>NC_134354.1:793213786-793513786 GCF_048569485.1 Anomaloglossus baeobatrachus | reverse complement strand
TGGCTGCAGTCTGACCGGTCAAGTCCTTGACTGGTACTACCACCAGGAATCTGGAGTAGTGGTCAACCATAGTGAGAGCGTAGTTGTAGCCTTGTCTGCTGGGTGCCAACTTTACATGGTCCAGGGCCACGATCTCCAGGGGCCGTTTAGTTTGGATTGGCTGGAGTGGTGCTCTCTGGCTGTGCTGGTCTTTTCTTCTAAGATTGCAAGGCCCGCAGTTTCGACACCACTTCTCTAGGGCAGATCTCATGCCCACCCAGTAGAATCTTACTTTAAGTAGGGCCTCCAGTTTCTTCCAACCAAAGTGGCCTGCACCATTGTGATAGGCTTCTAGCACCATCCTCGTATCCTTCTGTGGTACAATCACTTGCCACACCTTCTCATGCGTCCTCGGGTCAATGATGCTCCTGTAAAGTTTGTCTTGATAGATGAATAATCGACCCCTCTCCTTCCATAGGTACTGTGCCTCAGGTGGGGCTCCTTTGTCAAGGCTGGCGCCAGGCTGGTTGATCAGTTTCTTTACCAAGCCTACCGCTGGATCATTTTCCTGGGTCTCCTTCCAGTTGTAGTGAGGTAGTGGGTTCAGGGTCACCTCTTGGCGGTTGGCACGCGACTGCCGACACTGTTTTGCTCCATGGCGATGGAACGCTGGCAGCTCAATCTCTTCAAGATCATCTACATCTTCACCCTCGTCTGCTAGGTGAGGCATCCTGGACAGAGCATCTGCGTTGCCGTTCTTGCGGCCAGCTCGATACTTGACAGTAAAGTCATAATTCGCCAGTCGGGCTACCCAACGCTGCTCCATGGCACCCAATTTAGCAGTATCCAAGTGGGTCAGGGGGTTGTTGTCCGTGAAGACAGTGAATTTGGTGGCTGCCAGGTAGTGCTTGAACCGCTCTGTGATAGCCCATACCATGGCCAGGAACTCTAGCTTGAATGAGCTATAATTCTCCGGGTTTCTTTCAGTAGGCCTGAGCTTCCTGCTGGCGTAAGCAATCACACGCTCTTTGCCTCCCTGCACCTGTGAAAGCACTGCTCCCAGTCCCACATTACTGGCATCTGTGTACAGTACGAATGGCAGACCGTAGTCAGGGTAGGCTAGGATCTCTTCACCCGTCAAGGCCCCTTTCATTTGTCTGAAGGAGTGTTCTTCTGCTTCTCCCCAGTGAAATGGCGGGCCGGAGAGCTTTCCTCTCTTCTTTGGGTGGCCTACCAGGAGCTCTTGCAAAGGCGCTGCCATTTTCGTGTAGCCCTTGATGAACCTTCTGTAGTAGCCTACCAAGCCAAGGAACTGACGTACCTCCCGGACGGTAGTAGGTGTGGGCCATTCCTGGATGACTGTGACCTTCTCTGGGTCCGGTGCTACTCCTTCTGCACTGACCACGTGACCTAGGTACTGGACCTTTGGCTTCAGTAAATGGCACTTGGATGGTTTCAGCTTCATTCCATATCGGGATAGTGCTTCAAAGACTTCAGCCAGGTGTTTCAGGTGGTCCTCGTAGGTCTTGGAGTACACGATGACATCATCCAGGTAGAGCAGGACGGTTTCAAAGTTGAGGTGCCCTAGGCAGCATTCCATAAGCCTCTGGAAGGTCCCGGGGGCATTGCAGAGTCCAAATGGCATGCTGTTGAACTCACAGAGGCCCATTGGGGTGGTGAAGGCCGTCTTCTCCCGATCTTCTTCTGCTACAGATACTTGCCAGTAGCCACTAGTAAGATCTAGGGTAGAAAAGTAGTTAGAGGTTTTCAAGGCAGCGAGGGATTCCTCTATCCTTGGCAAAGGGTAGGCATCCTTGTGTGTTATCTGATTTATCCGTCTGTAATCCACACACATCCTCATCGTGCCATCCTTCTTCCTCACCAGGACCAGGGGAGCTGTCCAGGGGCTGCAACTGTCCCTTATGACTCCTGCCTCCTTCATGTCCTTCAGCATGTCCTTTGTGCGCTGGTAATGGGCTGGTGGAATAGGCCTATGTCTTTCCTTAATGGGAGGATGACTGCCTGTGGGTATGTGATGTTGCACCCCTTTGATCCTACCAAAGTCTAGTGGGTTCTTACTAAAGACCTGCTCGTATTCCTGCACGACCCTGTAAACCCCATGTTTCTGGTAGACGGGTGTAGAGTCAGTCCCCACGTGTAGTTTCTGGCACCAGTCCTCTAACTGCTTTTGGGAGGTCTCATCCTCTGTTGAGTCAGCTTGTGTCAGGGGACCTACAGGTGTTATGGCGTCATCTGAGCATGTAAACAGTTTGGCTATGGTAGCGTACCTTGGTAGTCTGGCTTCCTCCTCCCCACAGTTCAACACTCGTACAGGCACTCGTCCCTTGTGTACATCAACTACCCCCCTGGCTGTCAGAATCGTGGGCCAGTGGTCTGAATGAGTGGGCTCTAGTACAGCCTGGTAATCTTGTCCTCTGAGACCTACCGCTGCTCTACACCACATCATCATTTCACTCCGTGGGGGTATCACAATGGGGTTAGCATCCATCACCCGTACACTACCAATCTCACCGCCAGTCTGTTTTACCTGTTGCTTCCTCAGAATGATTCGGATCTCCTTTTGCAAGGCTCTTTGCGACCTGCCCTCAGCACCTTCAACAATCTGGTGAAGCAACAACAACACTTCCCCTAGGCAATTTTCTATGACATTAGTGCCTAAAATCATTTGCGGGTTCCTTTCTCTAATATCAGTGTCCACAACAATCAGTCCTTGTCCCTTCATTTCCTGCCTTCCCACCTTTATGGTTACCTCTTTGACCCCGATCTGGTCTATAGGTTGTCCGTTGGCAGCATAGATGGTGAGGGAGGGGTCCGGTGGTCGGAGATCGTCGTCCGACCAAAACCTACGATAAAGGACATACGGGATCGTGGTGACCTGAGAGCCGGTGTCCAATAATGCCGGGGTAGGGATCCCGTCCAGGACAATGGACAGGACAGGACGTCCACCCACGTACTGATCACAGCAGCGACCTGGGCCTGATCTTCTTAATCCTGAGGACTGGCCCCCGGCCCCAGGTTTGGCTCGTTTAAAGGACAGGCCCTTGCATAGTGTCCTGCCTCCTGGCAACGACGACAGATGGGTTGTCCAGATGAGTCATAGCGATCACTGCTCCTGCCTCGGGTTGGGGGACCTCTTCTCCTCCGCATCCAAGGGACGTCCTCTGGGTTGTCAGCTAGCAGGATCCGATGAGGGACTTTGGTCTCTGAGGGCAACTGCATTACTTTCAGGATTTGTGCGACGTCCTTAGTGAGCTGTTGCACCTGGGAGGATAGCGTACTTATGGTCTCTGCTGGCGCGTTGAGTCCTTTTGTAGTTATCAGGGTCTGCGAGGAGGATTCCGCTCCTGCAGCCGTGGAACTGGCAGGCCATGCTGGTGCGACGGGGTCTGTGTCCACAGGAGGTTGGAGTGCTTTCACTGCCCTGTCTTTCAGAATGGCAAAGTCCACGTCAGGGTGTTCCAGGGACCACAGCTTCATCTGCTTCCCATCCTCAGGAGAGCGCAGGCCCCGCAAGAATTGTTTCTTCATCATCCGGTTTCCTTCCTGATCACTGACAGGGTCCACCAGCTTGAGAGCCCGTAGTGCAGCCTGCAGCCTGAGGGCATAGGCTCTTATGCTATCTTGGGGCTTCTGACGGCAGTTATAGAAGTCCGTCCTCAGCTCTCCCTCGGTGCGGTGTTCAAAAGCAGCTGCTAGTTTGGCAAAGATGGTCTCAACAGAGCTCCGGTCATCATTGGTCCAGGACTCAGCTTCCAATTCTGCTGCTTCAGTCAATTGTCCCAGCACCACAGCGGCCCTCTGCTTACCAGTCATCGCGTGCATGTCTAGCAGGGTGTTGATCTTCTTCTTAAACTCGGTCAGCGTGTCTATTTTACCGGCGTATTGGGGCAGCCATTGCGCTCCTGGGACATACAGCAAGGAAACTGGCATTATGGGGGAGATTTCGGCCGGCGCAGCTGCGACCGCGGCACCGGCATCAGGCGCTGCTGCGTCTAGCGCGACGGGGGCTGGCCTCGCTTGGGCTGCGTCGCCCTGACCAGGGGCATTACCTCCTGCAGCGTCCATTTTTCTTCAAAAATCTCCGCGCCCCCTTTCCACTTCCTGGGTCAGAACGCTCTCTGAATTGTGGGGATTCTGGGGCGGCCACACCTCTTCGTGGGCGGTGCTCTTCTCCCTCGCGCGGGCTGCAGCGCGCGCTTTTGAAGATGACAATATGGCGGCGGTTCAATTTTTGCGGTCGGACCTCTGAGGCACACGGTCACCTGTCTGAACAGGTCTAGTCCAAATCCTGTTCGTGACGCCAGAAGTTGTGAAGCCCCGCTAGTATGTGTCGGTGCAGTACCTTCAGGGACTCCACGTGGATGGAACAGTCTGGTCACAGGTAGGGAACCTTCTTTTAGGATTGTCGTGACGCCACTCTCAGTATTGCGGTCAGCGGGGACCGCCACTGCAGATTAAGGGATGCCTGGGGCTGATGGTGGGTGCAGTCAGTATATTAGCCCCCTGAGAGTGAGGCAAGCCCCAGGCCCCGGTGTATGTGTGTGGGACCACAGGTCGCAGAATGACTCAAACACAGTCCAAGAAGTCTTTCAACGTGTTTACTCACTGTTTGGAGGTCACGGTGAGATGCCCGGGCGACACTGTGATAACCAGGTTGAACCAGGAATTCCAGGAGGCCGTTCTGAGGGTAGCTGTCCACTCGCCCTCCTTGCACTCTTTCTGTTTTAGGAGGATCCTTTGCTTGAAGCGTGGTAGGACCCCTCCAGGGAAGCTGTTACCACCCTGCTCCCCTCTCTCTGGCTCGTCTGCCGGCAGCGTGGCCTTGGTGGGATGGCTTCTGGCCCTGTCCCCTTATGGACCTGGTGATTGCTGCTTGGCTCAAGCTCTGTGTAGTCGTGGTGAGGGCATGAAGTACCCCCCCCCCACCTGTAGGTTAAGCAGCTCTGGATGATCTGCTGCCTGTACTGGGGACCTAGTTCCCCTTGTGTGCTCGGATACCGGGATCTCCGTACTCAGCCACCCTTCTCTCTGGATGATTTTCAGGCCGACCCACGGTACTCCTTTCTCCCCCGCTTTCAGCTACTGCACTCCTCAGGACCTGTCTGACACGAGAGCTCCTCTGCTCCCTTCCACACACTTCAACTTCTTCCTCCAGACTCTCCTCTTCCTCTCTCTCTCTGCCCTGCTTCCTAGCAACCAGCCCCTGAACACACCCCCAGCTGGGAATTGAAAGTTAACCCCTTCTGGCTACCCAAGGGTCCCCTCTGGTAATGTGGGAGGCCTGGTCACTATATGTTTGTGTGTGCACCTCATCCTGGCCTTTGGAGATTACCTGGAAGCATTGCTCCCGCATGGGTGCAATACTCTGTGGTGCCTGACCAGGTCAGGGGCGCCACACTAGGAGTCGCCATAATTTGCCGAATCCGTCAGTGAAGGGGACGTAGATCCCCCAACAACCAAGTCCCGATTGAAGGCAACAGCCCAACCATTGTAGCAGAAACACCGCCACCGCCAGGGTACCAGTTTCTCAGGGCCAGCGCCTGCGGGCAAAGAGTAGAGCTCCTCCGGTCCAGCTTGAAGCCGGGGAGCGGGTTACCGGTGGGAACCCATCGCTACCAACACAGAAACAAAGGTGCAAGGAAAAGGGACATCACCGTCACCTACTGGGAGAGCAAGTGCAGCCGTCCGTGGGAACCGTCTTTCCAGCCGTGTGGTTTACCGTAAAACTGTGTCAACGTCTCAGGCTGAGTGAGTACCACAGTGCCGCAAGGCACAGCGCTGCCCCCGCGTCCCTGCGCCCACCAGGCCCTGCATCTCCCATCTCATCACCGGGCCCCGGGATCACCAACCCCTACCCACGGAGGGGCAACACAACACCTGGCTGCTCCGCATCACCATCCCCGGGATCCCTATATTGAGCAGCGGTGGTGAAATCACCACAACCGTGGGTGGCGTCACGGACAATAAACAATCCCTCACACCCAACAACCCCCTTTCACTCACGGGCGAGGAGTGCCGCTCGAGAACCCCCGGGATCCGGCCTACAGCTCGAGCCACCACTGAGCAACAGCCGCCGGACCCGAGCAGAAGGGGGTGAGCGTAGTGTGCTGACACCCTCCTCCCCGCCCGCGACAAGAACTTCCTGGATCGCAGGTCATTATGGATGAGACCTGGATTTATTTGTATGACCCTGAAAACAAAGAGCAGTCAAAAAAGTGGAGGCACAGTGGTTCTCCTTGTCCAGAGAAGCTCAGGGGGCAAAAATCATCCACTAAGATGATGGTGTCTGTGTTTTGGGATAAAGAGGGTGTGCTGGACTACCTTCAAAAGGGTTCCACCATCAATGCAAGGTATTACATTGAGCTTTTGGACCAATTGAAGGCAGCTCTGAAGGCCAAAAGGCGCTCCGCTCACACTGCACAAGCGACCATGGCAAAACTGGCAGAGCTGGGCTTCCAGCTGGTGACCACCCACCTTATTCACCAGATCTAGCTCCCTCTGACTGTCATCTGTTTCCAAACCTGAAGAAACACCTCAACATACAAAATATCACACAATTTCTGATGCCATGGCTGTTACGAATGCCTGGTTTGAGGCACAACCAACATGCTTCTTTTTGCTAGGCTTACAAAACTTGTAATACCGATGCAAGATGTGTGTTGTCATCAGTGGAGAGTAGGTGGAATAAATCTAAAGTTTCATCATCCTAGCTCGTTTTTTTCTGGGTAAAGCCAAAGACTTATCAGCAGCCCCTCGTATAATTGGTATCAGCCAAGCGTAATTAACCTGCCTGTAAAGGCCGCTTTACACGCTGTGACATCACTAGCATTTGCTGGCCATGTCGAGCGCGATAGCACCCACCCCCGACATACGGACGATATGTGGTGATCGCTGCCGTAGCGAACATTATCGCTACGGCAGCGTCACACGCACATACCTGTGCAGCGACGTCGCTGTGACCGCCGAACAATCCCTCCCCCAAGGGGGAGTTGCGTTCAGCGTCACAGCGATGTCACCGCGACGTCACCGCGACGTCACCGCGACATCACTAAGTGGCCGGCCAATAGAAGCGGAGGGGCGGAGATGAGCGGGACGTAACATCTTGCCCACCTCCTTCCTTCCGCATTGCCGGTGGAGGCAAGTAAGGAGATGTTCGTCATTCCTGTGGTGTCACACGTAGCGATGTGTGGAGCTGCAGGAACGAGGAACAACATCGTACCAGCAGCAGCAACGATATTAAGGAAAGGAGCGACGTGTCAACGAGCAACGATTTTTCATGTTTTTGCGCTCGTTGATCGTCACTCATTGGTGTCACATGCTGCGATGTCGGTAACGGCGCCGGATGTGCGTCACTAACGACGTGACCCCGACGATATATCGTTACCGATATCGCAGCGTGTAAAGCCCCCTTTAGTCTATGGCTGCACAAATGCAGAATGTGGAAAAAAATGATAAAGGGCAAAAACTGACGCTTAGTAGCATCATCTCAAAAAAGCTTTGTGGGTGAGAACGACAAGTTTATACTGGACTCTAGTGCAGGGGTTCCCTACCTTTTTTACTTTGAGAGCCACCTTCAACTTTAAAATTTGGTCGCGAGCCACATTGTAGAGATGAAGACGTAGTCAAAGTCAATTTAACAGTAGAAAACAGGAAACAACTTGTCACAGTTCTGATGTGCGGAGCATCGTGTGTTCTTATGTTCTGCCATGCTCACCTACAGAGCCAGTACAGTACATGCTCTGCTGTTTGTCTTGAACACCGTTGGATGGGTTGCCTCTCAGCTCTGGTTTCTACGCTGGTCCTGGGAGGTGCCTACACAGATGCTCCTCGTTCCTGGTGATTGCTCTTCTTCATTAGGGACTATGCTTGTGTAGCACCCACGGGGCAGGGGTTAAATACTCATTGCCGGGCTGATGCAGGTCAGGAATGTCATGGGTGGCCCTGCCTGGTTCTGTGGCTCCAAGGCGTACAATAAAAGGGGTAAAAGGATGTTGGGTGATGATGGAGGGGATGTTGGGAGTTGTCTCGTGACGCTACCTGTGGTACGCAGCCAGGGATTAGCAGCCGCTGCGGGTGCTGTCCTCCGGGGCTGGTGGCATCGTAGCAAGGATGGTTCTCCTCCCCACAAGTGGAGCGGGCCCCGGGGAGGATGATGGGGATGATAGTCGGCCATTGGCGCCACCTGTGGTATGCGACCACGGATTAGTTGCCTCTGCGGTTGCTGTCCTCTGGGGCGGATGGTATAGCAGCCGGGATGGTTCAGCTTCCTACAGGCGAAGCTAGGCCCCAGGGAGGATGATGGAGGTGGTAGTAGCCGTTGGCATCATGGCGCGAGGCGTCGGCGCCGACAAGAAGAGACGGACCCAGTAGCTGCAGTTCAAGGTCTTTACTCACTGTCCGTTGATTTGCCCAGAGGTGCCGGTCTCCACGTGATGGGCTCCAGCCAATCCTGGGTAAATTGGAAGCCACACCGGAATTTGAAAGTGTCCTTTCCCAAGAATTGCCCCTACAGAAGCGAGGAACTAGGGCTGAGCTTCCTCCTCCAAGCCTCAGGCTCCATGAAGAAGAAAGAAGAAAGTGGTGTCGTGGTGTCAGAAATTAAGTCCCAAGTAGACTGAAGATTGTGTAAAGGTTGTTCCTACTTCTACCCCCAGTGGTGCCTGCCCCCCAGGTGGTTGTCCTAGTGATCGGGAAAGTCCCATGCTTCATGATGGCCACCCCACAGCCTACCCTAGTCCAGCCTACCCTAGTCCAGCCCCAAGTGAGGAGGTACCTGATTGTATGTATATTTTCATTCTCACATATAGCTATTGTATTTTTCATGCCAGTATTCATACAGCAGTTTCTGCTTTACATTTATTTCCCTTGCACTGTCACTGGTGTGCAGCCCTTCTCTCTGTATAATTGTATGAAAAGTGAAATGTGGAAACACTGGTGATTAACACCCTCCTTACCCAAGATGAATATTGCACCTTAAATAAGGCACAGTACACTGTGGCGACTGAAGCCACAGGGGCGCCACATTCCCCCACGGCAAATAGCAGCATTTCCAGGCTGAAATAAAATAACAACGGTACACCGCAGTTTTTACATGCAGAAAGAATATGTGTACAATCTAAACTACAGCCCAGCATCTTTTTCCCCGTGAAAAGAGCACAAAAGCCAAAGCCCCACCCCCTGGGAACGCGGCCAGAAAGCGAGCCCGGAAGTCGCAAAATGAAACTAGCAGGCCTAAAAGAGGAGTGCCAGAAAAGACCAAGGGGGAGCAGCGGGGAGATGTCTGCTCCTAAACCTGATGCCGGCCCGCACCGACCACTGGAGCTGCGGCGCCCGCGAGTGAAGCAGTCGGTGAGGAAGCTGCAGCTCCCGCTTCGGTCGCAGAAGCAGCGGACCCTGAGACTCCGGTGGTGACTCCCCGTGTAGCAGCTGGCGGTGACCCGCCTGCCACCAAAAGGATGTCGGCTCTGGCAGTCCGCTCGGTCGCATCGGGAATGGCGTCCAGCTCGGAGGCGGAGGAGATGGGTGACAGCGGCTCCGGAGGTGATATGGAGTCCGTCTCGGAGGAGGAAGCCCCGACCGCCGCTGGGGCTATGATAATACTGATCTGTAGATACTGCATTCAACCTGGGCACTTTGCTGGTGCGTGCTCTGAGAATTGCCGGTTTTAAAGGAGCTCACCCCAAGTTGAAAGTTAATTGTTTAAGGAACCTGTGACCCCTGTTGAATGTCCTCATGTTCCCCAGAGGAGGCCATCTGCAACGCAGGTGGGGGGTTGCAGGGCAGTTAAAAAGTTAAAAGACCCAACGCTCCATTCTTGTTGAACGTCTTCACCCCTGCGAGTTTAAAGTGAAGAGGCCATCTGGGGGTCGGAGCCCTAGGTGGAGAATGGAGCCCGTTCCGGAGGAGCAATCGTACCTGCACCATCGGCAGCTGAAGTTGGGGTCTTTTGGACAGTGCCGCCCATGAGCGAAGGTGGCATTGGGGACTCGTGCTGTCCAGTGGTGGTCAGGGGAAAAGCTGCGAGAGGAGGCTGTTCCAGCAGCGGAATTTAAATGTTATCCCAGACCAACCTTCTCACCAAGCCGCAGTCTCCGGAGAGGCTGATTGGAGGTCGGGCCTGCGGTAGAGTCGGCCAAGGCCCAGTCACCAGCAAAACCGGTGACTACCATCCGGGTCAGGGGTCCCCAGGACATGGGGCCCTTGAAAGGACTGCCGGGTAAGGAACTTTTTACCCAGCCCGTTTGGGAAACACCCTGACCTACCCTGGACTTGGGCAAGGGGTGCCAACCTGTGTTTTAGTGGTGGCACCAGGGTTAGGTTGTTTTGGGTAGGTATAGTGAAAAGGACCCGGTCCGTCCCGTCCCGGTTATGTATGTGCAGCGTGTAAGCAACATGCCTCCCGTATGGGAAGAAAAACAAAAATATTCTTGAAATGTAAATATGTTATTATATTTGTAAAATGTTTTACCCGTTTTATCTCTTTGCAGTAAAAATAAACCGGTGGTGGTCGGACAGCCCGCGGACGGTCTGTGTTTAACCTAGGGGGAGTGTGATGTCCTAGCATAACCAGTAGTCACAAATAGGCCCCTGCATGACACCTTCCCTCATTAGGAAGCACACAGCCAACCAGGAAACCCTAGTCACCCCCCTTAGGGACAGACAGAAACACCAGTGGGCGTGACCAGGTGGTTGGGACACGCCCACCCAGGGGTCCAGACAGCCCGGGGCGGGAAAACAGTCAGTTTTGTTGTAGAGTTCAGTTTGGAGAGGAGTGTGGGCTGGAGCTAGGGGTAGCTCCAGCAGGATAGTCCAAGTGAATGGTACCAGGGTAGGAGCCCTGGTGCCTTGGCTAGGTGGCAGACAGTGGTCTCCGTCAGCAGGAGACGGGAAGACGGCTCGGTGGAACCGAGGTGGACCAGGCCAGGGTTGGAGCCCGACGGTACCAACACGGGGAACCGACCCGGAAACCATAGCACAAAGGGGGGTACTCGGACCCTGAAGCCAGGAACCAGAAACAAGTGGAACTGGTTTATTAACTGATTGAGGCCAGGACTAGAGGTCCTGTCCCACCCAAAGTCCCTCATAGAAGACAACAGCCCACCGATTAGGGATAAGAGGTCACCGTCAAAGCCCATAGAGCCCACAGGCCAGCGTCTGCAGGCATGGCTCCTTAGGCCACATCCAGCCGGGAGCGGACTCCTGAGTTTTATACTGGGAAAGTCTACCTTACATAACGGCGCAGGAAAAGGATAGAGACCACCAGCCGGGTGGGGGATCCCGAACACAACCGGCCGCAGCACCGGCCACCACCACCTTGATTTACCAGCGACTTGTGTGTTTACTAACAGTGAGTACACCAGCACCCCCTACGGTCATCATCTCCCCTGCACTAGAGCCACCGGGTCCCGGGGCCACCATCCCTGCCCACGGAGGGGTTAACAACTTACTGCACAATATCTCCCCCGGGTGCCCCATAACAGCAGCGCCAGTGTGGAGTACAGAGGGGGTTTCTTCAGCTGAACCCCCGCTCCTGTCAAGTATCGATCACACTATCCACCCGCCCGCTCTGCTCCGATGTCAGGAGAGCGGGCGGTGTGATCATATACTCCCACTAGCACTACAGGACGCAGCAAGAGACTGACAGGCTGGTGACATGCAGCACAGCATGTGTCAGAGCAGAGCATGTCACCAGCTTGCTCTGCTCTGTCACCTGTCATGCTGCATGGGACCAAGTTACTGCACACTGTGACTTGTGCTGCATGGGACCAACTTTCTCCACTCTATCACCTGCACAACAAGTCACAGAGTGGAGCAAGGTGGTGACATGCAGCACAGCATGTAACAGAGCACCTCTCTTCCCTCTCTCTCTTCCCTCCCTTTCTCTCCTCTCTCTCTCTTTTTTCCTCTCTCTGTCAGTACAGAAATCTCTATCATTTAGGGGTGAGAGGGAGTAATAAAGATGGAGTACTTAATGTGTCTGTGTATTTTTTTTCTAATAAAGTATTTTTTCTCTGTGTGGTGTCTTTTTTTTAACCCTTTATTGGAGATTCTTAATGGCTGACGCAAACTTGTCCTGACATTAAGAATCTTGGGCTTTATACCAGCTGGTAAAACAAAGCTGGTATTAACCCCTTATTACCCAGTGTGCCACCTGGCACCAGGGCCACTGGAAGAGTTGGATACAGCACCAGAAGATGGCACTTCGATGAAAGCGCCATTTTTTGGAGCAGCTGTGGACTGTAATTTGCAGCGGGGGAGGGCAGAAAGCTTGGGCCACCCTGCGCTGCAGATTCCAATCCCCAGCTGCCTAGTTGTACCTGGCTGGACACAAAATATGGGTGAAGCCCACGTCTTTTTTTTTTTTTTTTTATTTATTATTTCATGAAATTCATGAAATAATTTAAAAAAAGGGCTTCCCTATATTTTTTGCTCCCAGCCGGGTACAAATAGGCAGCTGGGGGTTGGGGGCAGCCCGTACCTGCCTGCTGTACCTGGCTGGCATACAAAAAATATGGCAAAGCCCACGTCATTTTTTTTTATTTTTAGTTTTTAGGCAAAAAACTTTAAAAAAAAAAATGTCTTTCTTGGATTTTCCATTGCCAGTGAAGGTAACACCAAGCAGCGGAGGTTAACAGCCAGTAGCTGCTTGGGTTACCCTTAGCAATAGAAAATGTAGCGGGAGCCCGCACAATTTTTTTTGCCCCTAACCCTAGGGTTAGGGTTATGTGTTTGAGTTTTTTTTTTTTTTTAATGAATTTTTTTAAAAAAAATAAAATCGACATGGGCTTCGCCCACCGAGCGCCAGAGCATTTTGCTGCTCACTGATCCCTACTCCTAACCACACAGCCAGCAGAACAAGTAATTAGATGACTCCCAGTGTTGGCCGATACTTGTTCTGTGTCCCCCTGCATCCATCGCAGCGTGTGCGGGATGTGAGGTCACCTGAGTTCAGTCCGGCACTGGAGTCAGCTGATCTGAACTCAGCTGAACTACAGCCCGCACACGCTGCGATGGATGAAGGGGAACACAGAACAAGTAATCGGCCGACACTGGAGTCTGCTGATCTGAACTCAGATGAACGCCTGACCACACAGCCCGCACACGGTCACATGTGATCGGCAGCAGCCAGTGACTGCTATTAACCTGTATCCATCGTAGCGTGTGCGGGCTGTGAGATCAGGAGTTCAGCTGATTCTCGATCACCTGACTCCAGTGCCGGCTGATAAATTCTGTGTCCCGCTGCAAATGGATCCAGTAAAATAACAATTGCGGTTGCATGCGTTGCACGTTTAATCCACAGGATCCGGTCATATGCGGTTTGCGGTTGTTTGCCTACAGGCAAAAAAACGCTGATGTGAAAGTAGCCTGCAAAATGCAAGACACACGGATGATACGGACGACACACAGAGACTAGGCAAGAGGGGAAAAAAGCAATCTCATCACCCCTTCATTTTCCCCCCCAATTATTTATTTTTTTCACATGTTGCGCTGGCTAAGGTTGCTTTCATACATCAGTTTTTTGCCATCAGGCACAATCCGGCGAAAAACGGATAAAGCCAGATCCGTTTTTTTCCGCATTGAATTGTATTAGCGTCGGATTGTGCCTGATGCCCTTGTGTTGCATCTGTTGTGCACGGATGCAGCAAAATTTGTGTCCAGCTGCCGGAAAGGAAAACGTTGTTTGGCAGCGGCAAAACAACTGACGGCGCCGGATCCGGCGTCATGTACAATGAAAGCGTATGGGCTCTGGATCCGTCGAAAAGCGGCATACAACACATTACAGCGACTGATTCTGTTTTTTTCTACTGAGCATGCTCAGTAGTACAACGGATCCGTCCAAAAACTGAAGGAACTGATGGAAAAAACTAATGCAACTGATCCGATTTTTCGCCTGATACATTGCATCAGTTTTTACACCGGATTGTGCCTGATGCCAAAAAACTGATGTGTGAAAGCAACCTAATCCTAATTTCATTACACACACACCTATATGAAAACAAGCAGAAGATGGCCGCTTTCTTCCCCGGGTTGTGCAGAGCTGCTGCTGTCTCTGTGTGATTGCTCTCAGTGCATCCACAGGGAAGAGGCAGGGAGGAGGCTTTGGGTGGAGAGGAGAGTGGGTGTGTTAGACACAGTGGGTGTGTTAGATACAGCCCTAGAGCCACAAAGAATTATGGGAGTTGTAGTAACTGAACCCAGGAAGTCAGGAGAGAGATTAACCCCATCAGAGCTGGAGCCAGCAATGAGGATGTGCTGCTAGAGCACGATAAAAGGTAATATTGCTGAAAAAACATAATAGATGTGTGGAGAGGCACATATTAGCAAGATTTATCAGAAAAAAAAAAAAGTTTTGGTAACTGGAAAACGTCTTTAAGGCTACTTTCACACTTGCGTTAAACGGCTTCCGTTGCATTCCGTTGTGTGACGGATGCAATGGATGTGTTGCATATAGTGGCACAACGGATGCTGCAAAACAACGGAATCAGGTTTTTTTTTCTTTTTTTACAGTTTACCGGCGGCAGACTATTGTGAACGATCAGCTGATGACTCACAGCTGCCGGTCGCCGGGTGATCAGCTGATCGCTCCCTGGAGCCGGCCGCCGGGTGATCAGCTGATCGCTCACAGCAGCCGGTCGCCGGGTGATCAGCTTATCGCTCCCAGTAGCCGACCGATCAGCTGATCGCTCCCAGTAGCCGGCCGCCGGGTGATCAGCTGATCGCTCATAGCAGCTGGCCGCCGGGTGATCAGCTGATCGCTCACAGCAGCTGATCAGCTGATCGCTCCCAGTAGCCAGTCGCCGGGTGATCAGCTGATCGCTCCCAGTAGCCGGCCGATCAGCTGATCGCTCCCAGTAGCCGGCCGCCGGGTGATCAGCTGATCGCTCATAGCAGCCGGCCGCCGGGTAATCAGCTGATTGCTCACAGCAGCCGATCAGCTGATTGCTCACAGCAGCCGATCAGCTGATTGCTCACAGCAGCCGATCAGCTGATCGCTCCCAGTAGCTGGCCGCCTGGTGATCAGCTGATCGCTCCCAGTAGCCGGCCGCCGGGTGATCAGCTGACTGCTCCTAGTAGCCGGCCGCCGGGTGATCAGCTGATTGCTCCTAGTAGCTGGCCGCCGGGTGATCAGCTGATTGCTCCTAGTAGCTGGCCGCCGGGTGATCAGCTGATCGCTCGGCTGTTGAGATTGTGTGCGGGGGGCGGAGTGAGGAGTGGGTGGAGCCGAGCGGGGCCATGGCGCTGAGAACAGGTGAGTGTGCGTGTGTATATGTATGTGTGTGTGTGTGTATGTACATACATGCGGAGTGGAGTGCGGGAGGGGGCGGAGCTAAGCGGGGAAGTGTCTGGCTCCCTGCACATGTAGCGAGGATAAATATCGGCAAAGCACTTTGCTTGGTTACCCGATATTTACCTTGGTTACGGGTGCAAGGAGCCAGAGAGAGCATGCGCAGTTGAATCCAACAGATTGTGTTGCTCAAAAAAAGTTACATGCTGCGTTCCTCCCGCCCGGCGCAGCGTCAAAATAACGACGCTGCATCGTGCAGCGGATGCAACGCTGACACTTGCGTTACAGTGCGTCGTCCATACAAGTCTATGGAGAATAGCGCAGTGCGTTCACGGACTGCGCTATTCTCCATAGTGACGGACTCCGCTGAACGCAAGTGTGAAAGCGCCCTAAATAGCAAGAGACCAGCTGTGGATGGTAATTAGCAGCCCGGCCCTCAGAAGAGTAGCACAGGGCTCCAAAAGGATTAACTCCTGAATGGCTGGAAGCAATGAAACAACTCAGCTAATGCTCAGCCGAGAGAGACCAGGCCACATGTTGGACTCTGCAATGTGAACAGGGTCTGACACAGCAGTAGCAATCCGCGTGTGTGGAACCGGACAGCGCAAGACACTACGGCTTCAAGAGTATAAATCTCTGCAAAACATTTCTCAAATTCTTTGGTAAGTTTTTCACAACTTTCAATTTCGACATTTTTATCAAAGTTAGGGTGATCCTTTAGCAAATTCTGCAACCTGGGGAAGTGATGAAACCCCTTTATGTGGTGGAGCGCCCCAATTATGGCTTTTGTGTGAAAGCATTTAGTGTGGCAATCATTTCAGTGGTTGTTTTGCCTTTGCTCCCGGTTGAGGTCATGTAATGTTGCAGGTCTGCTGCCGCTGGGTGCTGAGAGGTCCGCACAGGGGGCGGCTTTCACTTCTTTCTTTCACTTCTGAAAACTGGATGATTTCTGGTAAATGGCTCCGGAAATGTTCAGTTTCCCTCTGCTCAGGGAACACACCTCAGTGAACAACACAAGGGCTTTATACCGGCTAGCAAGCTCTTCAGGAAAAGGCTTAGCCTCTGCTGCCGGGGCCCGGCTCGTATAGAGGTCACAATCTCCACAGCTACTCTCATAACACGCTGCAAGTTAATGACTTTGGTACATGGAGACTCCTGGTGAATAATACAATGATAACTAAGAAAGTGAGGAAATCCACGGATGCCTGTGTGGCGCCCCTGAGGCTTCAGGCGCCACAGGGTATTGCACCTATTTTTAGGGGTAATACCTATCCCAAGTAAGCAGGGGGTTAAATGTCGGTGCCTTCACAAAACACACACAAACAACAGTTAGGTGCTTTCCCACAGGGGGGTGGACTAGGCCAGACAGGGTAGTGAGCCCTCATGAAGCAGGGGACTTCCCGGTCGCTAGGTCAACCACTGGGGGACGGCACCACTTGGGGTAATGTAAGGGGTAGTCGGACCCCTGGTAGTGAAGGAGCGGTTTTTCCCCCCCTGAAGACGCCACAGTAGTATGGTGGCAAATTGTAAATGTTGATGGTAAAATGTTACTTGATATAAACTGTTTCCCCACTAGGTGCCAGTGTAGAGCAGTGGTTCCCCTGGTAACAGTGGCAGGGAAGGAAGGGGCAGGGCAGCCTAGGTGGGGAAGGAAGGGTTCTGAATGCAGAGTCCAGTGTGCAGTGAGATGTGAGAGGCGAGCAAGCTCGGTCTGAGGTGACGGGGCAGAGTGTGGGAGTGAGACGAGGCAGTCAGCCTGAGTGAGTACTCTTGGCTAGAAAACAGAGGAAACCCATGAGAAACGGTGGAAGAGTTGGGACTAGTCCGGAGCCGGTGGTGTGTACTAGAGTGGAGTGCAACTATCAGGGGGATAACAAGTGGCCCCTGCAAGCGAAGGTTAGTGCCCTGACAAAGAAGTGGAGAGGTGAGAACTTATCCAGAGCCGGTAGTGAGTGCTGGATCTGCCCTACAGTAAATCCGGGTTAGAGCGCAGCTACTAGGGGGTTAACGTATGTCCCCTGCAGGCAAAGGAAAGTGCCCGTAGAGAAAAAGGAACCGTTTTCGTAGAAAAGGAATTGTAACTTGTAACGTACTAAAGTAAACCTGCTGCAAACAGAAAGATGGAAGCTTTGTTTAATAAAACGGTGTTTGGTTTATCCGCTGCCTGCAATTGTCTCTTTCCTGAAAGTGAAGAAGGAGCTGGAGAGCACAGAAAGAACGCTGTCATGAATGGGCCCCATGCATCCACACTCTGCCCCAACAACACACCTGTCTTACTAGTGACGGCCGGGCCGGGGGTCAGCCTGCGGCCCACAAGGCGAGGGGACCCGACTACACCCCCTGAGGCGCCCCCTGCCCCCATTACATTTTGGCGTAGTCGGCAGGATCAAGCCCGCAGAAGAGAAACCCCGAGCAGAGACCAAGTGGTGCCTGATGTACTGAACAGGCCACAAGATGGCGGCAAAATGGCGGCCGTCCTCATGGATTCAGTGAAGGCGCGAAAAGTGGGCGCCAAACGAAAAGCGCTGGGCTGGCCTGTAAGGAAGAAGCCCGGAGTGCACCGCCCAAAGAGGGGAGGTGCTTGCCCCGAGATACTGCAGAGGTCTAGAGACGTGGGCGGCGCCGCAAGCAAGAAGAGGCGTCGCAAACGCTGTGCCGACCTGGTGGGTGAGGCCGGGGGCGGAGTCTGTGCAGAAGCAGGAAAAGAAGAACCGCCTCCACCTTCCCCGGCGTGATTGCAACCCCGGCAGTGGAAGAAGAAGCAAACTCCAATACCTGGACCAAGCAGAATGGAGAACAGAGCGTGGCGCGCTCAGCATAAGAAAGCGCTCGCTGAAGCCTGTGGGCTGAAGAGTACCCCGACGGTCGCGCCAAAAGCGGCCGCTGAACCTACGGCTGGAGACAAGCCAAGAGAAGCATCGGCATTACTGGTGATACATCAGAGTATGGTGTCGCACCCGGTAGTTGTTGTCGGCAGCCCACTGCGGTCCCGTCCAGCTACCCCCTCACCCCCGCAGGAAGCTGAAGGGCCTGAACCGGAGAAGGAAGTACCGGAGCCACCGGGTTATGAGCCGTTTCGTAGGCTACCCCGCTTACCTGGACAGTCCCTCTCCGACCATGTGAGGGCCCAGCGGGCCAAATGGCTGCGTGCATACCACCCAGCGTGAAGAGGTGGTCATCCGGAACAGACGTCTGTTTGTTGTTGGGAGCCGGTGCTGTTAGGAGCCAGCGAATGTTACAGCTCAAGCAACGTTAAAAGTACTGAACCCGGGAGGAGCTTAATGCAGAACTGTGCGTGGACTCCTTCCGTGACTGTAAAGAAGGAATCTTGTTGTCCTGTTGTTTTCTGCCCACCCAAAGACCGGGAGCGCTTGGAAATAGCCTCCGGGCAGAAGGTCAGCTAAGACCGGGAGCGCCTGAGGAGGGCCTCCGGGCAGATGTGCGACTAAGACCGGGAGCTTCCCTGGAGGGACTCCGGGCACCAAACTTGTCTGTGTGTTTTAAGTATTGTGTTTTCCTACATGTGTTGTTTTGCAGGTACGAACCTCACCAGGAGGCTGAGGTTAAAGAGGGGAGGAATGTAAGGGGTAGTCGGACCCCTGGTAGTGAAGGAGCGGTTTTTCCCCCCCTGAAGACGCCACAGTAGTATGGTGGCAAATTGTAAATGTTGATGGTAAAATGTTACCTGTCATAAACTGTTTCCCCACTAGGTGCCAGTGTAGAGCAGTGGTTCCCTGGTAACAGTGGCAGGGAAGGAAGGGGCAGGGCAGCCTAGGTGGGGAAGGAAGGGTTCTGAATGCAGAGTCCAGTGTGCAGTGAGATGTGAGAGGCGAGCAAGCTCGGTCTGAGGTGACGGGGCAGAGTGTGGGAGTGAGACGAGGCAGTCAGCCTGAGTGAGTACTCTTGGCTAGAAAACAGAGGAAACCCATGAGAAACGGTGGAAGAGTTGGGACTAGTCCGGAGCCGGTGGTGTGTACTAGAGTGGAGTGCAGCTATCAGGGGGATAACAAGTGGCCCCTGCAGGCGAAGGTTAGTGCCCTGACAAAGAAGTGGAGAGGTGAGAACTTATCCAGAGCCGGTAGTGTGTGCTGGATCTGCCCTACAGTAAATCCGGGTTAGAGCGCTGCTACTAGGGGGTTAACGTATGTCCCCTGCAGGCAAAGGAAAGTGCCCGTAGAGAAAAAGGAACCGTTTTCGTAGAAAAGGACTTGTAACTTGTAACATACTAAAGTAAGCCTGCTGCAAACAGAAAGATGGAAGCTTTGTTTAATAAAATGGTGTTTGGTTTACCCGCTGCCTGCAATTGTCTCTTTCCTGAAAGTGAAGAAGGAGCTGGAGAGCACAGAAAGAACGCTGTCATGAATGGGCCCCATACATCCACACTCTGCCCCAACAACACACCTGTTTTGCAAGTTACGGCCGGGCCGGGGTTCAGCCTGCGGCCCACAAGGCGAGGGGACCCGACTACACCCCCTGAGGCGCCCCCTGCCCCCGTTACAGTAAAGAGGAGGCACAACTGTGACGCCCCTGGACTATCAGGTCATCACAGGGTATTGCACAATCTACCCTGCCGTGCAATATGCACCTCCTTCTTGGTTTTGGGTCCCTAACCAAATGGTGTTGCCACCAACAGCGAATCAAATTCTAGGTACACCCTTCACCACACCCACCAGACACACCAGTAAACGGCCGAGTGGAATAGAGTCGCCCACCTGGGGGGTCAGGGAGGGGAGGTGAGGAGTGTAGTCAGTTGAGTTAAGTTGAGTTGAGTGGAGTTGAGCTAAGGAGAGGAGAGAGAGTAACCCTCGAGCTGAGAGGAGCTCTGAGGAGGTCGGGAGCGGGGACTCCCGTAAGACACTGTCTAGGTTGCAGACGGTGTTTTGGGCCTAGAGGAGTCGGACCCCCGGTCACAGGGGATCGTGGCAAGGGGCTCGGATCTGTCGAGCAGGATAGCCGGTGGTCTTACACCATCACCGTTCCGGGATGAGGCACGACGGGATACGTGGACCCTAGTTTGGGGAGTAGCTTCAGGCAACCCGATAATTTACCTGTGGAGAACGGAGCCTTCAAGATTCGTTCCCAACCGCTCCAAAATCGGTTCATTAGCGCAACAAGGGGGATAGGATTTTCCATCCAAAATGGTCCAGAAAATCCCAAGCGTGAGCCCTGAGAGCAAGCTCCCACACTTAGCCACAGTGGGGAGCGGGACCCGGCAAGTTTCACACTACTGGGACCACCAGAGAAGTAAACTTAGTGCCAGTAGGCAGGTCACGGATCACCAGGCAGCACCATTGGGGACGGGACCCGAACTAGCTCCCCTCAGTGGCAGCGGTGACCAGAGATTTGGTTTACCCGGTTGTCGGTGTCTGCTTAATGGACTGAGTAAGTATGAGCGTGATCCCTGCATCCCACTGCCTTACCTCCCACACCGAGTCCCGGGGCGTTCCCCCTACCCGTGGAGGGTTACAACACCTGGTTGCCCCACTCCATCACCCCGGGTACTCCCCAACGGCAGCGGCGGTATTCTCCCCAGTTACCGTGCACCACGGGTGGCGTCACAAACTATAATCCCTTGTAAATACCCCCTTCATTTGAGTGGCCGCATGACCCCCGGGTCCGGAGACCCTCGAGCCACTGAGAACCCGGATCCGAGCAGCTCGGCTGCTTCCACGGGGGCGGCACGCAACCATCACACTAGAGCAGACTTTCCCAGGCACAGCTTGGAACAATATCTGACATGCTCAGCAGGAGCACAGTGTTTTCCCTTTCTTCGCGGGCCCGTGGCTTGGAGCTGGAAGCTCAGCCCGGGTTCTGGACAGCAACAGGGGGACACTTTTCTAGCAAAACTCTCCCAGGCACTGGCGGCGACCGCCAACTATCCGGGATCAGCTGGAGCCCATCGTGCCAGAGACCGGTACTCTGGGGGCAGCACTAACACGAACTGTGAGTAAAGCCTTGGAACCGCAGCCCCTGCCTCTGATTCTCCAGCATCGACGCTAAGTGCTGCGGTGCCTGCGGGGACTACGACCACCACCGTCCCTGCCATCCATCATCCCTCTGGGGTAATTCCGCTCCGCCTTTGGGGAGCGACACCATCCTGGCTGAAACCCTCGCCATCAGCCCCGGAGAGTAGCATTCGCAGCGGCGGCCCTCCCCTTGCCGCGTACCGCAGTTGGCATCACGATCATCTAAAGACTTTCCTCTCCCGTCACCCTCATCCTCCTCCACCAACTACCACCTCCATCCTGCCTACCACCCTATATCCTCCCTCTCTGTATGCCTCGTTGCAGCGGAACCGGGCTTCTGGAGAGGTATGCTGTGTTCTTGAACATAAGCCTTGAAAGCTGTGTAAATATCTTCCCCTCTGGTTTTCTCCTTTAACCCCTTAAAGACTGCTACTGGTACGTCTTAAGCCATCATAGTGTAATGACCTGCAGCTACTGCGGTTAGCCAGCGGTGATGCGTGCACATGTCTGCTGATTTGCACAACAGACATGTGTGTCTCACAGGCACAAGTGGATCCGTGTTCTACCTGCGCCTGTTAACCCCTTAAATCACTCTGTCAAAATGTGACAACGCAATTTAAATGCCCATCGCGGTAAATGTTCACTCACCCTGCTCTATCGGCGGCGCTGTGACGTGATCACTGTGAGCTGATGGTTGCCATAGTAGCACAGGATCATGTGATGACTCCTGTAGCTCACATGACTCACTTCCTGTTTCACCCAGCCAAGTGCTGCCTGTTACAAGACATGAGCATTGCTGGTGATCACAGCTGTGTAGCTGTGATCCACAGAAATGAATGAGCGATCAGACTGCTGATCCTTATAGTCTCCTAGGGGGACTAGTAAAATTGAAAAAAAAGTAAAAAAAAAGTTTTAAAAAATGAAAAAAAACTAAAAGTTCAAATCACCCCCTTTCGCCCTATTGCAATTTAAAGGGTTAAAAAAATTGCACACATTTGGTATAGCCACATTCAGAAATATAAAATCAATTAATCTGATGGGTAAACAGCGTAGCGGCAAAACACTTCCAAACACCAAAATTATGTTTTTTGGTTGGCGAAAATTTTGCGCAAAATGCATTAACAGGTGATCAAAATGTAGCATCTGTGCAAAAAATAGTACTATTAAAAACGTCAGCTCTAGACACAAAAAATAAGCCATCACTGAGCCATAGATCCCGAAAAATGAGAACGCTACGAGTAGCAAAAAATGGCGCAAAAAGTGTGCCACTTTTTTTGGATAAACTTTTGATTTTTTTTTTAACCCCTTAGATAAAAGTAAACCAATTCATGTTTGATGTCTATGAACTTGTACCGACCTCAGGCATCACAATGACACATCAGTTTTATCATATAGTAAACAGGGGGAATAAAATACTCCCAAGAACAATCATACAATCGCACTTTTTTTGCAATTTTTTTCACACTTAGAATTGTTTTGCCATTTCTAGTACACTGTATGGTAAAATGTATGGTTTAATTTAACAGTACAACTCGTTCTGCAAAAAAGAAGCCCTGATATGGCAACACTGATGGAAAAATAAAAAAAGTTACGGCTCTCAGAAGAAGGGAGGAAAAAAAACGAAAATTGGCCAGGAGTGAAGGCGTTAATGATATCACACTAGCAAATCCTCTTTTACATTCAAGTCTTCAAATTCTATTCGTATATAAACGTTAAAGGAGTTGCCCGACATACACTCTAAAAAATGTTTTCAGCTAATCTGTGCTGGATTGTCTTATAAAACACCCCTACATTGTTATTTTTTTGGTTTTCTAACTTTTGTTCCTCTTGAATTATCCCTTTATCTCTGCAGCCTCTTTGTTTACATGCAGCTCAACCAAACTTGACTTGTTGCTATCCTTGGTTGCCAAACCTCAGTCAGAGCTGGCACCGCCCTTCCTCACTGCCAGCCCCGCCCTCTGCCCAGCCATTGGCTGTCAGTATTCTGCTCAGCACAGACCTCTAGGACAGCACAATATGGGCACATATAATGTAGTAATGTGCCCATCCTTGTGCCCATGCTATAGTACTGTGCCCCATCCTTGTGCCCATGCTATAGTACTGTGCCCCATCCTTGTGCCCATGCTATAGTAATGTGCCCCATCCTTGTGCCCATGTTATAGTACTGTGCCCCATCCTTGTGCCCATGCTATAGTACTGTGCCCCATCCTTGTCCCCATGCTATAGTACTGTGCCCCATCCTTGTGCCCATGCTATAGTACTGTGCCCCATCCTTGTGCCCATGCTATAGTACTGTGCCCCATCCTTGTGCCCATGCTATAGTAATGTGCCCCATCCTTGTGCCCATGCTATAGTACTGTGCCCCATCCTTGTGCCCATGCTATAGTACTGTGCCCCATCCTTGTGCCCATGCTATAGTAATGTGCCCCATCCTTGTGCCCATGCTATAGTACTGTGCCCCATCCTTGTGCCCATGCTATAGTAATGTGCCCCATCCTTGTGCCCATGCTATAGTACTGTGCCCCATCCTTGTGCCCATCCTGCTCATCCTATGGTAATGGCCCCCATCCTGCTCCTCTTCCGTCATGTAGTAGTGTCCCCTATCCTGCCATACTTCAGACACGCAAAAAAACCCAAAGACAAATCCTTGTCACCTGTCCTGGTTCCCTCGGTGTCCTGCTTCTGACAGCGCTGTATATCAGAAGACAGATTCCCGGGCAGCGCTGTGCAGAGCGAGTTCTCTATGCAGCTTCTCCAGTGATCAGCTGCTGCCTCTGATTGGCCGGCAGCTGATCATTGCATTAGCTGTATACAGAGCTCCCATCTGAGCAGCGTCGGGGAATCGGTCCTCTGATATAAAGCGCTATCAGCTGCATCCCCCTTGATGAACGCTGCCGTTGCAGGGGCCGCAGCTGACAGAGGACAGATTTCCGGGCGCTGCTCAGACGTGAGCTTTATGCAGCTCTCCAGCTTCCTCAGCTGCTGCCTCTGATATGTGGGAGGGTGCGGGGAAGGGGGGGCGGGGACTCCACGCACGGTACCGGGCCAGCAGGGCGGCAACATGCAGTGGCTGTTTTGCATGTCAACATGGTACAGCCCCTGTTGACATGACATCACAGGAAGCAGCAAAATAGCGGCAGGAGCGATCACATGACCACTCTGAGCCGGGGGAGAGGGGCTGACAGCAGGGCAGGTAAGTGCTCACTGTGTCCACTACATCCAATGATTTGTCACACTGTACACTGTAAGGCCAGGGCCACACGGGGACTAATGCGATTCTCGCATGTCACTCGGCTCACGCTGGATGCACAGCAGGAGCCGAGTGTCATGCGAGTGTCCCTGTGAATGAGGTCCGATTATGCCATTGGACCACAGCTGTGGGGGCCGGCGGCACTGAGGAGGGGCGGGCCAGTGCTGCAGAGGGGCGGGCCGGTGCTGCGGATGGGAGGGAGGGATTTATCTCCCTCTCTCCTCCATATCCGGCTACTGCCATTCTCGCCCTGCACTCGCAGACACCGGTGTACTGTGAGTGCAGTGCGATTTTTCTCTTGCCCCATACACTTGAATGAGTGCGAGAGAAACAAGACTCACATTACAATTCCAGCATGCTGCGACTGTTTTCTCGGTCCGATTAGGACTGAGAAAATAATCGCTCATGTGCGCTGACACACAGGCTAATATTAGTCCGAGGGGAATGTGAGGTTTTATCGCACTCCACTCACTCCGATTTTCATGCCGTGTGGCTTAAGGCCGCTTTACACACTGCGATATCGGTACCGATATATCGCTAGCATGGGTACCCGCCCCCATCTGTTGTGCGACATGGGCAAATCGCTGCCCGTGCAGCACAACATCGCCCAGACATGTCACATGGACTTACCTTCCCTGCAACGTCGCTCTGACCGGCGAACCACCTCCTTTCTAAGGGGGTGGTTTGTGTGGCGTCACAGCAACGTCACTGAACCTCCGCCCAATAGAAGCGGAGGGATGGAGATGAGTGGGACGAACATCCCGCCCACCTCCTTCCTTCCTCATAGCGGCCGGGAGGCAGGTAAGGAGAGCTTCCTCGTTCCAGCGGTGTCACACGCAACGATGTGTGCTGCTGCAGTAACGATATTTGAGAATGGACCCCCATGTCATCGATGAGCGATTTTGAACGTTTTTGCGACAATGCAAAATCACTCATAGGTGTCACACGCAACGGCATCGCTAATGCGGCCGGATGTGCGTCACCAATTCCGTGACCCCAACGAGATCGCTGTAGCAATCTCGTAGCGTGTAAAGCCCGCTTTAGGCCTAAAAGTCCCACTTTAAGCCTCTCTTCAGATGGAGACGTGTATCTTCAATTCTCCGAGGTATGGTTTTTCCAGACAATTGGAGGCTTTTTATAGCTGAATGATTTACAGGATGCTGCAGTTGCTGATGTAGATATATTGCGCGGCTTTCTGGGCTGATTGTGTGGTCAGAGCGCACTGCAGTTCTTTGGCTTTGATCTTTCTTAGACTAGTGCCCTCTGGAAATTCCTGTTCAGTGTTGTTGTGAAATGACGCTCTACATTGCACTTTATTCCAATGGATACCGTGGCCTGACATAAGGGTACTTTCACACTTGTGTTAGTCGCAATCCGCTGCTTTGGAAAACAGCACAATCCGTTAACGTCTTGCACTATTCCCCATAGACTTGTATGGACAACGGATTGCGACTAATGTGTCTGCGTTGCATCCGCCGCATGATGGATCAGTCATGGAATGACTGACCGTCGGGCGGCAGGAACACAGCATGTAGCGTTTTTTGAGCGGCGGAATCCCTTTTTTTCACTGCTCATGCTCAGCTCTTATGTTTAATAATTGAAATCAATGTTTCTCTCTCGGCGGCAGAACGATCAGCTGATCGCCGGGTGGCCGGCTTTTGAGAGCGATCAGCTGATCGCCGGGTGGCCGGCTTTTGAGAGCGATCAGCTGATCACCCGGTGGCCGGCTTTTGAGATCGATCAACTGATCGCCGGGTGGCCGGCTTTTGAGAGCGATCAGCTGATCGCCCGGTGGCCGGCTTTTGAGAGCGATCAGCTGATCACCCGGTGGCCGGCTTTTGATATCGATCAACTGATCGGCTGGCTTTTGTGGGCCAGCCGCCGGGTGATCAGCTGATCGTTCACAATAGCCTGCCGCCGGTAAAACAGTAAATAAAAAAAACAACGGATCGTTGTTTTGCAACATCAGTCACATCAGTTGTGCCACTATCTGCAACGCATCCGTTGCATCAGTCACACCACAGATTGATGCAAAACAACACAAGTGTGAAAGTAGCCTAAGGCAGATACACTTGTCCCTAAAAAGAGGAAAAAGTTATTGCTCTTCCCATTCGTCATGGAAACTGTATGAATATGAGCGCTTCTTCTTTTGTGAAGGACTGTCGATGTTTTCGATGGGTTCTGAATCTGCAATGTGTGTGATAAATACTATTAGAATTTGTACGTTTTTGGTTACCCTATAAATGTAGCATACTTTTGGTGTGGCTAAGCTGTGGGAATCATTAATGCTTACTTATCTTGGTAGGGCTGTTCTTTGCACGTTTCGATGCAGGCAGTTTTGCAGGAACTTATATGAAGCTAGCCACTACTTACGGGAAGTATGGACGGAAGAGTAGTCAGGAAAGCCAGGGTCTGGTAATGGGAGGACGTGTATGAGCACAAGGAGTAAACAGGTCAAGTTAATATCCGAGGATCAGAAATTTAAGGGAAAAAACAGACACGTGGTCAGGAAACAGTCTAAGGTCAAAAGGCAGGAGGTCATGAAATAAACAGGGAACAGGCAGCGAGAAGTCAAATAACAGTTCAGGGTCAGAAAGCAAAGATCAGAACATTATCAGAGACACAAGCCAACAGCACAACTGCAGAACCAGAAAATACAACTGGCAATGTCCTGAGCGAGCATGGTCAGTAAGAAGCCTGAACAATTACCAGGAAGATGGGACACCTGAGTAATCAGCACCAACAAGGAATCCAAAGCTGTCAAACAAGCTGCTAGTTTAGTAACACAGCAAGGTGCAGCAGAGCATCTCCAAAGGCAAGATGCTCTGCAGAGAGGAATTGTAACAACTGTGTACTCTACTTTCTTGAGTGCTGTTCAAGGTCTCTTCCCCCAGATGCAGACCATAAAAACTTTTGGATGACCTGTAAAAGAGAGACGAAACAAGAGCAAGCATGGCATAGTGCACGTCCAGTGATGGTGCTCCGTGGTGCTGGATGTTAATCTCCCTAAGGTCAACCATCCTTACCTATATTCTCTTCAGCTGGTGACATGCATTTTCAATTCTCCCAGTTCTGGGGTTTTCAGACAATTTAGTGATCTATTTAGTTAGATCACTAACAAATTTACAGCAGGCACTACTAACTAACAATACCTAGAAATGTGGTTCACTGGCTAATTTGGAGCAGGCAATAATGAGTAGCAATAGGTATTTACATCATTCACTGGTAACCCTATTCTATACTATCGCTCTCCTATCTATCTCAACTACTGATAAGAATTTAATGTATATAGCTAATTCCTAATCATTCAGTATCCCTTTAAATATCCCTTTAAGCATAGCTCTAAAGTAGATAATAAGCAGAATATTCTTCAGTTTGATGTTCCACTGATTAATAAGTAATCACTAGGTAAAGAGACGGCATTTACAGAAGCCGATTCTCATGGTCACTCTGACTTTTGATATGTTTAGCGTTTTGGGCATTGAGTATCCGTCCCATTCTCAGCGGTTTGTTGTTCTGTGTTCTCTCTACTGGGTGTGGAAAGCCGGGACATCCACTAGATTGTTTCCCTTTCCTTATCACGTACAGAGCATTTTGTTCTCCGTCTCTCCTCCAGTGCAGCTGGGCATTAGGTAACGTGATTATACAGTGGAATTCACCCAGGTTTCCAAGGAGTGGGATTGTGGGCAAAGAAAATATGCATAGATCATTTTTATAACTGTTTGTATTGCTTAGAAGGGTAAGATAAGTGTCATGTCCCACGACTTGGGAATGGTTCACTGTTTTGCTTGTGTACCGCCCCGCGCTCAGCTGCAGCCGAGCCGCTCGGATCCGGGCTCGTTGGTGGGTGGCTCAAGTGCCTCCAAACCCGGGGTCATTTCGCTCTGAAAGGGGTGCTGGCGCTTTTGGAGGGGGGTAGGTAGGTGCACGGCCAGAGCCGTGTTTGAGTTTGTGACGCCACCCACGGGTTGTGGTGAAGTTGGACACCACCGGCTGCGATTACTGGGCACCCGCGCGAGATGGTAGTGCAGCAAGATATTAACCCCTCTGTGGGTAGGGATGATAGTCCCGGGACCCGTTGGGGATAGCTGGGCGGTGCGCGGCCGGATGGCACTGTTGTACTCACAGTTATTGACACACACAAGTCTCTGGTAAACCAAGTTGATGGTGGTCGGTACCCGCAGCCGACTGCGTCTGGTCCCCCACCCGGTTCGGTGGTCTTGGCCTTTCTCCTGCACCGTGTTGTGTACTTGGGCTGCCTGCGCTTCAGCGTCAGGAGTCCGCTCCCCAGCTTGGTAGATGTTGGGAGAGCCCTTTTGCCCGCAGACGCTGGCCCATGGGATCTCTCTGCCTGTGCAGTGGCTTTCTATCCCCCTCAGTGGGCTGTTGTCTTCAGTCGGGACTTGGGTGGGAAAGGACCTATAGTCCAGACCGCAATCAGTTAATTAACTCAGTCCAGTGGGTTCTGGACCTCGTTTCAGGGTCTGAGTACCCCCCTTTGTGCTCTGGTTTCCGAGTCGGTTCCCCGGGTCGGTACCGGCGGGCCACTACCCTGTCCCGGTCCACCACGGTTTCACCGAGCCGTCTTCCTAACTCCTGCAGGCTAAGGCCACTGTTTGCCTTCTAGCCGAGGTACCAGGGCTCCAACCCCGGCACCCATCAGACTCTTTCACTCCACTCCTCTCTACTCAACTCTCCAACTACTGACTAACGTTTTCCCGCCTAAGGCTCTCTGAACTCCTTGGTGGGCGTGTCCAACCGCCTGGCTCTGCCCCCTGGTGTGTCCATCCAGCCCTGAGGGAGGTGACTAGGGTGTTATGTGGTTGGCTGGTGTTAACTAGTGAGGGGACTGGTGTTGTGCGGGGCTCTATCTGTGACTACCTGGCTTGTCCAGGGTGTCACACTTGCTGTGTTTTGTCTTTCTAGTTGCTCGGTTGAAGCTTTGACTTTCACTGTATTTTGTCCTTACTTTCTCGCTGTAGCTCCTGTGATGTCAGCATTCCCTGCCCTTCTGCTCCATGTAGTGTTAGTACCAGCCATCTTATGTACATGTTGTATGCTCTCCGGAGAAGAATCACTCTTTTTCCCTACCTCTTTATTGTCGCGGGCGGGGAGGACGCCGTCGCTGCTGCGCTCTCGCTAACGCTCGGGTCCGGCGCTGCTGTGATGGCTGCTCGGTGGCTCGAGCGGTGGGCCGGATCCGGGGACTCGAGCGGCGCTCCTCGCCCGTGAGTGAAAGGGGTGGTTGGTTTGGGAGATTTAGTCCGTGACGCCACCCATGGGTCGTGGTGAAGATGTGCACCACCGCTGCTGGTGACGGGGATCCCGGGAGCGATGGTAGGGAACAGCTGGGATGTTGTTTTCCCCCTCCATGGGTAGGGGTCGGTGGTCCCGGGGCCCGATGAGGTGACGGGGAGGCAAGGTTGGTGAGGTGCAGGGTTGCAGGGACAGCGCGGCGCGGTGCCGGATGGCACGGGTGTACTCACTCAGCAAGAAAGGTACAAAGTCCTCGGTAAACCAAACGGCTAGATGGATGGGTCCCGCAGCCAGCTGCAGTGTCTCTCCCTGGACAGGTGATGGCGGTTGTCTTTCCCTGCACCTTGATGTTCTTCTTCTGCCTACTATGGATTCCCAACGGTAGTCTGCTCCCCGGTGTATGGGTACCGGAGGAGCCTATTTGCCCGCAGGCGCTGGCCCTTAGGTCTCTAGCCTTAGGCGGTAGCTGTTACCCTCACGGTGTGGGCGGTTGCCTTCAATCGGGTCTTTGGCTGCCAGGAAACCCCTGGGGTTCCGGTCGCACTCGGATTTGACTATTGTCAGTGGCTCCAAGCCTGGTCGGGGTCTGATGGCCCTGCCTGTGTGTGCTGGCTTCACTTCGCTTCCCGGTCGGTACCGGCGTGCCGTCGCCCGACCCCAGTCCTACGGTTCCGCGTTGCTCCACCACTCCTGCAGACGGCCACCACCGTCTGCCAACCTTGCTGTCAGTGCCTGGGCCACAAACCCAGACACCCAAGTGCTCACTCCTCTCACTTCAAACTCCAAGACTAAACTGTCACTTTTCCTGCCTCCAGGCCTGTGAACTCCTCGGTGGGTGGAGCCAACCGCTTAGCTCCGCCCCACCTGGTTCCCGCTCGGGCAGCCTGAACCTGGACTGGGGTCAAGGAGTGCTGACCACTTCTTAAGGGCAGCATCAGGGCTAGGTTGCTTGAGTGGGAGAGCGGAAGACATCCGTCCGTCCGTCAGTAAAAATGTTTTTGTTTATATCTGCAACGTTTAAGTGTCCTCACCAAAAATTCTTATATGTTTGAAATGTTACATGTTATTTATATTTTTACAGTTTTGAAAAGAAAAATAAAACCGGTGATGGACGGGCAGCCCGCGGACGGTCTGCATTTCACCAAGGGGGAATGTGGTGCCCTGGCCTAGCCAGGTCGTCACAGATAACACTCAAACACCCCACCCCCATTAGACAGGGACACCAGCCAAACACAAAACCCTTGTTGCCTCCCTCCCACCTCCGGTTTTTGCTATGCGGCACAATCCGGCACTTTGCAGGAAAAACGCAACCGTTTTTTTTTTGCTGCTGGTTGCGTTTTTCCTGCATAGACTTTAATTAGTGCCGCATGGCCTTGCGTTCCGTCTGGTTATTGCCGCATGCGGCAGATTTAGCCGATGCGGTGGCCGGATGGAACGTTGCCTGGCACGTTTTTTTGTGTGGCAAAAAAAAACCGCATCACGCCGCATCCGGCCGATGCGGCACTTTTCCCAATGCATCCCTATGGATGCCGGATGCGGCGCAATGTGGCAAAAACCGCATCCGGCCGCCGCATGCGCTTTTTGCCACTGCGCATGCTCAGTAGCCTGCCGCAAGCGGCAAAAAACGGACGGGTCGCATGTAAAAAACAACATATGCAAAGGATGCGGTGTTTTCACCGCATCCGTTGCATAGGTTTCACAGCCGGATTGAGCCGCACTGCTCAAACCGGATGTGTGAAAGCAGCCTAATCTAGCACTGTTCCTTCTTCTTGGCTTTGTGCCTGGAGTTGCAGCTGCGGATTGATTGTAGCAATTCATCACTCCAGCCAATCTCCATTACGTCCTCCATCCATTTTCTACCTATGACCGATGTCATATATTTGTTTATAAGGATATGTTTGTTATATATATGTGACGCCCCTGGACTATCAGGTCGTCACAGGGTACTGTACAACCTGCCCTTCCGTGCAGTATCCACCTCCCTCTTGGTTCTGGGTCCCTATCTAATAGTGTTGCCTCCAACAGCAAATCAAATCCTAGATACACTCTGCACCACACCCACCAGACACACCAGTGGATGGCTTGAGTGGAATAGAGTCGCCACTCGGGGGGTCAGGGAGGGGAGGTGAGGAGTGTAGTCAGTAGAGAGTGAGTTGAAGGAGAGAGGTTGGGAAGTAACCCTCGAGCTGTGAGGAGCTCAGAGGAGGTCGGGAGCAGTGGCTCCTAGAGAAGCTGTTTAGGTTGCAGACGGTGGTCTGGGCCTAGAGGAGTCAGACCCCCGGTCGCAGGGGATTGTGGCAAGGTGTCTGGATCTGTTGAGGAGGACAGCTGGCAGCCTAGCACTGTCACCGGTCAGGGACCGAAGGCACGACAGGGTACACAGACCCTAGGTCGGGGAGAAGCTTCAGGCAACCCGACAATTCACCTGAGGACAACGGAGCCTTTATGATCCGTTCCCATCCGCTCCAGAATCGGGGCATTAGCACAACGAGGGGGATAGGACTTTCCATCCAAAACAGTCCAGAAAATCCCAAGCGTGAACCCTGAGAGCAAGCTCCCACACTTAGCCACAGTGGGGAGCGGGGCCCGGCTAGTTCCACACTACTGGGCCACCAAGTTAAAGTCAAACTTAGTGCCAGGAGGCAGGTCATGGACCACCAGGCAGCACCAGTGGGGACGGGACCCAGACGAGCTCCCCTCAGCGGCAGCGGTACCCAGAGACTTGGTTTACCCGGTTGTCAGTGTCTGCTTATGAACTGAGTGAGTATGAAAGTGACCTCTGCACCCCACGGCCATACCCCACACCGAGTCCCGGGGCATCCCCCTACCCGAGGAGGGTTACAACACCTTTCTGACCCACTTCATCACCCCGGGTACTCCCAACGGCAGCGGCGGTACTTCCAAATTACCGTACACCACGGGTGGCGTCACGAACTGTACATCAACTCCCCTGTAAATACCCCCCTTCATTTGAGTGGCCGCACGACCCCGGGTCCGGAGACCTTCGAGCCACCGCAAACCCGGGTCCAAGCAGCCCGGCTGCTCCCACGGGGGCGGCATATATATGTTACCGGCAATGTGTAAAAGCAGGCATTCTATAGAATACCTAAGCAATGTATACAATGCCGGAAATGGGTCGTCAAAATATGAAATACATCAGATGATCATACATTTCCTAGTCATTCTATAGAATACCTAAATGACAAACAGGTGGAGTGTAGAATACTACAGGGGTGGTCCATCCAAAAGTAGGGGGACAGAGCAGGCAGCAGCAGATCTATGAAACTGGCTCAGTTGCCCTTAGTATTAGCAACCAATCAGATTCCACCTTTCATTTTCCAAAGAGTCTGTGATGAAAAGTGGAATCTGATTTGGTTGCTAAGGGCTGAAAAGTTGAATGTGATTGGTTGCTAAGGGCAACTGAGCCAGTTTCACACATCTGCTGCCTGTCCACCTACTACATTTGGACGGACCACCCTGTATGCTTTCTGGAATGAAGTGGTGCGCTTGCTGTGCCGTAGCAGCTGACTCCTATTTATGCCATTCTAGCCTCCTGTGCTGCAACAAATAGTCAGGAATGACACTTCTGTTTCTTTGTGTTTTTCCCAGTAAAGATATCCTGTTGTTTATTTAGGATTTCTTCTTTCATTAGTTTTTTTACTGTTTGTTACTAAAGACTTCTCCAGTCTGGGCATTATACCAGACTCTGCCTGAGCAGTTCTTGTCATTCTTTATAATACCTAGACATTTTATGTAATGCCTAGGGAAAGTATAGAACAACGCAGATATTTCATACCTTGCCTGAAAATGACAGGGATTGTATACATTGCCTAGCTAGGTATTCTATAGAATGCCGGGTTTCCATACATTGCCTGTAACATATATATCATATACTATATTATTATACCAATATTATGTTACTTTATATCTTCATGATTTATGCATATATAGTACACATATGTACCGCCCCGCGCTCGGCTGCAGTTGAACCGCTTGGATCCGGGCTCGTTTGGTGGGTGGCTCGAGCGCCTCCGGACACGGGGTTCACATCGCTCTGCAAGGGGGTTGATGGCGATCTCGATGGGGGGGTGGTTAGGTAGGTGTGTACGGCCGGAGCCATATTTGAGTTCGTGACACCACCCACGGGACGTGGTGAAAGTGTAGACACCACCGCTGCAGATACGGGGCACCCAGGGGAGATGGTAGTGCAGCAATATGTTAACCCCTCCGTGGGCAGTGATGGTGGCCCTGGGACCCGTTAGGGGAGTGTAGTGATTGGGCGGTGTAGGGTGGTGCGCGGCCGCATGGCACTGTTGTACTCACGATTACTGACACATTCAAGTCTCTGATGAACAAAGTTGATGGTGGTCGATGCACGCAGCCAGCTGCGTCTTGTCCCCCTGTTAAGGATGGGATACAAGTGATCCCTTTTCGATCTGACCGCTGTTTCTAATCATAATATCGTGTGTGCACGTCGAAAAAGAATAATAATTGAATCAATTATGACTCTTCCTCTCACGACAGAAACTGAGGCAAGACTGAAGTCTTTATTCTTAGACAGCTAGACCACGGAGTAAAAGGGGTGTAAACAAAAGTTTTAGTCCAATCAAGTATCGCAGGGCAGGGCTTCATGACGTAGAGGGATCTGCACATCCTCCTTGGATTGGTCAGTCCAGGCTCCAGGAATTTCTTTGTCCATCGTCCCATGGGCAAACAGGAAGCGGCAGCCATCTTCAAGTTATATATATATACTAGTATATACTGTGTCCAAGGAAAATCACTAAATATGCAATATACCTATATATACACGTGTTAGTAAAAGAGTAAAAAAGAACAAAGACATGCATAGATATATTTGTTATTTTACATCATACTAAACTATATACCTGAGACTAAGAAATGGCTGAATTATGTATTTCTCGATACTCAATTCTCATCCCCAACAGTCCCCCCTAGAGATTTACTTCTGCCATTTCTGATTTCTAAGGGTACTGTGTTCCCTTAGGAAGAGAGGTAGAAAGACCTATCGGAAAACCTGCCTGACTGAACGTTGAGGCATGGGCGGAGAGGGGAAGTGGTTTTTTTCACTGGTTTGAGACCAAGGACCCCTAGGCGAGTCCTCACCCTTTGTAGTTGGACTTTCCCATGTCCCAAGGTTCTCTAAGTCCTCTCTTCTAACAGTTTATTCTAGCAGAATCGTTTTGTAACTGGGGGAGAGGGTCGTGTTGGTCTTTATGGGCATGTCGTCTGTCATATCTAGGTCTTCTGTTTCGAGTAAAGGAAAGGTCCCTCCTAATGTGACTTCAGCTGTTTTGGAAAATATTTTCTTTAAACAAAGAATTACACAAACCAGAATGGCTAGTAATATAACTAATACTATACTTAAGGCGGTCCCTATCTGGATCAACCAGCCTTTAAAAGAACTCGTCCATCCAAAATAGTCTCCCCATGGTTCGGTCACTCCTGAATTTTTCTTTAATTCTTCAGACAGTGTAGTAAGTTTCTTTATAGCTAAGGTGACCTTCCCATCCACTCCAGTGTTATCTGGTATATATGTGCAACAAACATCCCCCACCATTTTACAGACTCCACCTTTCTCTGCGAGGATCATATCTAAGGCCATTCTGTTTTGATAAGCCATGATGGAAGTCGGATCTAGTTGTTCTGCCAGTCCCTGTAAGGTGTCACGTGTATAGTTAACGTAACGTTGCTGATTATAGTAGATATAATTAATCCAGTCTACATTTTTATTTACAGTAATTATGGGGATAATGGATTCGAACCCCGCCCTGACTTGGTCTCTAGCTTTATACTCGTCAGGGACCCCCGTGGGCACTCCGATAGCGTCAATGTAAACATGTGGGTCAAAGGAGCCTTTAGGTGTATTTTTACCGGTACGGTCATCATCTGCACTCCGTCGAGTCCGTAAGTTGACTTTGATGTGCGCTATAAAGTCATTCTTTGACAGTGTGGTCAGCGGGGGCTATGTGTATAGGCATAAGTGCCTTAGCTAAAGGACATTCTCCCGTCCAATTTCCTTCTACTCATGATCGAATTTTCATGTCCCCACAAATCCAAAACACATCTGCCACGGACTGTACCTGGTTAATTAAGTGATCACGGGTGAGATTGCTATAGGATCCACAGAACCCATCTCAAAATCTACCCATATCTCTCCCTTGACCACTCACATTATAACAGGTATAGTTGTCAGGGTATATAGTGATGCTTTTCCCAGGGGAGAAGGCCTTAGCTACTATCGGGCATCTCTTTTTCCATTCTTCACATGCATTTCCCTCAGTCATATTTGTAAACAGACTAACAAGACATAATTCAGCTTCATAATCTAAATTCAATGGGACAGTTCCTAAATGAGGTCTAGCTCCTGCACATACATAACAGTCTGACCTGTTAGCTTGGTGTACTGTATATTTCATCCATTCTAACCACAGGTTAGTGTCTGTATAACCCTGTTCAACTGCATATACATCTTCCATGGTGGGATTAGCTATGGCTACCATACTGTGAAAGGTCTGAATATGTGTAAGCATTCGAAATACTGGTAGAACTTTTGTCATCTGTGATAACCTAAATTTTCCCAACTGCGTACAACCATTGTGTCCACCCTTTATATGTGTACCCAGAAGGTATATACCTTCATCCTGTGGTTGGGGGTGTTCTATGTTGAGAACTAAAGGGTTACACTGGTTATTTGTAGTACATGTTCTAGTGGCTGGTGCACGGGAGAGTGTCATCCTGGTAAGTAAAGATCTGCCCTTCTCATCCCGTTTATTTAAGGCTACACTTGGTTTGTATCCCCAATTCTCACCAGTATTCCACCCAACAGCCTTCCATGAGCTACATGTGTCTCCATATCCTCCTCCTGTAACACATATGTACTGTTGCCCCTGTCTCAAGTGTGCCTGACATCCCATTTGGGGGACCCGTCCTATTTCACATTTCACAATATCACAGTAATCAAATGTAAAAGTGACAACTTGTGTCGAACTATTGTACCAAAACGTAACCACCTCATTTGCTTTAGTAACAGTGGCCTGAGACCACACAGATTTTGTAAAAAGGATAAGTACAAGCAGGACACTCAGTGCAGCTCTGGTGGATCGACCCTTCTGCAATGCGAGGCGTGGATCCATGTTGTCCTGCCTTCGAGTTTCACGGAGGTGGGAGTCACCAGGATTATCTGGAACGGGCCTTTGTATCTGGGCTCCAGACAATTCTTCCTGACGTGTTTCTTAACCACCACCCACTCTCCTGGTTTCAATGTGTGGGTGGCTAGATCTGTGTCAGGATCTGGAAGAGAAGAGAAAACTGCTGCATGTGTTTTAGTTAACTCTCGACTTAGTTCAATAACAAACTGCACAACTGAGTCATGGTGGTCAGACAAATTTTGAGGGAAATAAGACCCTAATCTGGGGACGGAACCGAAGAGTATTTCAAAGGGGGTTAGGCCATGTTTTGCAACAGGGGTGTTTCTGACATGGTACAGGACTATAGGGAGAAGTTCTGTCCAGGGCAGTGCACTGTCTTGTGAGGCCTTGAGCAGTTTGGTTTTCAGAGTTGAGTTCATCCTTTCCACTTTCCCACTGCTCTGTGGATGATACGGAGTATGCAGTCCGAGACTTGCTCTAAGCATATTACACAGTTCTTGGTAAATGTTAGCTGTGAAGGCTGGTCCTTGATCGCTTTCGATGACTTCTGGCATTCCAAACCTGCACACGGTTTCTGTGATGAGTCGTTTAGCTGTGACTCTAGCAGTCATGTTGACTACCGGGCAGGCCTCGGGCCAACTGGAAAAGATGTCGACAACTACCAAAACATACTCGTACTTCCCCACTTTGGGTAGTTGGATGTGGTTCACTTGTATCCTTTGGAATGGATAAAGAGGCTTCGCCAGATGTTTTTGTGGTGTCTTCTCTGTTCGTGCAGGATTACATGTTATGCAAGTCTGGCAGCTTCTAGTGTACGCGGATATTGCTTAGGAAATTCCTGGTGCTTAGTGGAACTTCTGGATGAGTGCCAACATTTGATTCTTGCCTCTGTGTGTACAACCATGTGCCCATGCTACTACTGCAGGGAACATTCTTCTTGGTAGACAGACTCGACCCTCGAGCTTCCAAAGTTTCCAATCCACCTTAGCTCCCATCTTCTTCCATTCTTGTCTTTCATCATATGGAGCATGGATCTGTTCCGATATGAGTTTATCATATAGAGTCCTCCCCACCTTGTTGCCTGAGTCTTCTAGCTGTGTAGTTTTCCTCGTCCTAGTTGTTACCATGAGTAGAATATCCGCCAATTCTTCCGGTTTCTCTCGTGCTGCCGTCTTCGCTAGTTCATCAGCATAATGATTGCCAAGTGCTTCTAGGCTGTCCAGCCGTCCATGCGCTCTGACCTTCATGACAGCTATTTCTCTGGGCAACTGAACTGCCTGCAAAAGTCTCTGGACAAGTACCGCATTCTTCACTGGAGTTCCAGTTGTGTTAATGAATCCTCTGTGCAACCATAGCAGTCCAAAATCGTGTACAACCCCAAAGGCGTACCTGCTGTCAGTATAGATGTTGACTCTTTTTCCTTCTGCCGCTTCACACGCCTTGATGAGAGCTACCAATTCTGCTTCTTGTGCTGACATGTGGGATGGTATGGCTCCCGATGTAATTGGCTGATACAGAGTGGTCACAGAAAATCCCGTGTAGAACTTGCCGCCATCCGCGTACCGAGAACCATCTCTCCACAAAGTAAGGTCTGCATCTGGCAAAGGTGTTTCAGATACTTGACAAAGTGTAGTAGTTTCCTTTTCCATCTCCTTTCAGCAATCATGGCTGCAAACAGGGACGTCAACCATGTCGCAGGAGCTGCAGCGTTCATGGGCTTCATGCTGACATATGGGGTAGTCCCCCCTAGAAAGCGGAAGAAGAGTGGTGGGATTCAAGGTAGTACACCGCTGTAGAGTAACGTTGTCAGGAAGTAGTAGGGAGCACTGAAGACGAAGGTGACGTTGGGCAGACAGGTGTCTTGGTTGAGTCTGGTCAAGAATCGCCTTCAAATCATGGGGTGCTTGAACCACCGTGGTGTGGCCAAGGGTAATGTCGGCCGTTTTGTCAAGAAGAAGATGTGTAGCATGGACCGCACGAAGACAGGTGGGTGAGGCCCTTTCCACAGGGTCTAGTCTGCAAGAGTAGTATCCGACTGGGCGTTTTCTGGAGCCATGGTCTTGTGTTAACACTCCAGAGGCATGGCCATCGATCTCATGAAGAAAAAGAGTGAATGGCAAGGCATAGTTCGGAAGGCCCAATGCTGGGGCTGTTAAGATGGCGTCTTTGAGTTTTTCAAAAGCCCAGTATCGTTTGTCATAATCCTCAGGAGAGTCGTTGTATGTAATATGATTGATCTTGACAGCGTCGCACAACAGTTGCATGATCCTGGAAGCGTCTGGTATCCATTGTCTGCAATAGGTGATGAGGCCTAAGAAGGCTTGTAGTTGTTTGATATTCCTGGGGAAGGATAGAGCATCAATGGCCGCTTTCCTATCCCCCGTGAGGTGTTTGGAGCCTGGTGAAATAGAGTTGTGACGCCCTGGGCCAGCCAGAGGTCACAGGTCACAACACCAGCACACCCTACACCTCAGTTAGGAACACCTAGGCTAACCAAAAATCCTTGTTGCCTTCCTCCAGGGGCTGATGTCCACACCAGGGGGTGGGCCAGGCGGTTGGCTCCGCCCACCGAGGAGTTCACAGCCCTGGAGGCGGGAGAACCAGGCAGATAGAGTTTGGACAGGAAGAAGAACGGAGTCAAGTGAGGGAAGTGAAAGTGAGAGGGAGCAAGATGAGTTTAGGAGGAGGAAGTAGAAGGAGGTGAAGTTGAGCTCAGGCAGAGCTTGAGTGAAGGAGTAAAAGTGACAGTTGTAAAGCCTGAAGCTGGTCCGGGTGTGTGCCCCGGACTGAGAGACAGCAAGGTCAGCAGACGGCGGTGATAGTCCGCAGGGGTGACTGCTTGGAGGTTGCTGGAAGGACCGCGGACGGGTGGTGGCCTGGCGGTTTGGAGCGGTATACGAAGAGCGGTCAGCACCAGGGCAGGGGCCTTTCGGATCCCGGCAAGGCTAGGAGTCGCCATAATTTGCCAAATCCGTCAATGAAGGGGACGACTGTCTCCCAACAACCAAGTCCCGATTGAAGGCAACAGTCCAACCGTAACAGAGAGACACCGCCACCGCCAGGGCACCAGTTTCTCAGGGCCAGCGCCTGCGGGCAAAGTAGGGCTCCTCCGGCCCATATCCAAGCCGGGGAGCGGGTTACCGGTGTGAACCCATCGCAACCATCATCATCTTAGGTGCAGGAAAAAGGGACCGTCACCGTCAACTACTGGGGAAAGCAAGTGCAGCCGTCCGTGGGAACCGTCTTTCCAGCCGTGTGTTTTACCGAGATCTGTGTCATCGTCTCAGGCTGAGTGAGTACCACAGTGCCGCAAGGCACAGAGCTGCCCTCGCGTCCCTGCACCCCACCAAGCCCTGCATCTCCCAACTCATCACTGGGTCCCGGGATCACCAACCCCTACCCACGGAGGGGAGAACTGACAACTTTGCTGCTCCCTGTCACCGCTCCCGGGATCCCCATACAGAGCAGCAGTGGTGTCCACACAATCACCACAACCGTGGGTGGCGTCATGGACAATAAAATATCCCAAATCCCAATCCCCTTTCACTCACGGGCGAGAAGCGCCGCTCGAGTCCCCGGGATCCGGCCCATCGCTCGAGCCACCGAGCAGCGGCAGGCCGCAGCAGCCGCAGCAGCCGGACCCGAGCAGTGGGAGAGCGCGGCGTCTCCTCCTCCGCCCGCGACAACTTGGCGTCACGAACAGGATCTTACCACTCTGCCGTTGGGTAGAGGTGCGCCTTGTGACCGCCGGAGGTATCCGGCTGAAAAATTTCAGAAGTCGCCATCTTTGGCGCGAAGAGTTCCCGCTCGAGCGTCTTCTCGAGTAGCAGAGGCGCGAAGGCCAGGGCCACGCCCCGATAGAGGAGGGGCCGGAAAGAAGCTAAGGGGGACGCAATGGCGGCGAGCTGCATGTGAGCGTGGCTATAGAAGCAGGGACGCCAGGACCCTGCGGCCATTGACTGGTTCCTGGAAGGGGCGCTGCTAAAGATGCTGAGTCCGACCGACAACACCGTGGTCCCCGCGCCTAGCACTGCAGCGTGGGTGGAAGTCCGGACCATCCAGCTAAGCAGCCGTCTGCAGGTCAAGCTGCAGCTCCTCATGGAGGAGTGGGAGGCCAACATGGCGGAATTGGTGGCGGCCATACGGAGACGCGAGGTGGAGGGAGTCTTGGAAGGGAGGGTAAGTGACCCACGCCCCTGTACCCCTAGTGGGTCGGTCATCGCGGCGGAGGGACCCGGTCCATACCCGCTCGCCCTGCTACCTCCCCCGCTACCCGTGTTGGCTGCTGCTGCCCCGCCACTAGGCCCGCTACCACCATCATCGGTAGCGGTACCCTGCCAATCCGCCCAGCGGACCGACCTGCAGCAGAAGCTCGTGACCGCCCTGATCCGCTTCCATGGAAGAAGCCGAAGGCTGAGGCCGTCAGCAAAGATGCACCGGAGGCACGGCGGGGATGCAGCTGCCAGGAGGCAGAGCAGGCCATGTCACAGCGGGGTCCCTCATTACTGAAGGTGCCGGTCGTAGCCGACACGGAGGGACTCTGGCTGGGTCCGTCCCCCACACACGCTGAACCGGAGCAAACAGAAAGTGCTCTCGGCTGGGAGCGGCGACAACAGCAGCTGCGCAGGGAGATCGATGCCCGAGAGGGGTGTAGAGCGGATGTGCATGCCCGCATGTATATGGAAGAAGATCGCCTGCAGCGAGCTACCATTGGGGTCCAGAGCGGTGCACCATGTGAAGGTGGCACTAGAGCCCCACGAGTGAGAATGGACTGTTGAGCCGCAAAAGGCAGCGGAGCACCGTTGCACCGTCCCCGTTGGGACCACCAGTGTGTTTGTTTAAAAGTTGAAAATGATGATAAGCAAAAATGATAACCGAACAGTTACCAGATTGTCTGACCGTGATTGAGAGAACCGGCCGTTGCCGGCACCGTTGTCCCCGTGGGGACCGTTTAAAAAGTTGCATGAGGAACTGCTCATGGACAAGCCCGTGAACTTGCAGGGCAATCACAAACGTTAAGTGGCATGTAAATAAGTTGTTTTACCGTTACCGTTTCCGCATTTACCGCCTCCGGAGAGGCAGGTTGGAGGGAGGGCCCACAGCAGAGCAGGCTGGGGCCCAGCCACCACAGGAACCGGTGGCTACCCTCTGGAGGGGAAGGACAGATCCCGCTCGGGTAACTTGTGCTGGACTGGGGTCAAGGGGTGCTGCCTGGGCTTTAGGGGCAGCATCAGGGCCAGGTTACTTGGGTGGGAGAGAGCGGAGACCGTAACCGTAAACCGTTTGCAACGTTTAAGTACTGAACCTCCCGATGTGGGATGATGTCATAAGTTGTTATGTTTACCGTTTTACCTTTTATATATTTTTTCAGAAAATAAAACCGGTGTTGGACGGGCAGCCCGCGGACGGTCTGCATTTTGCTAAGGGGGAATGTGACGCCCTGGGCCAGCCAGGGGTCACAGGTCACAACACCACCAAACCCTACACCTCAGTTAGGAACACCTAGGCTAACCAAAAATCCTTGTTGCCTTCCTCCAGGGGCTGATGTCCACACCAAATCCCAATCCCCTTTCACTCACGGGAGAGGAGCGCCGCTCGAGTCCCCGGGATCCGGCCCATCGCTCGAGCCACCGAGCAGCGGCAGGCCGCAGCAGCCGCGGCAGCAGGACCCGAGCAGTGGGAGAGCGCAGCGTCCCCTCCTCCGCCCGCGACACAGTTACCAAGGAATACGACTTTGGGTTGGCACCACTGAACCTTTGCTTTAGAAACCTTACAATTTTGGGCTGCAAGGAACTGGAGCAAAGATATGGAGAAGTCGTAGCAGTCTTGTTCACTTCCGGCACAGAGGAGCAGATCGTCCACATACCGTAAAAGAGCCACTTCTGGATGCTCTTGCTGCCATGGCGAGAGAATGATAGACATTGCTTGAGTGAACTGATTAGGGCTGTTTTGTGCTCCTTTTCGCATGACTGTCCAGTTATACTGGCCCCCTTGGAAGGTGAAAGCGAACAGATATTGACAGTCTGGATGTAGAGGTACACTGAAGAAAGCATTGGCGAGATCAATGACGGTGAAAACAGTCGCTGAGGGTGGGATCTGTCCAAGAAGAGTATGTGGATTAGGTACCACTGGGGTCTCCAACAGAGTAGCAGCATTGACGGCCCTCAAGTCTTGCACTAACCGAAACTTAGGAGCTTCTCCTTAGACGTCTTCTTTTTGACAGGAAACAACGGCGTATTGCATGGCGAAACACAGCGAATGAGGGCCCCGTTTTCAAGGAGAGCTGATATTTCCAGTTTGAGTGATTCTTCCTGGATGGATTTCAGAGGATATTGTGGCACTCGAGGTAGCTGGGGCCCAGTTTTAAGACGCACCGTAACGGGAGGTACTTGCAGACGACCAACATCTTCCCGTTGACCATAGAGACTCTGGTATAAGGGCTATAACACTGTCAGGTATTCCATACAAGGGATCGTCTCGATACAAGGGCATTATAGGCAATGCTGAGACAATACACACGTCTTCAATTCCCTCCGGTGTATTGGGATTGTGGAAAGTTACCGTCATGCCATCGGAGTCAAAATTGATGTTGGCTCGGAAACGGTGTAAGAGATCGGGAGGTAAATGGCTGAATTAAGTATTTCTGGGTACTCAATTCTCATCCCCAACACCCCACCCGGGTTGGTGGTCCTGGCCTTTCTCCTGCACCTCTTTATGTTGTGTTGACTGCCTATGCCTCAGCAACGGGAGTCCACTCCCCGACTATATATGTGCTGGAGGAGTACGTTTGCCCACAGGCGCTGGCCCGTGGGATCTCTCTGCCTGTGCGGTGGCTTTCTATCCCCCTCGGTGGGCTGTTGCCTTCTTTCAGGTGTTGGGATGGGAAAGGACCTAAGGTCCATACCTCAATCAGTGAATTCAACGTGGTCCAGTGCCTTCTGGGCCTCGTTCTGGGTCTGAGTACCCCTCCTTGTGCTCCGGTTTCCAGTCGGCTCCCCGGTTTGGTACCGGCGAGCCACTACCCTGTCCCGGTCCCTTACGGTTCCACCAGCCGTCTTCCCGGCTCCTGCAGGTCAGGCTACCGCCTGCCTCCTAGTCTAGGTACCAGGGCTATGACCCCAGTACCTGTCAGTTTCCGCTGCAGACCTGTCACCGCAGACCTGCTGCACTCTACTCCTCTCACTACTCCACTTGAACTTGAACTAACTGACACTGTGCTCACCACGGGGAACTGACCACTGTTTTCCTGCCTCAGGCCCTCTGGACTCCTCGGTGGGCGTGGCCAACTGCCTGGCTCCGCCCCCTGGTGTGACCATCAAGCTCTGAGGGAGGTGACTAGGTTTTGTGTGGTTGGCTGCTGTTACCTTATTAGGGGGACGGGTGTTATGCAAGGGCCTACCTGTGACTACCTGGCTAGTCCAGGGCATCACACATACACATGTGAAAAATATATCTGTATCATCTCGGTTTACATCCCCCTCCCTCCACCTCCTCACTGGTCTCACGCCCTTTTCCCACATCACTTCCTTGGCAAATTATCCCATATACACTGTGTGCAGAATTATTAGGCAGATGAGTATTGTGATCACATGATACTTTTTATACACGTCGTCCTACTCCAAGCTGTATAGGCTGAGAGCCAACTACCAATGAAGTAAATCAGGTGATGTGCCTCTCTGTAATGAGGAGGGGTGCGGTGTAATGACATCAACACCCTATATAAGGTGTGCTTTATTATTAGGGAACTTCCTTTCCTTTGACAAAATGGGTCAGAAGAGAGATTGGACGGGCTCTGAAAAGTCCATATTGTGCGATGTCTTGCAGAGGGATGCAGCAATCTGGAAATTGCCAAACTTTTGAAGCGTGATCATCGAACAACCAAGCGTTTCATGGCAAATAGCCAACAGGGTCGCAAGAAGCGTGTTGGGCAAAAAAGGCGCAAAATAACTGCCCATGAATTGAGGAAAATCAAGCATGAAGCTGCCAAGATGCCATTTGCCTCCAGTTTGTCCATATTTCACAGCTGCAACGTAACTGGAGTATCAAAAAGCACAAGGTGTGCCATACTCAGGGACAGGCCAAGGTAAGGAAGGCTGAAAACCACCACCTCTGACCAAGAAACAGAAGATAAAACCTCAAGACTGGGCCAAGAAATATCTGAAGACTGATTTTTCAGAGGTTTTATGGACTGATGAAATGAGAGTGACTCTTGATGGGCAGATGGATGGGCCAGAGCCTGGATCAGTAAAGGGCAGAGAGCTCCACTCCGACTCAGACGCCAGCAAGGTGGAGGTGGGCACTGGTATGGGCTGGGATCAGCAAAGAGCAACTTGTGGGACCTTTTCAGGTTGAGGATGGAGAGAAGCTCAACTCCCAGACCGACTGCCAGTTTCTGGAAGACAACTTCTTCAAGCAGTGGTACAGGAAGAAGTCGCTATCGTTCAAGAAAAACATGATTTCCATGCAGGACAATGCTCCATCACATGCACCCAACTACTCCACAGCGTGGCCGGCCAGTAAAGGTCTAAAAGATGACAAAATAATGACATGGCCCCCTTGTTCACCTGATCTGAACCCCGTAGAGAACCTGTGGTCCCTCATAAAATGTGAGATCTACAGGGAGGGAAACAGTCCACCTCTGGGAGCAGTATCTGGAGGCTGTGGTGTCTGGAGGCTGTGGTGTCTGGAGGCTGTGGTGTCTGGAGGCTGTGGTGTCTGGATGCTGTGGTGTCTGGAGGCTGTGGTGGCTGGAGGCTATGGTGGCCGCTGCACGCAATGTTGAGTGCAAACAGATCAAGCAATGACAGAATCTAAGGATGGTCGCTGCTGTCATCAGATAGAAAGGGGGTGATATTGGGCACTCATTTTTTTGTGTTTTGTTTTTGCATGTCAGGAATGTTTATTTCTATATTTTGTGCAGTTATGTTGGTTTCCTGGTGACAATAAACAAGTGAGATGGGAATAGATTTGGTTTTTATTAAGTTGCCTAATAATTCTGCACAGTAATAGTCACCTGCACAAACAGATCCTCCTAAGAAGCCAAATCTAAAACCCCTCCAACTGCCAAAATATTAACCCCTCCAACTGACAAAAATATTAAGCTCTGATATTTATCAGTCTTTTGTGGTGATTGAGAACAGAGTTGTTGATCAATATTAAAAAGAAATCCTGTAAAATGCAACTTGCCTAATAATTCTGCACATGGTGTATATATATAATGTTTTTCTTTTTCCTTCACTTTTACATTTACTTTTATATATACCTTATATAGTAAATATCTTCTTATATCTTTTTACACCATCTCAATACACAGTCATATGAATAAGTTTGTGCACCCCTATTAATGTAACCTTTTTTCTTTATAACAATTTGGGTTTTTGCTATTTCAGCTTCATATATCTAATAACTGATGGACTGAGGAATATTTCTGGATTGAAATGAGGTTTATTGTACTAACAGAAAATGTGTAATCCGCATTTAAACAAAATTTGACCGGTGCAAAAGTATGGGCACCTCAACATAAAAGTGACATTAATATTTTGTACAGTCATGGCCAAACGTTTTGAGAATGACACCACAATGCTATTTTCCCATGATCTGTTCCCTCTGGATTTATTTGTGTTTGTCTGATGTTTACATCACATACAGAAATATAATTGCAATCATATTATGAGACCAGAAGCTTCTATTGACATTAGAATGAGTGAATGCAGCAAGTCAATATTTGCATTGTTGCCCCTTCTTCTTCAGGACCTCTGCAATTCTCCCGGGCATGTTGTCAATCATCTTCTGGAGCAAATCCTGACTGATCGCCGTCCATTCTTGCATAAGCAATGCTTGCATTTTGCCAGAATTTGTTGGTTTCTGTCCACCCGTCTCTTGATGATTGCCCACAAGTTCTCAATGGGATTAAGATCTGGGGAGTTTCCAGGCCATGGACCCAAAATCTCTATGTTTTGTTCCATGAGCCATTTAGTGATCACCTTTGCTTTATGGCAAGGTGCTCCATCATGCTGGAAAAGGCATTGTTGGGCGCCTGCTCTTGGACGGTTGGGAGAAGCTGCTCTTGGAGGACATTCTGGTGCCATTCTTTATTCATGGCGGTGTTTTTAGGCCAGACTGTGAGTGGTACGATTCCCTTGGCTGAGAAGCAACCCCACACATGAATGGTTTCCGGATGCTTAACAGTTGGCATGAGACAAGACTGGTGCTAGCGCTCACCTCTTCTCCTAATAAGCTGTTTCCAGATGTCCCAAACAATCGAAAAGGGGATTCATCTGAGAAAATGACTTTCCCCCAGTCCTCAGCAGTCCACTCCCTGTACCTTCTGCAGAATATCAGTCGGTCCCTGATGTTTTTTCTGGAGAGAAGTGGCTTCTTTGCTGCCCTCCTTGAAACCAGGCCTTGCTCCAGCAGTCTCCGCCTCACAGTGCGTGCAGAAGCCTCACACCAGCCGCTGCCATTGCTGCGCTAGCTCGCCACTGCTGCTAGTCCCATCCCGCAGCTGAAACAGTTTTAACATACGGTCCTGGCGTTTGCTGGTCCTTTTTGGGCGCCCTGGAGCCTTTTTGGCAACAATGGAAGCTCTCTCCTTGAAGTTCTTGATGATGCGATAGATTGTTGACTGAGGTGCAATCTTTGTAGCTGCGATACTCTTCCCTGTTAGGCCATTTTTGTGCAGAGCAATGATGGCTGCACGTGTTTCTTTAGAGATAACCATGGTTAACTGAAGAGAAACAATGATACCAAGCACCAGCCTCCTTTTAAAGTGTCCAGTGGTGTCATTCTTACTTAATCATGACTGATCGCCAGCCCTGTCCTCATCAACACCCACACCTGTGTTACTGGAACAATCACTAAAATAATGTTAGCTGCTCCTTTTAAGGCAGGAATGCAATGATGTTGAAATGTGTTTTGGGGGTTGAAGTTCATTTTCTTTGCCAATATTGACTTTGCAAGTAATTGCTGTTAAGCTGATCACTCTTTATGACATTCTGGAGTATATGTAAATTGCCATTAGAAAAACTTAAGCAGTAGACTTTATAAAAACTAATATTTGTAGCATTCTCAAAACTTTTGGCCATGTCTGTAGATCCTCCTTTTGCAGAAATCACAGCCTCTAGTCGCTTCCTGTAGCTTTTAATGAGTTCCTGGATCCTGGATGAAGGTAGATTTGACCATTCCTGGTTACAAAACAATTCCAGTTCAGTTAGGTTTGATGGTCGCCGAGCATGGACAGCCGCTTCACATCATCCCACAGATTTTCAATGATATTCAGGTCTGGGGACTGGGATGGCCATTCCAGAACATTGTAATTGTTCCTCTGCATGAATGCCTGAGGAGATTTGGAGCGGTGTTTTGGATCATTGTCTTGCTGAAATATCCATCCCCTGCGTAACTTCAACTTCGTCACTGATTCTTGCACATTATTGTCAAGAATCTGCTGATAATGAGTTGAATCCATGCGACCCTCAACTTTAACAAGATTCCCGGTGCCGGCATTGGCCACACAGCCCCAAAGCATGATGGAACCTCCACCAAATTTTACTGTGGGTAGCAAGTGCTTTTCTTGGAATGCCGTGTTTTTTTGCCTCCATGCAGAACGCCTTTTTGTATGACCAAACAACTCAATCTTTGTTTCATCAGTCCACAGGACCTTCTTCCAAAATGTAACTGGCTTGTCCAAATGTGCTTTACCTCAGGCGACTCTGTTTGTGGCGTGCTTGCAGAAATGGCTTCTTTCGCATCACTCTCCCATACAGCTTCTCCTTGTGCAACGTGCGCTGTATTGTTGACCGATGCACAGTGACATCATCTGCAGCAAGATGATGCTGCAGGTCTTTGGAGGTGGTCTGTGGATTGTCCTTGACTGTTCTCACCATTCTTCTTCCTGCCTTTCTGATATTTTTCTTGGCCTGCCACTTCTGGGCTTAACAAGAACTGTACCTGTGTTCTTCCATTTCCTTACTATGTTCCTCACAGTGGAAACTGACAGGTTAAATCTCTGAGACAACTTTCTGTACCTTCCCCTGAACAACTATGTTGAATAATCTTTGTTTTCAGATCATTTGAGAGTTGTTTTGAGGAGCCCATGATGCCACTCTTCATAGGAGATTCAAATAGGAGAACAACTTGCAAGTGGCCACCTTAAATACCTTTTCTCATGATTGGATACTCCTGCCTATGAAGTGCAAAGCTCAATGAGGTTACAAAACCAATTTAGTGCTTTAGTAAGTCAGTAAAAAGTAGTTAGGAGGGTTCAAATCGAGAAATTGATAAGGGTGCCCATACTTCTGCACCGGTCAAATTTTGTTTAAATGCGGATTGCACATTTTTTGTTAGTACAATAAACCTCATTTCAATCCAGAAATATTACTGAGTCCATCAGTTATTAGATATATGACACTGAAATAGCAAAAACCCAAATTGTTATAAAGAAAAAAGGTAACATTAATAGGGGTGCACAAACTTTTTCATATGACTGTATAACCTTTATTTCTGCCTATTTGTATATTTATACATATGAATTGTCGCTGATGTAATGGATTTTGGCACACGTCTGCCACCTAGTGGCCTTTTTACATATGGCATCCTCATATTTATTGTATTTTCTGGCCTTGATCATATTGTTCTTTATCCTCCATTCGTTCCTTTATAATAGTGATTATGTGACTTCTATTATAAGAGATATCACAAATTATCATATGACTATACACATTTTCAGTATGGCACGCACATGGTTCATATACCGTGGCTCTATGCTGTGCCTTGCGGACCTCCCTCTTCTGTGGCATGCTGATTGGCTGGGGGTCTCTGCAGATGTGGCCCACCCATGCACTCTGTATAAGATAGTATCGCTATTACAGCCACCAACACTATCATGTTTCAGTGCGCATACGTGAGCCATTCCTCACTGACCCTCCCCCTTCCTGGCCTTGTGGTGCAAGTGTCATCCTCATAACACATTGCACAGGGCAGCTGTGATTAGCCGGGGCCGCCGTGGTTACGGCCCACGCATGCGCACAGGCTATTTGCACATACGGTTCCTGATTGGTTAGCCCTTGTATTTAAGCTTGGCTATTCTATGATGACTCTTTACCTTGATAAAGGACATGTCGAAAAGCGCGTTGGGGTGGGCGGCACATGTGCACTTTAATCACCTCCAGATAATGAACCCTTGTGGTCTTTTCATCTGATTCTTTTAGGACTATCTGTAGCAGTGTGAAATTCGACCGTCTGCCCTCACTTATGGCTCCTGTCTGCACACTCACACTCACCTGTCGCTTTGCACTTAGCACTTTACTTCTGTATATGAGCTGCTGAAATCATTGTCAATGCAAAACCTCTAAATATACACTGCCGCATATTGCAGGATAACGGCAAAGTCCTGGAATATAATTTCATTAATAAGGACTTCCAAAAAAATGAGGACCAAAAATAGATCCAGATGAGAAAGCTGGAGAGCGGTCATGAAGTAGCTGTCTGCCGGCTGCGCCCATCCTCACCACATTTAGCTCTGGCTTACCTGGATACTCCATAGCCAAACGTTTACACCATTGTCTGTCATGGAATAAATAGGACGATGTTATACCCTGGGCCCTGTTCACACCAACATTTTATTAAGGACTGAAGGTGTATATGGAAAAAAATCACTCATTTTTCCTTGAGTCGGATGAGACTCGTCCATTCAAGTCTACGGGTGCAAAAAGGCAAAGAAAACAGTTCTAAAAGGAATAACTGAAGAATAGATGAGGCTGAGCAACAGGACAATGAAGATCCAGTGTCTGGTGTTATTCGGATATAGATATATAGATCACTTTTCAGTGCAATTGATCGTACTCCAGAGGGTATAACAGCCGGAGACTCCGCTTTGTGCCCCTCGTGGGCCGGCACATCAGGCTTTCCTCAGATTTAACACTAGAACTACTGGACTCGTGACACCTATATAGAAATACATAGTGCAAAGTAGTCAAAATGCATACCTCAGTAGTTCTAGTGTTAAAGTAGTGACATCATGTGGCCACTAGATGTCGCTGCTTCTTATTAGGATTCCTGAGATCTCATCAAGTCCACGGGGGTTCAGCTTTTGCAACTAATAGATTTCTCTATTTTTTCAGTCTGGAATCTGTTGGACTCATGTCCTGGAAGATAATCCATAATCTGTATGGACACGGGATCTACCATACTTGGTGGTTTGTGTGTTGTGAACTCGTTTTTGATATTAGACCTGTGCTTGTTTATTATGGGATGGAGGGTTTGTGTCGTTCTGACAATATAGTGTAGACTCCGGGCAGTGAAGAAGGAGAATTCCAGAGTTATACAGTCATTACTATGGGATTCATCAGTAGCAAATGCTGAACCAGTGACATCTAGTGGCCAAACGTTATTACTGCTAAACATGTGAGAGAAGTGATGTCCGGCCCCCGAGGAGCGCGAAACGGAGTCTTCTCAGCTGATCAGTGTGAGCTATTGCAAATCTGCACAAACATCTGCCCAGATACCACGAGAGGCTGAGGCTTATCTGTTCTCTGAGACTTATTTATTGTGTAACAATTTATATCTGCAAATATTTTATTCCTTATAAATGTTCCTATTTCTGGTATTTCTGTGATTCCACATTTATCGGTCTCCGCCTCTTTTCCTCCCTGTTCCTGTTATCACCAGTGTTTAGTGTATATGTTCTGTATACACCAGATGTATCACCCCAAAAATCACCAGATGTATCACCCCAAAAATAACCAGATGTTTCACCCCAAAAATCACCAGATGTATCACCCCAAAAATCACCAGATGTATCACCCCAAAAATAACCAGATGTATCACCCCAAAAATAACCAGATGTTTCACCCCAAAAATCACCAGATGTATCACCCCAAAAATCACCAGATGTATCACCCCAAAAATCACCAGATGTATCACCCCAAAAATCACCAGATGTATCACCCCAAAAATCACCAGATGTATCACCATAAAAATCACCAGATGTATCACCCCAAAAATCACCAGCTGTATCACCCCAAAAATCACCAGATGTATCACCCCAAAAATCACCAGATGTATCACCCCAAAAATCACCAGATGTATCACCCCAAAAATCACCAGATGTATCACCCCAAAAATCACCAGCTGTATCACCCCAAAAATCACCAGCTGTATCACCCCAAAAATCACCAGATGTATTACCCCAAAAATCACCAGATGTATCACCCCAAAAATCACCAGCTGTATCACCCCAAAAATCACCAGATGTATTACCCCAAAAATCACCAGATGTATCACCCCAAAAATCACCAGATGTATCACCCCAAAAATCACCAGATGTATCACCCCAAAAATCACCAGATGTATCACCCCAAAAATAAGCCTTCGCATGATGTACAGGATTTTTGGAGAATGCTCTATATATAAGCCGTATTCCAAAAATAAACCCTAGTTAGTCAGGGCCGGTGTTAGGGGGAGTCAAACGGGGTGTGAATACTTTTTCAAAGCACTGTATACAAAACACTTCCATTACAGCCCAACCCCACAGAAAAACGAGTGCGAGCGCAGCGCCGAAAGATGAAAAAGTTACCGGAAACTCTCAGAATATGATATTTTATTTTTAGGTAGTAGTAAATCATAAAGTATTGATAGATATATATATAAAGTTTGTGATTGGACCGCGCTGTGGTATACACCGATCATGTGAGGGCGTCTTCTCCATTGCACCTAGCAATGAAGTTTCTTGCGATTTTTCCGGACATTATATGGTAAAGTGAACGGCGCCATTAACAGATAACACTCGGGTCTCTAAAGACGAGTCGTCAGACGCCGGAGTCAGCGGAAGAAGGGGAGAAACAAACAAGAAAGGGGGAAGGGGATAAACTCTATGAGAATGAAATGTTTCCAGATGCAGGCGGTGGAATACTCCGGGGCCACGTCCGGGGTCCGGCTTCTGTCCGCAGACCCCTCAGTACAGCCGAGCAATCACCACCCCCAGGATGAGTCCATAGAGGCCGAGCCGAGAGCTGGAGCCACAGTCCAGAAATGTCCCTGCGGAAAAACGGGAGGACGTCAAGAGTCACATCCGTATATTCACATATATAGTATATACAGCGCGGGAGGGGAGAGAGGGGCAACTAACTCTGTGAGGGGCAAAATCCCCCCCACCCCGCTGCCATCTGTCACCTTGGTTAGTGCCACAGGTTCCTATGCAGAGCACAGCAGCCGAGATGAGTGTGTCATAAGCTGCTGCGCTCTGCATAGGCAGTAACTGAGAGTACAAAGCTCTCAGTATCATGAAGGGAGATTTTATATCTCTGTTACTGTCTATGCAGAGCGCAGCAACCGATGACAAACTCCTAGAGATGAGCGAATCTGCTGAGATAACAATTTGGCAAATCGCTTGAACTTGGCCAGAAAATGTTCTGGAGCAGGAGAACCCCATGTCCCGTGTGCCGCAGTATCACATGTCCCATCATGATCTGCGATGTAACGTTTCAGGCTTAGGCGGCACTGGGACATTTTTTTTTAACGCTTTCCTGGTCTTTGTTTGATTGTCTGCAATTTTGCACAAAGCAAATTGCTCTTATGTTTTTGTAAAATTTCAGAATTAAATTCTGCTTGAATATTTACATTCACCTCTACAAAGTCATCTTCTCTGCTATGCTCTGCATAGGCAGTAACTGATAAGGTAAAGGATGCATGTTGTTCCCCCACAGCTCCCCCTCTCACTGGACAGAGGCCACTGACATAATAATAAAGTAAGTTTCTACAAGCTTTTCATACTCTAACTAGAAGGAGGCCTAAGTTCAGATCTGTTGTTAGTGTGGCGCCCCTGACCTGGTCAGGCACCACTGAGTACTGCACCCATGCTGGGGACAGTACAACACAGGTAATCCAGAAGGCTGACCGGGGTGTGGAACACAGGCGCATAGTAATCAGGTCTCACACATGTACCCATGAGAGGACCCCTGGGGATCCCAGGAGGGGGAAAAGCCTTCACCTTCACTGGAATAGTGGAGGGGGCCAAAAGCCTCCATCTCCTCTCAAGGGGTGTGGTAAGAGAATCTGGTTGCTAGGTGGCGTAGGCAAGAACAGGAGAGGAGGAGCAGTGAGCCAGTTCAGAGCAGAGTCCAGGGAGCTCCGGAGAGAGCTGACCCCTTCCCCTGGGCTGCTGTAGTCTGACAGCGTCCGCGCAGTGGCTACCGACGGGGGAGAACGGTCACCTAGGAGTGCTACCCGAAACCCATCTCCAGCTAGAGAGAGAGCACAGAGTGGGAAGTAAGGAGACTGCTAGGGAGAACCAGGCCCAAACGGGCGGCAGATCCCGAAGCGGAGATAGATCCAGCTTTCTTTTGCTAAACCTGCCGGTGTGGGGCTCTCAAAGCCCACGCCACAACACCACAAAAAGCCGCAGCCACGTAGCCACAGTTAGGGCCCATAGCTCACAGGAGGCAAGAAGCTGGAGTGATCTGGCCCAGGCAACAAGCACACGGCAAACGAAGGGGAGTGAGGCTTCAGCAACTTCCCTGGGTGACCCCCATAGGGACTCAAAGTCGGGGTCACCCCAAACCACCAAGGGCTAAGGAAGGCGAGTTAGTAGTCACCCTCACAAGTCAGCCTGAAGGACACCTGGTTCCCGCCTGGTTCATCCCAGCTACGCCCGGGTTACTCACCCTGCCACCTGAAGTGAGTAAAAACCCTGAAAGACATTCTGCCTGTGTGGAGTTATTCTGCGCCTTGTGGTACTACGCACCTACACCGGGCCCTGGGGCTTGCCTCACTCTCAGGAGGCTATTCCAACTAACTGCACTCACCATCAGCCCCAGGCGTCCCTTAACCTGCAGTGGCGGTCCCCACTGACCGCAATACTGAGAGTGGCGTCACGACAAGAAGATCTCCTACCTGTGACAAGATCCAGCCGAGTGGAGTCCCTGAAGGTAATGCACCGACACTACACCTGTGGGGCTTCACATCTGGCGTCACGAACAGGATAAGGACTAGACCTGTCCAGACAGGTGACCATGTGCCTGGGCGGTCCGCTTGAAAAATTGGAAGCGCCGCCATATTGCCACCATGAAAAGCGCGCTGAAAAACAACAGCAGCCCGCGCTGGGAGAAGTTACCGCCCACGAAGAGGTGTGGCTACCCAGAGATCCCCTGCAGAGTTCTGACCTCGCTTGTGAAGAAAGCGGAAGCGTCCAGAGACGGCGGGAAGGAAAGAGAGCCACAAGCCTGCTGCTGCAGAGAGAAGAGATGGAGTCCGGACGTGGATACCCAGAACCAGGCTCTGCTGCCTGGTGGTGCCGGGAGCTTGCTATCTTCTGCGATCAGCTGGAGGCCAGGATTATGCGACAGCTCAGTGAGGGACGCACGGAGCTTCTGGAGATGGCTGCGGCGGTTCGGACCTACGAGGAGGGAGCCGCGCGACGCCTGCCAGATCGAGCGGCGACGACTCAGATCCCGATGGTGCCACCGATGGGTGAGTCCAGAGTTGCCCCGGCCAGCGCAAGCGCTCCGACCCCTGCTGCTACGACCGCGGTCCCAGAAGAGGCGCCCGGCGCGGCGACGCTGAGCCAGGCCGCAGCCATGCCAGGTGCGGCCCGCCAAGCCCAGGCCGCCGCAGCGATGCCCTGCTCGGCCCGCCAAGCCCAGGCCGCCGCAGCGATGCCCTGCTCGGCCCTGCCAAGCCCCGGCCGCCGCAGCGATGCCCTGCTCGGCCCGCCAAGCCCCGGCCGCCGCAGCGATGCCCTGCTCGGCCCACCAAGACCCGGTCCCTGCAGCGACGCCCAGCCCAGCCTGCACAGATCCCATCGCAGCTGCGACGCCGATCCAGGCCGCCGCCATACAGGGCGCGGCCCGCCAAGACCAGGCCGCCGCCATACAGGGCGCGGCCCGCCAAGACCAGGCCGCCGCCATACAGGGCGCGGCCCGCCAAGACCAGGCCGCCGCCATGCCAGGCGCGGCCCGCCAAGAGATTGCATCACCATTTTCCCCGGCCTGCAAGGCCAGAGCAGACACCGCTCCCCAGCCTAAGGAAGTCCCTACTAGGAAATCCCTGATAGGTGAAGACTCTGCATACTGGCAGCTGAAGGCTGACCTGGAGGCCAAGTTCCCACAGGAGATGGTGGACAGATACATGCTCCCTCCGCACACCCCTAAGGCAACCCCTGCAGCAACCACGCTGAAGAGTCCACCGCCTGGGCCAGCTGAGGAACACTCATCCCCGGCGCTGCCACGACCAGAGTGCAGCGAAGAACTAAGGGGGAGAGGAGGGCAAGAAGCTGAGGAGTTGCCCCCGGAGCCAGCAGCAGTGCTAGTCCCAGAGCCGGAGATGCTGCCATATTCCCGTTGGGACGAGGAAGACCTGACACCTCCTGCGGAAGAAGACCTGCCCAACCGCCCCACCTGGGAGCTTGTAAGCTGCACTTCGCAGAATCTAGCCTGCAAGACACAGCGCCGCAGCAGAACCCAGTTTTCCCCTGCACCGCCATCCCCAGAGCAGAGAGAAGTCACGGCCAGAGACCTACAGGAGAAAAGGTTCCTGAGAAGAGCCAAAGCCCAGGCCAGAGGACCCCTTTGCAGAGGAGTAGTGGAGGACTTCAGCCTCAAGTCAGGATATGGGTTCATCGTAGCACCTGGTATAAAAGAAGGTATTTTTGTCAATCGGAGAGACGTCAGAGCTAATCTGCCCAGAGGACATCCTGGAAGGAACCTGCGTACAGGAGACTCCGTACAGTTTACTATGCATCAAGGCGAAAGAGGCTGGTATGCCCTAGATGTAGTGCCATGTCCCAAAGAAGAAAGGAAAGACAGCCATAAAGAAAGAAAAGACAAAGAACCTACTGACGAGACTACCACAGATGAAGAAAAAGACCAAGAAAGCAACAGGTGCCGCAGCCCTACAGGCCCAAGCCCTGGTGAAGAGGAGTCTGCATAAGTTCAAGTAAAGTACAGCAAGTTTTGACCAGTTGGAAAGTTTGTTTTGCAACGTTTTAAAAGTTCAAGTATGTGCCCACATAAACTGATGTGAGAAATGAACCTTAAGGCTATGAACTGGCTATAGCCACAAACTCTCGCAGTGTAAATAGTTACACCAGAGGGCACCACCACCACCAGAGTCAGCCTGTTTAGGGGCTTGGCTCGTCTGCAACCAGGAGGAGCCCGTCCGTATATAGGGCCTTGGCTCACCTGCGACCAGAGAGCATGCCTGTTTATGGGGCCTGGCTCTCCACCACAAAGAGGGTACCTGGTCAGCACCAACTGTGGAGGCCGCCTCTGCATCCTGCCAGAAGAGGCTGAAGGCGCGGATCCACCAGGCCAGGTATACCCTGAAACCACCAGCCCATGTAAGCCGCCTCTACATCCTGCCAGAAGTGGCTGAAGCTGCGGCCAACGTGAGAGGGTTTTGGGTGGGTTAACGGACTTGTGGGTGGAGGGTGGTGATGTATGGTACCTGGTGCTTTTAAAAATGTTTTACATGTTTTAATGTTTTATGCATTTTAAAATGTTGTCTTGCAGCCTGAGGACGTGCTGGTGATAACTAAGGGGGAATGTGGCGCCCCTGACCTGGTCAGGCACCACTGAGTACTGCACCCATGCTGGGGACAGTACAACACAGGTAATCCAGAAGGCTGACCGGGGTGTGGAACACAGGCGCATAGTGATCAGGTCTCACACATGTACCCATGAGAGGACCCCTGGGGATCCCAGGAGGGGGAAAAGCCTTCACCTTCACTGGAATAGTGGAGGGGGCCAAAAGCCTCCATCTCCTCTCAAGGGGTGTGGTAAGAGAATCTGGTTGCTAGGTGGCGTAGGCAAGAACAGGAGAGGAGGAGCAGTGAGCCAGTTCAGAGCAGAGTCCAGGGAGCTCCGGAGAGAGCTGACCCCTTCCCCTGGGCTGCTGGAGTCTGACAGCGTCCGCGCAGTGGCTACCGACGGGGGAGAACGGTCACCTAGGAGGGCTACCCGAAACCCATCTCCAGCTAGAGAGAGAGCACAGAGTGGGAAGTAAGGAGACTGCTGGGGAGTACCAGGCCCAAACGGGCGGCAGATCCCGAAGCGGAGATAGATCCAGCTTTCTTTTGCTAAACCTGCCGGTGTGGGGCTCTCAAAGCCCACGCCACAACACCACAAAAAGCCGCAGCCACGTAGCCACAGTTAGGGCCCATAGCTCACAGGAGGCAAGAAGCTGGAGTGATCTGGCCCAGGCAACAAGCACACGGCAAACGAAGGGGAGTGAGGCTTCAGCAACTTCCCTGGGTGACCCCCATAGGGACTCAAAGTCGGGGTCACCCCAAACCACCAAGGGCTAAGGAAGGCGAGTTAGTAGTCACCCTCACAAGTCAGCCTGAAGGACACCTGGTTCCCGCCTGGTTCATCCCAGCTACGCCCGGGTTACTCACCCTGCCACCTGAAGTGAGTAAAAACCCTGAAAGACATTCTGCCTGTGTGGAGTTATTCTGCGCCTTGTGGTACTACGCACCTACACCGGGCCCTGGGGCTTGCCTCACTCTCAGGAGGCTATTCCAACTAACTGCACTCACCATCAGCCCCAGGCGTCCCTTAACCTGCAGTGGCGGTCCCTACTGGCCGCAATACTGAGAGTGGCGTCACGACAAGAAGAAGATCTCCTACCTGTGACAAGATCCAGCCGAGTGGAGTCCCTGAAGGTAATGCACCGACACTACACCTGTGGGGCTTCACATCAGAACTAGGGTTGGGGACGGTTTTGTGGATAAAGTAACAAAACAGTTGCATGAAAAGCACCAACATTAATTAAAATTAAAAACTGAAGAAAAAAAAAATATATATCTTTGTAAAAATATATAACTTTGTATGAAATGGTATCTGTAACAGTCCACAGATGGGCGCAGGATACTTGTCTTACCCGCAGCACTGACTACCCGCAGCACTGACTACCCGCAGCACTGACTACCCGCAGCACTGACTACCCGCGGTACTGAGCATCAGAGCCTCCATCAGGGTATGACAACCATGACTGGTGTATGGGGCCCGGTGAAAAGGGGAGTCCAAGGTAATTACTTAGCTTTATTAAGGCCTGGCCCCCCTTTTCACAGCTGCAGCAGAGGGGCCCGGCAGTGTCGCTTCGGCCCCTACAGTACATCGCTAAGTTTCAGACGAAGCGCTTCACGGGTATTGCATGCAAATTAGCCATATGCTGAAGGAAAGGTCATTGGAACAGATCAAGGTGTCAGCACATCATCCTGCGGCCCAGCGTGCAGCAGCATGATGAGGTCATCACGCTTCAACATCACACTGCTGCAGACAGAGCCGCGGGGGTGCCAAGAACGCGGCAGTCGGCGGCAACAAGTAAGCGCTCTGTGAACTGAAGACAGGAGCAGGACATTCACCGAGTGTGGTTGAGGTTCCCTTCGACCTCAGTCCCTGCCTTGCTTCAGCTGGATGTGCGTGGGAGGGTCACATCCAGCTGAAATGCATCGCTGCTCAGAGAGGACACTGCAAGACAAGAGAGTGAGTAAAATGTTTTTGTTGTTTTTTGCAGCAGACAAATATGCCAGGAGGAGCCCAGGAAGGAGACATACAGTATAGACCAAAAGTTTGAACACACCTTCTCATTCAAAGAGTTTTCTTTATTTTCATGACTGAAAATTGTAGATTCACATTGAAGGCATCAAAACTATGAATTACCACACGTGGAATGAAATACTTAACAAAAAAATGTGACACAACTGAAAATATGTGTTATATTCTAGGTTCTTCACAGTCGCCATCTTTTGCTTTGATTACTGATTTGCACACTCTTGGCATTCTCTTAATGAGCTTCAAGGGGTAGTCACCGGAAATGGTTTTCACTTCACAGGTGTGCCCTGTCAGGTTTAATAAGTGGGATTTCTTGCCTTATAAATGGGGTTGGGACCATCAGTCGTGTTGTGCAGAAGTCTGGTGGATACAGCTGATAGTCCTACTGAATAGACTGTTAGAATTTGTATTATGGCAAGAAAAAAGCAGCTAAGTAAAGAAAAACGAGTGGCCATCATTACTTTAAGAAATGAAGGTCAGTCAGTCCGAAAAATTGGGAAAACTTTGAAAGTGTCCCCAAGTGCAGTGGCAAAAACCATAAAATGCTACAAATAACCTGGCTCACATGAGGACCGCCCCAGGAAAGGAAGACCAAGAGTCACCTCTGCTACGGAGGATAAGTTTATCCGAGTCACCAGCCTCAGAAATCGCAGGTTAACTGCAGCTCAGATTAGAGACCAGGTCAATGCCACACAGAGTTCTAGCAGCAGACACATCTCTAGAACAACTGTTAAGAGGAGACTTTGTGCAGCAGCCTTCATGGTAAAATAGCTGCTAGGAAACCACTGCTAAGGACAGGCAACAAGCAGAAGAGACTTGTTTGGGCTAAAGAACACAAGGAATGGACATTAGACCAGTGGAAATCTGTGCTTTGGTCTGATGAGTTCAAATTTGAGATCTTTGGATCCAACCACTGTGTCTTTGTGCGACGCAGAAAAGGTGAACGGATGGGCTCTACATGGCTGGTGACACTGTTGGGGATTTATTCAAAATTGAAGGCATACAGAACCAGCATGGCTACCACAGCATCTTGCAGCGGCGTGCTATTCCATCCGGTTTGCGTTTAGTTGGACCATCATTTATTTTTCAACAGGACAATGACCCCAAACACCCCTCCAGGCTGTGTAAGGGCTATGTGACTAAGAAGGAGAGTGATGGGGTGCTATACCAGATGACCTGGCCTCCACAGTCACCAGACCTGAACCCAATCGAGATGGTTTGGGGTGAGCTGAACCGCAGAGTGAAGGCAAAAGGGCCAACAAGTGCTAAGCATCACTGGGAACTCCTTCAAGACTGTTGGAAAACCATTTCCTGTGACTACCTCTTGAAGCTCATCAAGAGAATGCCAAAAGTGTGGAATCAGTAATCAAAGCAAAAGGTGGCTACTGTGAAGAACCTAGAATATAAGACATATTTTCAGTTGTTTCACACTTTTTTGTGAAGTATTTCATTCCACATGTGTTAATTCATAGTTTTGATGTCTTCAATGTCAATCTACAATTTTCAGAGTCATGAAAATAAAGAAAACTCTTTGAATGAGAAGGTGTGTCTAAACTTTTGGTCTGTACTGTATACCAGGAGTGGCCCAGGAAGGGGGCATATATACCATGAGTAGGACATATATGCCAAGAAGGGAACAGAAACCAGAGAATGGGGACATATATACCAGAATGTACCCAGGAGTGGGATATACATACCAAAAGGGCCCTGGGATAGGACATATATACCATGATGGGGACAAATAAATCAGGATGGGGTCATATATACCAGGAGAGGTCAAAGATGGGGACATATATACCAGGAGGATGACGTATATGCTGGGAAGGGAGCAAATAAACCAGGATGGGGACATAAATATCAGGATGGGCCCAGGAGGGGGACATATATACCAGGAGGATATTATACACATGGACGGATGTGTGTGTGGGGGATAGTATACAGAGTGGTAGTGTGTGTGTGGGGCGATATTACGAAGGGCAATGTGTATGACAGTATATATATATAAAGAGGGGCAGATTGTGTGGGGGATAGTATACAGAGGGGTAGTGTGTGTGGAGGTTATACAGGGGAGTAGTGTAGTGTGTGTGTGGGGGGGGTTATTATACAGAGGAGCAGTGTGTGGGGGGAAATTATACAGAGGAGCAGTGTGTGGGGGGATTATTATACAGAGGAGCAGTGTAGAGGGATATCATACAGAGGAGCAATGTGTGTGGGGATATTATACACATGAGCATTGTATGAGGGTATATTATACAGAGGGGCAGTGTGCTGGGGAGATATCATACATGGGGCAGTGTAGAGGGTGTATTATAGAGAGGGGCGGTGTAGAGGGTGTATTATGAGGAGGGGCGGTGTAGGGGGTGTATTATTAATTTTCTAATTAAAATACTTCACTTTCTGGAACAAATTCAAGGGTGCTAACACTTTTGGCCATGACTGTGTGTGTGTGTGTGTGTGTGTATATATATATATATATATATATATATATATATATATATATGTATATATATATATATATACACACATATATATACATACAGTATATATATATATACACAAAATGCTGTTTACTGTACTTCTGTGATAACAGCCAGAGGAGCAGAAGGTTATAACAGCCAGAGGAGCAGAAGGTTATAACAGCCAGAGGAGCAGAAGGTTATATCAGCCAGAGGAGCGGGGGAAGGAGACCTCTGCTTGTCCCCCATCCTCAGGACCCTGTGCTGTGATATGTCCACCCCAGACTCTCTGTACTTCAGCCCACAATAATTGTGAGGCGCTGTGCTGCACCATTGTATGGCGAGGAGGAAACTAAACACTTACCGGAATCACATATCGGCTTATTCATTTTTTCTCCTAAAAAAAATAATATTAAATACAGATCAACTCAGAAATATTCACCTTAACAACAAAAAAGTATACTGTATATTTTTTGTGTTTAACAATAACTTTGCAAACATCCATATTTTGGTCACAACTTTATCATCATTTCTGCTTCACAAAACTTTATAGTTCATAATATATTTTATGCTTGATTTAGAACAATCTGTTGATGGACCTGGGGGGCCGGGGGGGGGGAATTTGTCTTCCATCTGCTGGATACAATTGTTCTTGACCAATGAAATAAGGGATTATGGGCCAGAAATATTTCAGAATGTGCAGATTTGTATTATATATCTTGTATTCATTAACTTTTTCAAACGTTTTCTGTACTGACAAATCTCAGTCTCATTATCACCAAAAGTCCTTCTCACCAGTCCGTTAAACCCAACAGCATTATCCAGGATAGATGCAGAGCGACGTGGTATTTATCTGCACCTACCTTCTATTTTTGGACTCTATTTTTGGATTCTATTTGTTGACTCTTATCTGGAGATTCTATTCACATGAACATTTCCTTTAGCTAATCATGTGGGAAGATCTCTGTACAGACATTCACTCCAGCTAATCGTTTGGGAGGATCTCTGTACAGACATTCCCTCCAGCTAATCATGTGGGAAGATCTCTGTACAGACATTCACTCCAGCTAATCGTTTGGGAGGATCTCTGTACAGACACTCACTCCAGCTAATCGTTTGGGAGGATCTCTGTACAGACATTCACTCCAGCTAATCATGTGGGAAGATCTCTGTACAGACATTCACTCCAGCTAATCATGTGGGAAGATCTCTGTACAGACATTCACTCCAGCTAATCATGTGGGAAGATCTCTGTACAGACATTCCCTCCAGCTAATCGTTTGGGAGGATCTCTGTACAGACATTCCCTCCAGCTAATCGTTTGTGAGGATCTCTGTACAGACATTCCCTCCAGCTAATCGTTTGGGAGTATCTCTGTACAGACATTCCCTCCAGCTAATCATTTGGGATGATCTCTGTACAGACATTCACTCCAGCTAATCATGTGGGAAGATCTCTGTACAGACATTCACTCCAGCTAATCATGTGGGAAGATCTCTGTACAGACATTCACTCCAGCTAATCGTTTGGGAGGATCTCTATACAGACATTCCCTCCAGCTAATCGTTTGGGAGGATCTCTGTACAGACATTCCCTCCAGCTAATCGTTTGGGAGGATCTCTATACAGACATTCACTCCAGCTAATCGTTTGGGAGATCTCTGTACAGACATTCACTCCAGCTAATCGTTTGGGAGGATCTCTGTACAGACATTCCCTCCAGCTAATCGTTTGGGAGGATCTCTGTACAGACATTCATTCCAGCTAATCGTTTGGGAGGATCTCTGTACAGACATTCACTCCAGCTAATCGTTTGGGAGGATCTCTGTACAGACATTCACTCCAGCTAATCGTTTGGGAGGATCTCTATACAGACATTCCCTCCAGCTAATCGTTTGGGAGGATCTCTGTACAGACATTCCTTCCAGCTAATCGTTTGTGAGGATCTCTGTACAGACATTCACTCCAGCTAATCGTTTGGGAGGATCTCTGTACAGACAGTCCTTCTAGCTAATCGTTTGTGAGGATCTCTGTACAGACATTCACTCCAGCTAATCGTTTGTGAGGATCTCTGTACAGACATTCCCTCCAGCTAATCGTTTTAGAGGATCTCTGTACAGACATTCCTTCCAGCTAATCGTTTGTGAGGATCTCTGTACAGACGATTCCCTTCAGCTAATCGTTTGGGATGATCTCTGTACAGACATTCCCTCCAGCTAATCATGTGGGAGGATCTCTGTACAGACATTCACTCCAGTTAATCGTTTGGGAGGATCTCAGTACAGACACTCACTCCAGCTAATCGTTTGGGAGGATCTCTGTACAGACATTCACTCCAGCTAATCATGTGGGAAGATCTCTGTACAGACATTCACTCCAGCTAATCATGTGGGAAGATCTCTGTACAGACATTCACTCCAGCTAATCGTTTGGGAGGATCTCTGTACAGACATTCCCTCCAGCTAATCGTTTGGGAGGATCCCTGTACAGACATTCCCTCCAGCTAATCGTTTGTGAGGATCTCTGTACAGACATTCCCTCCAGCTAATCGTTTGGGAGTATCTCTGTACAGACATTCCCTCCAGCTAATCATTTGGGAGGATCTCTGTACAGACATTCACTCCAGCTAATCATGTGGGAAGATCTCTGTACAGACATTCACTCCAGCTAATCATGTGGGAAGATCTCTGTACAGACATTCACTCCAGCTAATCGTTTGGGAGGATCTCTATACAGACATTCCCTCCAGCTAATCGTTTGGGAGGATCTCTGTACAGACATTCCCTCCAGCTAATCGTTTGGGAGGATCTCTATACAGACATTCACTCCAGCTAATCGTTTGGGAGATCTCTGTACAGACATTCACTCCAGCTAATCGTTTGGGAGGATCTCTGTACAGACATTCCCTCCAGCTAATCGTTTGGGAGGATCTCTGTACAGACATTCATTCCAGCTAATCGTTTGGGAGGATCTCTATACAGACATTCCCTCCAGCTAATCGTTTGGGAGGATCTCTATACAGACATTCACTCCAGCTAATCGTTTGGGAGGATCTCTGTACAGACATTCACTCCAGCTAATCGTTTGGGAGGATCTCTGTACAGACATTCACTCCAGCTAATCGTTTGGGAGGATCTCTATACAGACATTCCCTCCAGCTAATCGTTTGGGAGGATCTCTGTACAGACAATCCTTCCAGCTAATCGTTTGTGAGGATCTCTGTACAGACATTCACTCCAGCTAATCGTTTGGGAGGATCTCTGTACAGACAGTCCTTCCAGCTAATCGTTTGTGAGGATCTCTGTACAGACATTCACTCCAGCTAATCGTTTGTGAGGATCTCTGTACAGACATTCCCTCCAGCTAATCGTTTTAGAGGATCTCTGTACAGACATTCCTTCCAGCTAATCGTTTGTGAGGATCTCTGTACAGACGATTCCCTTCAGCTAATCGTTTAGGATGATCTCTGTACAGACATTCCCTCCAGTTAATCATGTGGGAGGATCTCTGTACAGACATTCACTCCAGCTAATCGTTTGGGAGGATCTCTGTACAGACATTCACTCCAGCTAATCGTTTGGGAGGATCTCTGTACAGACATTCACTCCAGCTAATCGTTTTAGAGGATCTCTGTACAGACATTCGCTCCAGCTAATCGTTTGGGAGGATCTTTGTACAGACATTCACTCCAGCTAATCGTTTGTGAGGATCTCTGTACAGACATTCCCTTCAGCTAATCATTTGGGAGGATCTCTGTGGAGACACTCCCTCCAGCTAATCATGTGGGATGATCTCTGTACAGACATTCCCTTCAGCTAATCATGTGGGAGGATCTCTGTACAGACATTCCCTCCAGCTAATCATGTGGGAGGATCTCTGTACAGACATTCCCTCCAGCTAATCGTTTGGGAGGATCTCTGTAAAGACATTCCCTCCAGCTAATCGTTTGGGAGGATCTCTGTACAGACATTCACTCCAGTTAATCGTTTGGGAGGATCTCTGTACAGACATTCCCTCCAGCTAATCGTTTGGGAGGATCTCTGTACAGACATTCACTCCAGCTAATCGTTTGGGAGGATCTCTGTACAGACACTCACTCCAGCTAATCGTTTGGGAGGATCTCTGTACAGACATTCACTCCAGCTAATCATGTGGGAAGATCTCTGTACAGACATTCACTCCAGCTAATCATGTGGGAAGATCTCTGTACAGACATTCACTCCAGCTAATCATGTGGGAAGATCTCTGTACAGACATTCCCTCCAGCTAATCGTTTGGGAGGATCTCTGTACAGACATTCCCTCCAGCTAATCGTTTGTGAGGATCTCTGTACAGACATTCCCTCCAGCTAATCGTTTGGGAGTATCTCTGTACAGACATTCCCTCCAGCTAATCATTTGGGAGGATCTCTGTACAGACATTCACTCCAGCTAATCATGTGGGAAGATCTCTGTACAGACATTCACTCCAGCTAATCATGTGGGAAGATCTCTGTACAGACATTCACTCCAGCTAATCGTTTGGGAGGATCTCTATACAGACATTCCCTCCAGCTAATCGTTTGGGAGGATCTCTGTACAGACATTCCCTCCAGCTAATCGTTTGGGAGGATCTCTATACAGACATTCACTCCAGCTAATCGTTTGGGAGATCTCTGTACAGACATTCACTCCAGCTAATCGTTTGGGAGGATCTCTGTACAGACATTCCCTCCAGCTAATCGTTTGGGAGGATCTCTGTACAGACATTCATTCCAGCTAATCGTTTGGGAGGATCTCTATACAGACATTCCCTCCAGCTAATCGTTTGGGAGGATCTCTATACAGACATTCACTCCAGCTAATCGTTTGGGAGGATCTCTGTACAGACATTCACTCCAGCTAATCGTTTGGGAGGATCTCTGTACAGACATTCACTCCAGCTAATCGTTTGGGAGGATCTCTATACAGACATTCCCTCCAGCTAATCGTTTGGGAGGATCTCTGTACAGACATTCCTTCCAGCTAATCGTTTGTGAGGATCTCTGTACAGACATTCACTCCAGCTAATCGTTTGGGAGGATCTCTGTACAGACAGTCCTTCCAGCTAATCGTTTGTGAGGATCTCTGTACAGACATTCACTCCAGCTAATCGTTTGTGAGGATCTCTGTACAGACATTCCCTCCAGCTAATCGTTTTAGAGGATCTCTGTACAGACATTCCTTCCAGCTAATCGTTTGTGAGGATCTCTGTACAGACGATTCCCTTCAGCTAATCGTTTGGGATGATCTCTGTACAGACATTCCCTCCAGCTAATCATGTGGGAGGATCTCTGTACAGACATTCACTCCAGCTAATCGTTTGGGAGGATCTCAGTACAGACACTCACTCCAGCTAATCGTTTGGGAGGATCTCTGTACAGACATTCACTCCAGCTAATCATGTGGGAAGATCTCTGTACAGACATTCACTCCAGCTAATCATGTGGGAAGATCTCTGTACAGACATTCACTCCAGCTAATCGTTTGGGAGGATCTCTGTACAGACATTCCCTCCAGCTAATCGTTTGTGAGGATCTCTGTACAGACATTCCCTCCAGCTAATCGTTTGGGAGTATCTCTGTACAGACATTCCCTCCAGCTAATCATTTGGGAGGATCTCTGTACAGACATTCACTCCAGCTAATCATGTGGGAAGATCTCTGTACAGACATTCACTCCAGCTAATCATGTGGGAAGATCTCTGTACAGACATTCACTCCAGCTAATCGTTTGGGAGGATCTCTATACAGACATTCCCTCCAGCTAATCGTTTGGGAGGATCTCTGTACAGACATTCCCTCCAGCTAATCGTTTGGGAGGATCTATATACAGACATTCACTCCAGCTAATCGTTTGGGAGATCTCTGTACAGACATTCACTCCAGCTAATCGTTTGGGAGGATCTCTGTACAGACATTCCCTCCAGCTAATCGTTTGGGAGGATCTCTGTACAGACATTCATTCCAGCTAATCGTTTGGGAGGATCTCTATACAGACATTCCCTCCAGCTAATCGTTTGGGAGGATCTCTATACAGACATTCACTCCAGCTAATCGTTTGGGAGGATCTCTGTACAGACATTCACTCCAGCTAATCGTTTGGGAGGATCTCTGTACAGACATTCACTCCAGCTAATCGTTTGGGAGGATCTCTATACAGACATTCCCTCCAGCTAATCGTTTGGGAGGATCTCTGTACAGACAATCCTTCCAGCTAATCGTTTGTGAGGATCTCTGTACAGACATTCACTCCAGCTAATCGTTTGGGAGGATCTCTGTACAGACAGTCCTTCCAGCTAATCGTTTGTGAGGATCTCTGTACAGACATTCACTCCAGCTAATCGTTTGTGAGGATCTCTGTACAGACATTCCCTCCAGCTAATCGTTTTAGAGGATCTCTGTACAGACATTCCTTCCAGCTAATCGTTTGTGAGGATCTCTGTACAGACGATTCCCTTCAGCTAATCGTTTAGGATGATCTCTGTACAGACATTCCCTCCAGCTAATCATGTGGGAGGATCTCTGTACAGACATTCACTCCAGCTAATCGTTTGGGAGGATCTCTGTACAGACATTCACTCCAGCTAATCGTTTGGGAGGATCTCTGTACAGACATTCACTCCAGCTAATCGTTTTAGAGGATCTCTGTACAGACATTCGCTCCAGCTAATCGTTTGGGAGGATCTTTGTACAGACATTCACTCCAGCTAATCGTTTGTGAGGATCTCTGTACAGACATTCCCTTCAGCTAATCATTTGGGAGGATCTCTGTGGAGACACTCCCTCCAGCTAATCATGTGGGATGATCTCTGTACAGACATTCCCTTCAGCTAATCATGTGGGAGGATCTCTGTACAGACATTCCCTCCAGCTAATCATGTGGGAGGATCTCTGTACAGACATTCCCTCCAGCTAATCGTTTGGGAGGATCTCTGTAAAGACATTCCCTCCAGCTAATCGTTTGGGAGGATCTCTGTACAGACATTCACTCCAGTTAATCGTTTGGGAGGATCTCTGTACAGACATTCCCTCCAGCTAATCGTTTGGGAGGATCTCTGTACAGACATTCACTCCAGCTAATCATTTCAGAGGATCTCTGTACAGACATTCCCTTCAGCTAATCATGTGGGAGGATCTCTGTACAGACATTCACTCCAGCTAATCGTTTGGGAGGATCTCTGTACAGACATTCATTCCAGCTAATCGTTTTAGAGGATCTCTGCACAGACATTCCCTCCAGCTAATCATGTGGGAGGATCTCTGTACAGACATACACTCTAGCTAATCGTTTGTGAGGATCTCTATACAGACATTGACTCCAGCTAATCGTTTGGGAGATCTCTTTACAGACATTCCCTTCAGCTAATCATGTGGGAGGATCTCTGTACAGACATTCACTCCAGTTAATCCTTTGGGAGGATCTCTGTACAGACATCAACTCTAGCTAATCGTTTGGGAGGATCTCTGTACACACATTCCCTCCAGCTACTGATGTGGGAGGATCTCTGTACAGACATTCCCTCCAGCTACTCATGTGAGAGGATCTCTGTACAGACATTCCCTCCAGCTAATCGTTTGGGAGGATCCCTGTACAGACATTTACTCCAGCTAATCATGTGGGAGGATCTCTGTACAATCGCTTGGGAGGGTGAGTGTTATATTTTAATTTTAATGTATACAGCATGGGTTCTTTTTGTAACTTTTTTTTACCTATATGTAACAATTTATGATACTGACACTCTGTGATATTGTGATTTTGGGACCTCTGTTTGCAGACTTCTGTATGGGGCTATTCACATTGGTTATATGTTTGAGGGCTGATTATCACAATTAGTGATCGACCCTCCTGACCTTTTCTTTTCTTTGTGTGAAGCAATAGCAATCTTTATGGTGTCTAGCGCTGGGTGTTATTTTTATATCTTGCATTTCTAAAAAAGCTCTGTGAGAGTTTTTATTTTTAACATTGTTGACATAAATTTCCTTCCAAGCAAGAATAACTTCTCCAAACCTTGTGTAAAATCTTAAGAAGTGTGGTACACGACTAATGGGATGTTGCTTTAAGAAAGTATAAGTGTTACAGCCAGATGGCCCACACTTGGTGGAGGGATTAAACATGGCATTAACAAAAAAAACAGGAACCTGAAAAGTAGGTGCCATGGAATATGATGGCCAAACAGGGGCGGCTGCTGGTTTGGGGTTTGGAGGCAGACCCGAAAAATTATTGTTTTGTTCAGCAATACCCTGCAGAATATGTGACAGAAAACTGGAGCTGTAAAGAACTGTAGAGAGCTGTCGGGAGCTCCGGGAACTGTGTTCGGTAGCTTTAGCTGAGGTGAAGGCCTGCTGTTAGCCAGGACATCGCCCCCACACCCAGAGGGTGAGGAAAGCCTTTTCCCTGTTAAGGACACCAAAGGACCCTCACAAAAGAAGACATCCGAGCACAGGCCTGTAAAAACATTAAAATTAATACATCTAGTTATCAAACATTTTATAGTAGGACATATTATATATATTCACAGTTCTGTTTATGTTGGAGGGCATAGCTTATCGATAAAGTTCTTATAAGGAATAAATATTAAGATATCCATATTGAATATACATAAGTGCTGACATAGTATGGTATATTTATCCATCTGGAAGCTTCTAGAGATTACACCATGTGACATGCATCCAGCAGTAATTTCCCTATATGGTTTGGACAGTTGTCATATAACATGACAAGATGGAGGGGGCTCCTCACTCCTGCACGTCGCCAACTGACCCAGAATCCTTTCAGCCTGCAAGATGAACACATGCTGTCAAGCCTACAGTATATCACCTCTGCCTTACTATTCAGGATCCAAGGAGAGATGGATGAAGATTTTCTATTGATCAGTATGGACTAATTGAACTCTTTTACGTAAGCTAATGCAGTATATTTTTTTCCTTTTCTGTAACTGAACTGCAACTTTATAATTAGCCAACCATTTTTATCAGATATAAAATACATTTATTTTTTTTTTATATATTCTGAAGTCCATTATTCATGTGTCTTATCGCGTATTTGAAGAAAAATATATTTAAGAGTATATTTTTAACATTTAAAATAATGATTGTCCTAGGACAATAGTAAGCGCTTAACCCAGTAATTGCTTATGATTCTGCAGCTGGTTACACAGGCAAAAACACCCCAAAAATTGCCCAGATAAAGTTTATAAGGAATACATTGGATATTTTGCCGTAGTGGAAAAAATCTCTCATGAACCAGCGCTGAATAATAAGGCACTAATAAACAAAAAACTACTTTATTACAGAATATCTAATGCATACTACTGAACAAACATTAACCACAATAAAACCTCAGTATACAATAGGACTACACTGTCGTGAGGCCCCGGCCGGTGGCGGTCACGATATATGGCAGATCAAAAAAATCCTACTGAAGGCTTGATCCAATAAAATGTTCGAGAATAAAAATAACATATATTTTTAAAGGATGATTTGTAAAGGCTGAGAAGCCGGTAGGTAGAAGAACCGGTAGGTGGAAAACAATCCTCCTATTTCAGGATACCTGTATTAAAGACAAGGACAATGTTCTGTGCTTAGTTGGATTCTCACACGCTGCACTCACGATCCCTGATTGGGGTTGGGTAAACCGCGCTCCTAGTATCGGATATAACGGTAAATATGCCAGCGCACTGGGGGCCCGTTACAGATCCCCAGTGTGTATTACCTGACGCTGATACCGATCAGGAGGGTACCATGGTATGTGGTCCTTGCGTGGAACAGAGTTTGCCTCCTAGCTGATGGAAACAGCTGATGCCGGGTCCCGATGCACAGAGGATTGCGTCCAGACACCCGGGTGCCAGATGGAAGTCTGCTGGATTTAAACAGAGGACAATCCAAGACTGCAGACTTAGCTAAAGGCTTGTTTTGGGCGTTAGCCCGCCAAGAAAGTAGATCCCGTAGTGGATCCACTGGGGATCTGTAACGGGCCCCCAGTGCGCTGGCATATTTACCGTTATATCCGATACTAGGAGCGCGGTTTACCCAACCCCAATCAGGGATCGTGAGTGCAGCGTGTGAGAATCCAACTAAGCACAGAACATTGTCCTTGTCTTTGATACAGGTATCCTGAAATAGGAGGATTGTTTTCCACCTACCGGTTCTTCTACCTACCGGCTTCTCAGCCTTTACAAATCATCCTTTATATCGTGACCGCCACCGGCCGGGGCCTCACGACAGTGTAGTCCTATTGTATACTGAGGTTTTATTGTGGTTAATGTTTGTTCAGTAGTATGCATTAGATATTCTGTAATAAAGTAGTTTTTTGTTTATTAGTGCCTTATTATTCAGCGCTGGTTCATGAGAGATTTTTTCCACTACGGCAAAATCTCCAATGTATTCCTTATTTTTAACATTTGGCGAGCTCAGCTATTCGTGTTTTTTTAAATTTTTTGTACTTGTTCCTTTTACTTTACATAACAGGGGACAGAAGTAATAAATATCTCCTGCAAAGTGACAGGGAATTGACAATTTATAAAAATCACGCAGAACCTAGAAAATACGGATAAGTTCAAGTCGCATGAATGTTTTAAATGAACTTTAAAGAGTTACAAAGCCACAGAAGTTAACCTTTGACGTGTCTTTGAGCAAGAAAGAATAAGTCAGTCCATAAGAAGTATTGGACGTGCTGAACAAGGTGAATCAAGTCTCAGAGGATCATCCATCAGATCATCTGATCATTTCAGGTAAGAAAATGGATTTTATCTCTTCTTATGTTAAGCAAAGTAAACTTCAGTTCACATACTCAGATATTTCTAATGTAGAGGAGATTTGGGTATGCCTTTATGGGGAGTGTGAACTTGAGAATTCACGTGTAGAATGTGCAATGTCTTTTAATAGAGAGAAACAGAAAATGAGAAATGTCTGTCATTTAGTCTATGAATTTCACAAGTTAGTGTTAGAAAAAGGTAAAAATGGTGGAAATGGACAACCTGACTTGTCAGGAAAGTCAGTGATAGAGAAATCCAAAGACTGCTTAGAACCTGAAATGTCAGTAAGTGATATTGTGAATTCTGACTGTAATCAAGATGGCCGCAGACATGTGCCGTGTATTCAAGGTAACCTTCGGGACTTTGGAGAAGAAGCAGGAAATGACATAGAGAAGTCAGAAGGGGGAGGAGCCAGAGTAGGAGATGTGCAAAGACTTGTCAGAGAAGGAAATGACAAAGCGGAGCCAGAAGGGGGAGGAGTCAGAGAGCATGGCGGAGATCAGTTTCTAAAATTAGAACAGGCTAAGTTAGAACTTAAACTTAGGAAGAATCTATTGGACTTATGCAAATTAATTCCCGCATACGATCCTAAAATACATGTATGCAGAAATTCAGAAATATTTGAAAGTTGCGTTGAAAAATTAAATTTAACCAATAGTGAGAAGACTCAGATATTTGATATATGGTTACCCCAGCAATTTTTCAGACAGCTAGCATTAAAAAAGTCTTCTGACTTCTGACAATGAGACTTTTGATTGTCCAACTGAGGATGACATCACAAGGCTGAGAAATCTCATTTTTTGTGAACGGAATGAAGCGAGTCCAAATTATGAGATGTTGAAGGAATTACAAATTGAACAGAATGAGAGTACGTTCTCATTTATGTCTGTTTTTGAACGTTTGTATAGGGCGGTCATTCCAAATGTCAGACTGAATGGAATGATACATTTATTCGTCAAGAAATTTAATTTCCTTGATGATACAACCTGTACTGTGGCATTAAAGAAAAAGTCCCTATTCGAATGTACGACATTTATCGATTTTGTTAGAAATCACCAAAGTCAATCAAAACAGAAATTAATTAAATCCAAAAAACCAACACAAAAAAAGGAGAGATTCTGTAAAAAACCAACAGTGTCTCCCAGATCCAAATATTTCTGTGACAAAATGTATAAAATTCGCAGGAAATTGCATGTAAATTACAAATCATACACCCCCCCTCTTTCCTTGTCACCTTCAATGAAAGAGAAAATTGTCACAAAATCTGATACCGACAATCTCAGACAAGCGATTTTTAAAAGCCCTGAAAGACAGAAACAGGTATCTTGTGCAAATTCTCTCCCCTTGTCACTATTGAAAGAAAAAATGTCGTCCAGAGAATTTGACATCCAGCGACAGCTGGATGGGCCGTCGGAGAGAGATATTTTTTTTAATTTAAGGAAAAAAATTGAGTTACAGAGCATTTTCAGAGATTCCTACAGGTTGAAAATGAATATAATAGATCAGATATTGGAAGATAAACTGGGGTTTGGTTTTCAGCTAAATAAAGGGGATTTCTGGATAAATTAATTTTGTTATTTGATATTTATTATTGTTCACATACAGTGTATCCATGTAATACATACCTTCTATAGATTTATGTATATATATACAGTTAGGTCCAGAAATCTTTGGCCAGTGACACAATTTTGGCGAGTTGGGCTCTGCATGCCACCACATTGGATTTGAAATGAAATCTCTACAACAGAATTAAAGTGCAGATTGTAACGTTTAATTTGAAGGTTTGAACAAAAATATCTGATAGAAATTGTAGGAATTGTACACATTTCTTTACAAACACTCCACATTTTAGGAGGTCAAAAGTAATTGGACAAATAAACCAAACCCAAACAAAATATTTTTATTTTCAATATTTTGTTGCAAATCCTTTGGAGGCAATCACTGCCTTAAGTCTGGAACCCATGGACATCACCAAACGCTGGGTTTCCTCCTTCTTAATGCTTTGCCAGGCCTTTACAGCCGCAGCCTTCAGGTCTTGCTTGTTTGTGGGTCTTTCCGTCTTAAGTCTGGATTTGAGCAAGTGAAATGCATGCTCAATTGGGTTAAGATCTGGTGATTGACTTGGCCATTGCAGAATGTTCCACTTTTTTGCACTCATGAACTCCTGGGTAGCTTTGGCTGTATGCTTGGGGTCATTGTCCATCTGTACTATGAAGCGCCGTCCGATCAACTTTGCGGCATTTGGCTGAATCTGGGCTGAAAGTATATCCCGGTACACTTCAGAATTCATCCGGCTACTCTTGTCTGCTGTTATGTCATCAATAAACACAAGTGACCCAGTGCCATTGAAAGCCATGCATGCCCATGCCATCACGTTGCCTCCACCATGTTTTTCAGAGGATGTGGTGTGCCTTGGATCATGTGCCGTTCCCTTTCTTCTCCAAACTTTTTTCTTCCCATTATTCTGGTACAGGTTGATCTTTGTCTCATCTGTCCATAGAATACTTTTCCAGAACTGAGCTGGCTTCATGAGGTGTTTTTCAGCAAATTTAACTCTGGCCTGTCTATTTTTGGAATTGATGAATGGTTTGCATCTAGATGTGAACCCTTTGTATTTACTTTCATGGAGTCTTCTCTTTACTGTTGACTTAGAGACAGATACACCTACTTCACTGAGAGTGTTCTGGACTTCAGTTGATGTTGTGAACGGGTTCTTCTTCACCAAAGAAAGTATGCGGCGATCATCCACCACTGTTGTCATCCGTGGACGCCCAGGCCTTTTTGAGTTCCCAAGCTCACCAGTCAATTCCTTTTTTCTCAGAATGTACCCGACTGTTGATTTTGCTACTCCAAGCATGTCTGCTATCTCTCTGATGGATTTTTTCTTTTTTTTTCAGCCTCAGGATGTTCTGCTTCACCTCAATTGAGAGTTCCTTAGACCGCATGTTGTCTGGTCACAGCAACAACTTCCAAATGCAAAACCACACACCTATAATCAACCCCAGACCTTTTAATTACTTCATTGATTACAGGTTAACGAGGGAGACGCCTTCAGAGTTAATTGCAGCCCTTAGAGTCCCTTGTCCATTTACTTTTGGTACCTTGAAAAAGAGGAGGCTATACATTACAGAGCTCTGATTCCTAAACCCTTTCTCCGATTTGAATGTGAAAACTCTCATATTGCAGCTGGGAGTGTGCACTTTCAGCCCATATTATATATAGAATTGTATTTCTGAACATGTTTTTGTAAACAGCTAAAATAACAAAACTTGTGTCACTGTCCAAATATTTCTGGACCTAACTGTATATATATATATATATATATATATATATATAATATATATATATATATATATATATATATATATATATAATATATATATATATATATATATATAAAAGGGTAGTGATAGTAAGATCAAAGTCATATTTTCATTTAGTTATATGATAGTTAAATTTTATAAATTAATAATTTGATCTCTGTATATGAATAATAATATTTAAAATTTAATAACACGGAAAAGTATAACATTTTAAGTGTTTCATTTTTATCATAAATATGATAACAATTTTATTCTTTTATTTCCCTCAGAATTTATCAGTAAAGCAGATTGATGAAGTATTAACTTTTTATTTATAAATTTGTTCTTATCCTCAATCAGGTAACATATATCTTATTGTGTAAGGCTAATCGCGAAACCATGATTAATAATAATAAGAAGAAGAATAATTATTATTTTCTCAGATACCAATTGCCAGAGGACCATTAATTTTAACATTTCTTTCAGGAATTTGAATATATCTTCCTTAGAGCTATTAGAAGTGTGATCTGAGTTTTGGAGTGGAGTACTTAAACTGCTTGCTGTGTTGGAATGGGATGTTCTTTGTATGTAACCAGAGCATGTGACACTTGAATTACTGAGCTAATAATAAATGTCTGTCTGTTCTATGGTCAAATGTACAGTATGTGACTATTAAAGGTACCTGTTACTCATGAGTATGTAATAAATTGGAATTCGTATTTTTCAAGAAGTACTTCAAATTAGTATCATTTTTTTTTTTTAAATGCGCATAGAAAAATTGGAAAAACAGGGATATGTGTCTGTCAATGTTTTCTATGTGGATGTATATGTTAAAGAACCATGACAGTGTACATAGATGTGTCTATGAATGATTGACTGTCTGAGCAGCTGCCGACGTCAATTACTTGTTTAAGGGGTCTTTGAAGCTTCCAAAAGAAAAAAAAAGAATTTTTTGCTTTAACTTCAAGGAGATATATGTATATATATGTATATTATTTAGGATAAATAAGTTATAGTACATAAGTATTAATAATGAAGGAATTTATACAGAATATATCTTATTCATAGGCATATTTCTTTAGTATAGATGTGTTAGGATCCTTATTGACGGTTTATTCTAGAATTACATTCTAGAATAAGGTTTTTTTAATGTTTTGATTTTTATACAGGTTTGTGTTATTTTCACTGATACACAGATTGGTAATCATTTCCTTTTCAAATATGAAAGAAATATTTATAATATGGTCTTGAAGAGATACAACATAAATTTTAATTTAATTTAATTTTAATTTAAATTTTAATTTAATTAATCTTGACATTAATTTGTATAACATCATATTTCATGATATTAAAAGGAATAGGTTGGGGTTTAATTACATATTTATATTTGATTAATATATGTGTCTACATAATACTTTAATAATTAATATTAATCAAGTACAAAGGGAAAATTAGGAATAAAAAAAAATATATATATATATATATATATATATATATATATATATATATATATATATATATATATATATATATATATATATATATATTTGAAGTATGGTAACCACAATGCATTTATATACTAAGGAAGAGTATTATCAGCAAGATTACATGACTTAATTATTTTTATAGGTTAATGATATGACAGGTATGGAACTCATACAAGATATTGGTAATATTAAGGTTATGTGTTATTAAGGACATAAGTGTCATATACATAGAAGGCCTTATTGTTATTCCAATTTTCATTTTTGTTTTTATTCCAATTTTCCTTTTTCCTTTTATTCTTATTTTATTTTTGATTATTTTTATTTAATATTCAAATTTTTAATCAAAATTTTAAATTCTACAATTTTTATTTTTTCCTTCAAATTTTAAATATCTCAATTGAGAAAACACTTCAATATTTAGTTAGTGTCTAAAATAAGAATATTACTTTATTAAATATGAATCATATTAAAAGGGAAAGTTCCAATTTTTGGAAGAAAAGAACACTTCATTCATCACTGTATTCAATTATTTACTTCCTAGTAATACATTATTCTTTTATTAGTATGTTAACCCAATAAGGATGAAATATTAGTTATAGTTACATAGTTTCTTATATAGTAGGTTATTTATTAAATAATAGACAAATCAAATAAATTAAATTAGAGTAATAAAGATGGAAGATCGAGGTACATCTAGGTTTACCTTCATATATATTATATATATTTTTTAATCAATAATAATCATTTATAATGAGTAATATTGTGTTTTGATGAAATCATCCAGTCTTTTCTAAAAGATTATTTGCTTTGGTTTATAATTTACAAATGATCTAACTAAATAAGCCACATTGTTGCCTTTCATATTTATAATATGGTACATGTTATAGGTACACATTGTATTATTTCATATTTTATATTACATTTTGGCATTATTCAAACCATTGCCACCTATGGGTTTGGAAAGGTAATAACACCGATGACAAAAAAGGTTATTACATGAAATACTATCGTCTATACCATTATGCAATATTATTACATCATTCTAAGTATCAATTATATTAATACTTCTACGATAATAATAATGACATGGTATTATAGTATTAGAGTTATGATACGCTGTGACATTTATTAGTGGTAGTATCATTGCTATATTTGGTATTTAGATTAGGGAATGAAGTCTTCAATCAAGATTAAGATAAAAGACTTTTAGTAATTTTTTTAAAGTCAAGAGGGATTCCACAAAAGTTGCAAAAGCTGATATCCAAAAGTCCAAAAGGTAACGTCTCAAATAAGACTGTGTTATATACAATACACTTACCACTGTGGGACCTCAGAAAGACAGTGATCCTATGGTGCCAGGATGGACAACCCTGACACATGGTCTGTGCAAGGCCCTGTGCGCACTGGAAAATGGAATTTTCTCAAGAAAATTCCGCAGGCACTGAAAGATTACCGCACCCGCAGTAAAAAACCGCGGCAAACCGCACCCGAAAACTGCATGCGGTTTGCCGCAGTTTGCTGCGGTTTTACCGCGGTATTTTTCGCGGTATTGCCGCGGTTTTGCCGCGTGCGGGTTGGTACATGTGCTTATTGCATTCAATGCAATAAAGCACATTGAAAAAAAATAAAAAAAAATAATAATTTCCTTTTTAGATAGTAGATAGATAGATAAAGAGACAGAAGAATAGATAGAGGGATAGATAGATAGAGGGATAGATAGATAGAGGGATAGATAGATAGCTAGACAGATAGATAGATAGATAAATAGATAGAGGGATAGATAGATAGATAGATAGATAGATAGATAGATAGAGGACAGATCGCTGCATTTCCCACGGTCGGCAGTGAGTTCACATTACCGGCTGTGTGAAATGACCGGTAATTACCTCTGCTGTCTGCTGCGAGGCTACATTCATTCAGCGCTGTGTGTCAGTCGCGGCTGGATGTAAGCAGCGCAGGACCTGTGGATTATGCTGGAGCTGTGGATTACGCCGGAGCTTTGTTTCGGGAGGGGTTAATAAAAGGGTGAACGAGGCTTGTTTGTGTTTTATTTAAAATAAAGGATTTTTCTGTGTGTTTTATTCACTTTACTTACGGGTTGATCATGTCAGCTGTCTCATAGACGCTGCCATGATCAAGCCTGGAGTTAATGGTGGTGATCCACCACCATTAACCCCTTGTATTACCCTGACTGCCACTGCTACACGGCGGCAGAAAGAGCCGGGGACACGCCGGTACTGCCGCATAATGCATGCGACAGTGCCGGGGCAGCTGCGGCTGATATTCTCGGCTGCCGGAGGGGGAGTGAGGCGGGGGACATTAACCCTGCCCCTCTCCCTCCCCAGCCTGAGAATACCGGGCCGCCGCTGTGTGCTTACCTCGGCTGGACGGTAAATATACAGCGGAGCCCACGTGTTTTGTTTTCTATATTTCCGTTTGCTTTCTATGTGTGTTCTATATGTCTGTGTCTATGTGTTCTGTGTCTGTGATGTCTGTGTCTGTGATCTGTGTGTTTGTTTACTCTCTGCTTTGCTTCCTCTTCCTGTAATGACATCACTTCCCTGCAAAACCGCAGGCAGCGATGTACATTACCGGAGGTAAACCGCGAAATACCGCAGGGAATAACGCAGGAAAACGCAGTGAACCGCACAGAATTTGCTGCCTGCGTTATTCCCTGCGGGATTTCACGATTACATTGGAGTCAATGGAGTGAAATCCCGCAGCGACGTGCGGAAAAGAATTGACATGCAATTGTTTTTGCTGCGGGAATCCCGCAGCAAAACATGCAGCTGTCAAAATCCGCCTAGTGCGCACAGGATTTTTTTTTCCCATAGGTTTTGCTGGTGATTCACTGCAGAGATGTTATGAACATTTTCTGCAGCGAAACATGCAGCAAAACCGCAAAAAATCCGCGGCAAAATCCGGTAAGTGCGCACAGGGCCTAAGACCTCACTACAGTTACTAAGGAGAGCAATAACGTGTTAAAGTTAACCCCTGTCGTGCTGACCAAGAACGTCTTAACATCTGTTCCAGGATTTGACAACAGGCAGCGCGGAGGATAAAGGTGACTAATGTAAATTACACTGCACAGACATCAAAGACTTATGCTATTCTTCTACACTCATGAACTGTGGTTTATCAACATTGGCTATGGACTTTGCAATAAAGAATAAAGTTTATGGACCTGATCTAACAATAATAAATGCAATACAGGACTGTATTAAATTGGTAACCATTCATCCTTTATCAAAGGATTTTTTTTTAAGAGACTGTGTTTATGCCAGATTACATCGGAGATAAGAAGAAATCAACCCAGAGGACATCATATGGTGACCGGATTTGTTTTGCATCTTTTTAGGTTTAGGAAAGTATAATTATAGATTTTATATGATTATCAGTCACGGCCTACCATAACATGAATCCACATTATTATATTGTTGAACATACAACATGAATAATGCATATTGAGTATTATTCATCATTATTATTGATATTAATCCATTATCACCAAATAAGGGAAAAGATCTGTTATTTTAATGATGTATTAATTAATTTTCGGGGTTTCATTAATAATAATAATAATTTACCCGCCTCAAGGGGGAATTGTAAAAACATTAAAATTAATACATCTAGTTATCAATCATTTTATAGTAGGACATATATATGTTCACAGTTCTGTTTATGTTGGAGCGCATAGCTTATCGATAAAGTTCTTATAAGGAATAAATATTAAGATATCCATATTGAATATACATAAGTGCTGACATAGTATGGTATATTTATCCATCTGGAAGCTTCTAGAGATTACACCATGTGACATGCGTCCTGCTGTAATTTCCCTATATGGTTTGGACAGTTGTCATATAACATGACACGATTTTGGGGTTGCTCCTCACTCCTGCACGTCGCCAACTGACCCAGAATCCTTTCAGCCTGCTAGATGAACACATGCTGTCAAGCCTACAGTATATCACCCCTGCCTTACCATTCAGGATCCAAGGAGAGATGGATGAAGATTTTCTATTGATCAGTATGGACTAATTGAACTCTTTTACGTAAGCTAATGCAGTATATTTTTTTCCTTTTCTGTAACTGAACTGCAACTTTATAATTAGCCAACCATTTTTATCAGATATAAAATACATTTTTTTTTAATATATATATATTCTGAAGTCCATTATTCATGCGTCTTATCGCGTATTTGAAGAAAAATATATTTAAGAGTATATTTTTAACAATGCCCTAGAACACTGAGGAGGTGAGATGACACATCTGCTTTTGGACATTTGGATTGATCCCCTGTTTGGCGCCGAAGACCCCAGAGAGTGACTGAGGACAGGAAGCTTCACAGGCCTGTGACAGACTCTGCCAGGCAGTATGGTACCTTCAGTACAGTTATATCCGGGTATACCCAAATTGCTTATAGTATATGTGTGGCGCCCCTGAGGCTTCAGTCGCCACAGAGGTACTGCATCTCAGCCAGAGGTGTGGTGCCCTTGGTACGAAGGGAGGGAAGAGGTCAGGGCAAGTTGTACCTTTGATGCTCCATTGGAATGCACAGTCAGAGCCAGGCTGGGGGGTGGAGTTTAGTTAGTGAGGGGACACTGTAGGAAGAGAGATAGTTGGAAGGAAGCAGTGGAGGAGTGAAGACCTGTAGTCTGGAGCTGGTGCAGCTCGACCCAGGCACAAGACAAAAGGAGTCCCAGAGACCACGGGAAGTGCGCCCTTCTCCCGTGGTCTCATATCACTTACGACATATTGGAGTGGAGGGACTTTGCCGCTGAACGGGGACCGGTCCCTAAGCTAGAAGAACCAACGTGCTCTAGTAGTAAAACCAAAGGCTGAGGACCATCTAGTACCAAAGCCAAACCCACACACGACTCCGCTGGAAGTTGACCACATAGGGCCATAGGACAAAGCTTCAAGCCACCCAACAGGGTCCGCGGACACCGGCTCAGGGCACTGTGTGCGTAGCTGTGGGACAGGCGGGAGAGAAGTCAGCGCAGGAAGATGACCAGGTAAGGTACATAAAATGGGCTCCAGTCGATCTACGAACTACCCGGGATCGACTGGAGCCCATCACTGTGGAACCCAGCACTCCAAAGGCGGTCACTGACTAGTCGTGTTACCTTGGAACCTGCTACAGTGAGTAAACACCTTGAGACTGCATCCCTGTGTTGCTCTGTTATTTGCTTGCGCCTCCCGCTCTGCAACCCCCGCCATCACCTACTACGAGCCCCCAACTGCCCTGGGGCCCAGCTCTGCCTGTGGAGAGCTATACCGCTACGGCCGGTGGCACCAAAGGACTGGCGGACCCTCTACAGCGCACCCAAACCGCATTGAAGTGGCATGTCAGCAGCAGTTGATAAAGCTGCGCAGGGAACAGGAGCAGCGCCAGGCCAGGTGGGAAGTGATGGAGGCCCACAACATGGCCGCTAAGCAGCAATCCGCAAAGTCCGGCCTTCCGAGCGGGACCGTGGAGATACGGGACTGTGATCCGGTTTGACCTGGAGTGGGGATGGGGCTCTCTAAGCGAACCTGGTACTGCATTTCACCAGTGCTACTGTCACACAACTTCTATAACTCTGCTGCATCTTGCTTTCTGTAAACCCTTGCATTCACATTACTATTAGTAAAGGTTTTATACCTAACACATTACACTTTACACTTAAAGGCATCTGGTCATACTGTACATTACATCCAAAACAATGCTGTACCCCTTTCCGGCCACTAGTTAGAATCGGCACACTAAAGGGGTTGTTACACGCAGCGATATCGCTAGCGATATCGCTGGTGAAAGCACCCGCCCACGTCAATTGTGCGTCACGGGCAAATCGCTGCCCGTGGTGCACAATATCGTTAGGAGCCGTCACACGGACTTACCTGCCTAGCGACGTTGCTGTTGCCGGCGAACCGACGCCTTTCTAAGGGGGCGGTTCGTGCGGCGTCACTAAGCGGCCACCCAATAGAAGCGGAGGGGCAGAGATGAGCGGCTGTAACATCCCGCCCACCTGCTTCCTTTCTCATTGACGGCGGCTGCAGGTAAGCTGTACTTCGTCGCTCCCGAGGTGGCACATGTAGCGATGTGTGCTGCCTCGGGAGTGCTCAACAATTAATGATTTTTTGAAAACGAACGACGTGTCAACGATGGACGATAAGGTGAGTATTTTCCATCATTAAAGCCTGCTTTACATGTTACAATTCTGCATACGATATCGTATGCGATCGTAATCACCCCCATCGTATGTGCGGCATGTTCAATTTTGTTGAATGTGTCGCATAAACGATTAACCCCGTCACACGTACTTACCCGTTCATACGACCTCGATGTGGGCAGAGAAGTCCACTTCCTGGAGTGGTAGGGACGTTTGGCGTCACATCGACGTCACGCGGCAGCCGGCCAATAGAAGTTGAGGGGCGGAGATGAGCGGGACGTAAACATCCCGCCTACCTCCTTCCTTCCGCATTGATGGCCGGGAGCCGCAGGACACAGGTGAGAACTGTTCATCGTTCCCGGGGTGTCACACACTACGATGTGCGCTACCCCAGGTACGATGAACAATCTGACGTTCAATTTATGAGAAATGAACGACGTGCGTGCGATGAACGTTTTACCGTTCAATCGCAATCGCACGTAGCTGTTACACACTACAATGTACCTTGCGATGCCGGATGTGCGTCACTTACGACGTGACCCCGCCGACACATCGTAAGATATATTGTAGTGTGTAAAGCGGGCTTAACAGTCGTTCCTTGCTGTCACACGCAACGACGTCGCTAACGATGCTGGATGTGCGTCACGGAATCCGTGACCCCGGCGATATATCGTTAAATACGTCACTGCGTGTGATGGGGCCTTTACTGCATAACCATATCATAAAGTCTTCTAAAAATATCAATCACAAAATAATAATAATAATAACATTAGGAACATTGTGTGGTCGGTGTCTTCAAGGGGAGAAATTCTTCACATTCTCGGTCCTTTGACCACTTCCTTACACGTGTTTCCAGCAAGGCAGATCCTTTTTTTTTTTTTTTTTTTAACAAGGTCCCCTCACTGTCAGCTCTAACACTGGAGTCACTCATATCGGGGACTGCTCTTACATGCTGGACCGACTTACTTCCGTGATCAATTTCTGTCTCCGCTAAGGTTTTGTTCGGTTCATGCTCCCTTGTACTCTCCAACAACTCACTACCCTTGTGTGTTGCTATCAGTTCTTCCCACTCCAGACCGCACTCCACACTGAGCTCCAAAAGGAAGTACAGTTAGGTCCAGAAATATTTGGACAGTGACACAATTTTCGCGAGTTGGGCTCTGCATGCCACCACATTGGATTTGAAATGAAATCTCTACAACAGAATTCAAGTGCAGATTGTAACGTTTAATTTGAAGGTTTGAACAAAAATATCTGATAGAAATTGTAGGAATTGTCACATTTCTTTACAAACACTCCACATTTTAGGAGGTCAAAAGTAATTGGACAAATAAACCAAACCCAAACAAAATATTTTTATTTTCAATATTTTGTTGCGAATCCTTTGGAGGCAATCACTGCCTTAAGTCTGGAACCCATGGACATCACCAAACGCTGGGTTTCCTCCTTCTTAATGCTTTGCCAGGCCTTTACAGCCGCAGCCTTCAGGTCTTGCTTGTTTGTGGGTCTTTCCGTCTTAAGTCTGGATTTGAGCAAGTGAAATGCATGCTCAATTGGGTTAAGATCTGGTGATTGACTTGGCCATTGCAGAATGTTCCACTTTTTTGCACTCATGAACTCCTGGGTAGCTTTGGCTGTATGCTTGGGGTCATTGTCCATCTGTACTATGAAGCGCCGTCCGATCAACTTTGCGGCATTTGGCTGAATCTGGGCTGAAAGTATATCCCGGTACACTTCAGAATTCATCCGGCTACTCTTGTCTGCTGTTATGTCATCAATAAACACAAGTGACCCAGTGCCATTGAAAGCCATGCATGCCCATGCCATCACGTTGCCTCCACCATGTTTTTCAGAGGATGTGGTGTGCCTTGGATCATGTGCCGTTCCCTTTCTTCTCCAAATTTTTTTCTTCCCATCATTCTGGTACAGGTTGATCTTTGTCTCATCTGTCCATAGAATACTTTTCCAGAACTGAGCTGGCTTCATGAGGTGTTTTTCAGCAAATTTAACTCTGGCCTGTCTATTTTTGGAATTGATGAATGGTTTGCATCTAGATGTGAACCCTTTGTATTTACTTTCATGGAGTCTTCTCTTTACTGTTGACTTAGAGACAGATACACCTACTTCACTGAGAGTGTTCTGGACTTCAGTTGATGTTGTGAACGGGCTCTTCTTCACCAAAGAAAGTATGCGGCGATCATCCACCACTGTTGTCATCCGTGGACGCCCAGGCCTTTTTGTGTTCCCAAGCTCACCAGTCAATTCCTTTTTTCTCAGAATGTACCCGACTGTTGATTTTGCTACTCCAAGCATGTCTGCTATCTCTCTGATGGATTTTTTCTTTTTTTTCAGCCTCAGGATGTTCTGCTTCACCTCAATTGAGAGTTCCTTAGACCGCATGTTGTCTGGTCACAGCAACAGCTTCCAAATGCAAAACCACACACCTGTAATCAACCCCAGACCTTTTAACTACTTCATTGATTACAGGTTAACGAGGGAGACGCCTTCAGAGTTAATTGCAGCCCTTAGAGTCCCTTGTCCAATTACTTTTGGTACCTTGAAAAAGAGGAGGCTATGCATTACAGAGCTATGATTCCTAAACCCTTTCTCCGATTTGGATGTGAAAACTCTCATATTGCAGCTGGGAGTGTGCACTTTCAGCCCATATTATATATAGAATTGTATTTCTGAACATGTTTTTGTAAACAGCTAAAATAACAAAACTTGTGTCACTGTCCAAATATTTCTGGCCCTGACTGTACATCTTCCCCTATATCATATATCCCCTACGCCACCCCCTGTGGGCCGGCTCTGTAGTTGACCCTGCCAACACCATCCCTGTTACTTCTGTTAGAGAAACTCAATCCCTCACTCTGGGCAGGAAACAGTGACATCTGATGGAGACTGAGTCTGTGGAAGCCCTGGAGGATCAGGTAAAGGGAGTCCTGACCCTGGATCCCCTGCCTCAGATGTAGACCTTTAGTAATAGTAATGTGAGATGCAAGGGTTTACAGAAAGCAAGACGTAGCAGAGTTAGAGAAGTTGTTAGACAGTAGTGCTGGTGAAATGCAGTATGGCCTGGTTACTCGGCTGCATTGTCACAGCAAGTGCACCATGGGTTAAGTATAGGTTTTACAACTGGGAGGAGCTTTGGAAACTAGATCCTGGGGAGGGAATAATGTTCAGGGAGTAAGAAGATGGCTGCCCAAGGGGCAGAGTGTGTGGTGGCATCGGTGGACCGGTCCCCCTACGAGCAGGTCTGTTTTTGGCGGCCTGCTGGGTGACGTAGGGGGATTAGTAGGACCCATCGGGCATCAGAGTGTGGCTAGGACCCGGGTGTTAGACAGGGTCGGACGGCTGGTCACAGAGCGCAGCCAGGAGAATTGAGACAGCCAGGAGGAGTACTGCGAAGTGCTAGAGTGCACAGGAATAATGAACGGAGAAGAAGAGACTGTATTAAGTGACTTCTTGTTGTATCTTGCTGCAAAAACTACAGTAAAAAGTTACATTTGAGAAAAGAAAAAACATCCATGTCATCTACTTGTTTTTCCCTTCATCAGAAGGAAGAAAAAACGAAGTCACCCTGAGCGGAAAGTAAGTGGACGAAGCCCAAACGTTCACGAGCCCGATTATCTGCCTGTAACAGGGCGAGGGGGTCGCACAACACCTCAACCACGACTCCAGCGCCTGCCTGTGCCACGCGAAGAAGGCATCAGCTCAAACAACGGCCTTCATAAGGAATCACTATATGTGGTAGTGGGCAGGGAACACGGGGAAACACATTGACCCATGGGATCCGGTGCCATAGGAAGTAATGGAAGTAATTTAACTTGCCTGGGTGTGGGAGCCATAACGTAACACAATGATTCGTGTGAAGAAGAAGAAGGAGGCCCTCATTTCTTCCATCCATTTACTGTACACAAGTAGAATGCTATTACCAGAAACTGCTGAGAGTGTTCCTCTGCGTTATACAGAAGATGAAGTGACGCGTGCTGCCTGCTGTCCTATGTACCAAAGATGTCTGCCAAGATTGTGTGCTAACCACTGAGCCACCGTGTGCTAACCTCTGAGCCATTGTGTGCTAACCACTGAGACACTATGTGCTAACCTCTAAGCCATTGTGTGCTAACTACTGAGCCACTGTGTGCTAACCACTGAGCCACCATGCTGCCCATATTCCACTTATGGAATTACTGAGTAAATACAGACTGTAATACGTCTCTCACCTGTTTCCTTCAACACTTCATTGCCGTATCCATATCCAGGATTGCACTCGGGGTCTTTCCTCTTCTCTCCTGTATATAGACAGATCATTGCATTACACATTTACATAATAAGGAACGATAAGTATAGAGATATATATCCCCGGAGAGGACAGAAAACAGCTAAATCTTAATAAAAGTGAACATGAACTAAATGACGCCGCAGATTGGATGTGGTATAAAATAGACTATTTAAAGATGGTGGCAATAGGTTTATTTTGTACATGTTCTGCATCTTCTGACCGAAACGTGTCATCTTGAACATACTTATATTTGGAAGAAAATGGAATAAATTGGAGAAAAGAAGCTTTATTCGTGAGTGCCGATCTTTTTCTTCATATATACCCAGACTGTGAGATGGCGTAGAAGATGTCGCATGGACACACATTGAGCCCCGTGGCTCTCATACTGGTAAAGATGGAAGTCTTCAGTGCAGCCTGTTGTCCAACTGTGACATTCTCCACAAAAATTGTGCCATCGCTCGTAGCCACCAAGATTGTGTCTCTGATATGTTACAGATGAGGCAAATAAGTGACCTATGGTGCCTCGTTTTTAGGATGAAGCTCCATACAAATCGATGGGCTTCATGGGACATTACTCCATTGGATTATGTTGGAATGTCCAGAAATTTTTTAAAATTAATAAAGTGGTGAACAAGGGTGTGTGGGGGAGGCTCTATTCAAATAAACTATTTTTTCCTGTGTGTACGCTTTTTAATTTTATACTTGCAGGGTTAGTAATGGGGGTTTCTGATAGACGCATCTCCATTACTATCCCGCAGGCTTCATGCCAGCTATCAATTCACAGCTGACCCTTTTATATTACCTTGATTGCCACTGCACCATGCCAATCAGGAAGAGCCGGGCAAAGCACCAAAATTGGAGCATCTAATGTATGTGTGCCGCCCCCACGTCAGCAGCCGGGCTGCTCGGATCTGGATACGCAGTGGCTCAAGGGGTCTCCGGACCCGGGGGTCGTGCGGACACTCAAAAAAAAAAAAGGGGGGGATGTAATATGTACAGGGGATTGTTGTAGATAGTTCGTGACGCCACCCACGGTGTGTGGTGAGATGTAACACCACTGCCGCTGTTGGGGAGCACCCGGGGGAGATGGAGTGGCAGCTGTATGTTAATCCCTCCGTGGGTTGGGGTGGATGCCCTAGGGCTCAGTGTCCGGAACACGGGAGGTGATGGCAGCCGGTGGTGGTGCACAGGGCCGGACCGAAGGGTGTTGGTGTACTCACGATTAAATGATTGCACATAAGTCAGCTGGTAAACCAAGGTGTCAGTGGCCGGCTGCCGCTTCAAGGTTTATAAGGTCCCCACACCTGGCTGGTGTACCGATGTCCCTTCCTCCAGCACTTTGTACTTTTCTTCGATTTTGGACAACCTCGTGTGGAACGGGGAAGTACCCTCCCAGTTTGGTTTTGGTTGGGAGATGTGCCCGCGAAAACTGACCCTTGGGATCTCAGTGGGTTGTTGCGGATACCCTATCCCCCACGTTGGGCTGCCGTTTCGCTCTATCTGGGCTAACACACTGGAACAACGTCTGGAACCTTGTCCCCAGCCTGGTTAATTAGAGAAGGGGCTTGCAACCATCTTCTAACTAGGGTCCAGGTACCCCGCCTGTGCACGGTTTCCGGACCGGATCTCCGCTATAGGTACCGGTGGGCTCCAACCCTGCCCCGGTCCACTTTGGATTTCCCGCAGCCGGACTCCCATCGCCTTTGGACACGGTCCACTGCTTGCCACCTAGCCAGTAGACCAGGGCCACTACCCTGGCTACCCTTCACTAGGCGCAGACTTCACTTCCACTTGCATTTGCACATCACTGCATTCTGTCACGGACAATTAGACACCTCAACTTGAACTCCAACTTCAGCTGAACTGGCTCCCTCACCCGGATCCTCAAGACCCCTAGGTGGGCGCTCCCAATCCGCCTGGTCCCGCCCACTGGTGTGTCCTTCCGACCCTGAAGGGGGTGGCTAGGGTTTTGTGGCAGATGGTACCTGATGTGGGATGGTGATGTGTGGGGTGTAGTGTTTCTCTGTGACCACCTGGCGGTGCCAGGGTGTCACAGATGCGCCAAATCTGGGGCAGCTGTCGGCTAATATTTTTAGGCTGGGAAGGGCCCATTAACCATGGACCTTCCCAGTCTGATAATACCGACCGCCAGCTGTCTACTTTATCTTTGCTGGTTATCAAAAAAAGGGCAGAGTGCATAACTTTTTTTTAATTATTTATTTAAATTATTTTAAAAAAATGGCATGGGATCTCCTCTATTTTTGATAACCAGCCAAGGTAAAGCAAACAGCTGATGTTTGCATCCCGCAGCTGCCTGCTTTACCTGTGTTGGTTAGCAAACATACATGGGCACTCATGACATTTTTTTTTATTCATTCCCTATAAACATTTGATTGCAGGGCAATTGCCACCATTTTGCTTAATTTTGAAAGTCCCTTTGCCCTTACTACGACAATTTTACAGACATTTTACAGCACAGATGTTAGGGTCTCTATTGACTTCTATGTGGTTTGGGGTCTGGGGTCAAGTTCTAAATATATGACTAAATATGAAAATTGCATGTGAGTGGAGCGGCCATGTGATGACTGCTGAAACTAGCGAGCAGAGCTGAATCCTGATAGGGAGTATATTACACGCTGTTATGATTGGGCTTCAGGGTTTAATTTTATAATTAAAGGGGTTGTCCAGGTTTATGATGAAAGTCTGCACTCACTCTATTTGTCACTCTAGGTGACTGCAAACTTCTGAATTCTCACAACGCAGGGATTCTCCTATGCAAGTGACAAGAGTGGACGGTCATGTGAGCACAAGTATGCCGGGTACTGCACATCCACCTTATTGATTTTAATAGGAGCAGACCCGCAGTCCCCAGCTGCGGCCACTATCAGAATCTGGAGCAGATCCGGAATTGGGCACGCCGGTACCTAGAATAGCCGATTGGCGGGGGGGCTGGACCCCGTCTAATCAGACATTGATAACCTATCCTAAAGGCCGCTTTACAAGCAACAACATCGCTAACGAGATGTTGTTGGGGTCACGGAATTCGTGACGCACATCCGGCCTCATTAGCGACGTTGTTGCGTGTGACATGCATGAACGACCGTTAACAATCGAAATTACTTACCTTATCGTTGATTGTTGACGCATCGTTCCATTCCTAAATATCGTTGCTTTTGCAGGACGCAGGTTGTTCGTCGTTCCTGAGGCAGCACACATCGCTATGTGTGACACCCCGGGAACGACGATCATCTCCTTACCTGCATCCACCGGCAATGAGGAAGGAAGGAGGTGAGCGGGATGTTCGTCATGCTCATCTCTGACCCTCAGCTTCTATTGGACGGCTGCCATGTGATGTCGCTGTGACGCTGCATGAACAGCCCACTTAGAAAGGAGGGGGTTTGCCGGCAACAATGACGTCACAGGGAAGGTAAGTCCGTGTGACTGGTGTAAGCGATGTTGTGCGCCACGGGCAGCGATTTGCCCATGACGCACAACCGACGGGGGCGGGTACACTCGCTAGCAAAATCGCAGTGTGTAAAGTGCCCTTTAGGATATGTTATCACTGTTAAATTAGTGGACAACCTCTTTAATATAGGCATGTATAACATAATCTTACCAGTTGTTTCTTGTGTACAGGATCAATACTAATAACCGCACAAGTATCCAATCATTAGATTCATCAGAGGTGCAGAAATACATAATTAGAACCTCCATCAAAACAGAAACATAGCATCACAACCACCAGCAGTACAGAAATACCTCACCAGAACCACCAGCAGTACAGAAATACATCCATATAACCCGATCAGTATATAAACACAGCATTCAACCCTTATCAGTACAGAAATACATTACCGACACCACCATCATTATATGGTACATGAATTGTAATGGCAGGTCAGACCCATATACATTTGTATTGCATGAACCTACAAATTTCAGTACATCCTTAACAATGGTAAGGAGATACTGGGAGTTGCTACCAGTCATCATTTGACTGCGAATCCTACAGGTACCACAGTACTGATGAGAATTAGCCATTATCACAAATAAACATTTACATTCAGGTACCTTATAGATAAACTTGTCTCTGATCTGAGTCATCTCTTTACTTCATCTTGTACAGACACCATGATGACTTTTTACATCCACAACTTGTCTCTGTAGGCTTGAGATGACTGGCTGAGTAGAGGAGTTGGGAGGATCAGCTGACCAGAGGAGTCGGGAGTTTTGGATGCGCAGGGGAGTTTAGAGATTTGGATGTGCAGAGGAGTCGGGAGGATCGGTTGTGCAGAGAAGTTGAGAGGATTGGCTGACTAGAGGAGTCGGGAAGATTGATTGTGCAGAGGAGTAGAGAGGATTGGTTACAAAAAGGAGTCGAGAAGATTGGCTGATCAGAAGAGTCGAGAGGATCAGCTGACCAGAGGAGTTCAGAGGATCGGCTGACTAGCGGAATCGAGAAAATTAGCTGTGCAGAGAAGTCAAGAGGATTGGCTGACCAGAGGACTTGAAAGGAATGGTTTAAGAAAGGAGTTGCTAAAATTGGCTCAACAGAAGAGTCAAGAAGATCTGCTGACCAGAGGAGTTGAGAGGATTGGCTGAGCTGAGAAGTCGAGAGGATCGGCTGAGCAGAGGAGTCGAGAGGATCGGCTAAGCAGAGGAATTGAAAGGATTGACTGAGCAGAGGAGTCGAGAGGATCCACTCAGCAATGGAGTCGAGATGATTGGCTGAGCAGAGGAGTAGAGATCGGCTGTGCAGAGGAGTTGAGAGGATTGGCTGACCAGAAGAGTGGAAAGCATTGGCTTAAGAGAGGAGTTGAGAAAATTGGCTTAACAGAACAGTCAAGAAGATTGGCTAATCAGATAAGTCAAGAGGATCTGCTGACCATAGGAGTTAAGATGATTGGCTGAGCAGAAGAGTTCAGAAGATCGTCTGGCCAGAGGATTTGAGATGATTGGCTGAGTAGAGGAGTCAGGAGGATCAGCTTAATGGAGGAGTCTGGAGTTTTAGATGTGCAGAGGAGTTTGGAGATTTGGATGTGCAGAGGAGTCGGGAGGATCGATTGTGCAGAGAAGTTGAGAGGATGGACTGACTAGAGGAGTTGGGAAGATTGATTGTGCAGAGTAGTAGAGAGGATTGGTTACAAAAAGGAGTTGGGAGGATCGTCTGACCAGAGGAGTTCAGAGGATCATCTGACCAGAGGAGTCAAGAGGATCGGCTGACTAGAGGAATCGAGAAAATTGGCTGTGCAGAGAAGTCAAGAGGATTGGCTGACCAGAGGACTCAAAAGGAATGGCTTAAGAAAGGAGTTGCTAAAATTGGCTCAACAGAAGAGTCAAGAAGATCTGCTGACCAGAGGAGTTGAGAGGATCAGCTGAGCAGAGGAGTTGAGAGGATCGACTGAGCAGAAAAGTCGAGAGGATCCGCTCAGCAAAGGAGTCGAGATCATTGGCTGACCAGAGGAGTAGAGGAGATCGGCTGTGCAGAGGAGTTGAGAGGATTGGCTGACCAGAAGAGTGGAAAGGATTGGCTTAAGAGAGAAGTTGAGAAATTTGGCTTAACAGAACAGTCAAGAAGATCAACTGAGCAGAGGAGTCGAGATCGGCTAAGCAGAGGAGTCATGAGGATCAGCTGAGCAGAGGAGTTGAGAGGATCGGCTGAGCAGAAGAGTCAAGAGGATTGGCTGAACAGAGGAGTCGAGAGGGTCTGCTGACCAGAGGAGTTGAGAGGATTGGCTGTGCAGAAAAGTTGAGAGGATCGGCTGACCAGAGGAGTTGAGAGGATTGACTTCGCAGAGTAGTCAACAGGATTGGCTGACCAGAAGAGTGGGAAGGATTGGCTTAAGAGAGGAGTTGAGAAAATTGGCTGGGTAGAGGAGTCGGGAGGATCAGCTGACCAGAGGAGTCGGGAGTTTTGTATGTGCAGAGGAGTTTGGAGATTTGAATGTGCAGAGGAGTCGGGAGGATTGATTGTGCAGAGGAGTAGAGAGGGTTGGTTGCAAAAAGGAGGGAGTCGAGAGGATCGGCTAACCAGAGGAGTCGGGAGGATCGGCTAACCAGAGGAGTCGGGAGGATCGGCTAGCCAGAGGAGTCAAGAGGATTGGCTGATTAGAAAAGTCAAAAGGATCTGCTGACTAGATGAGTTGACATGATTGGCTGAGCAGAGGAGTCGAGAGGATTGACTGGCCAGAGGATTTGAGATGATTGGCTGGGTACAGGAGTCGGGAGGATCAGCTGACCAGAGGAGTCGGGAGTTTTGTATGTGCAGAGGAGTTTGGAGATTTGAATGTGCAGAGGAGTCGGGAGGATTGATTGTGCAGAGGAGTAGAGAGGATTGGTTGCAAAAAGGAGGGAGTCGAGAGGATCGGCTAACCAGAGGAGTCGGGAGGATCGGCTAACCAGAGGAGTCAAGAGGATTGGCTAACCAGAGGAGTCGAGAGGATCGGCTGACTAGAGAAATCGAGAAAATTGGCTGTGCAGAGAAGTCTAGAGGATTGGCTGACCAGAGGACTCGAAAGGAATGGCTTAAGAAAGGAGTTGCTTAAGTTGGATCAACAGAAGAGTCAAGAAGATGAGGAGTTGAGCACATATGTCGAGAGGATTGGCTTTGAAGAGTAGTCTAGAGGATCAGTTGACCAGAAGAGTGGAAAGGATTGGCTTTAGAGAGGAGTTGAGAAAATAAGCTTAACAGAAGAGTCGAGAAGATTGGCTGACCAGAGGAGTCAAGAGGATCGGCTGACCAGAGGAGTCGAGAGGATCGGCTGAGCAGAGGAGTCGAGAGGATCGGCTGAGCAGAGGAGTCGAGAGGATCGGCTGAGCAGAGGAGTCGAGAGGATCGGCTGAGCAGAGGAGTCGAGAGGATCGGCTGAGCAGAGGAGTCGAGAGGATCGGCTGAGCAGAGGAGTCGAGAGGATCGGCTAAGCAGAGGAGTCGAGAGGATCGGCTGAGCAGAGGAGTCGAGAGGATCGGCTGAGCAGAGGAGTCGAGAGGATCGGCTGAGCAGAGGAGTCGAGAGGATCGGCTAAGCAGAGGAGTCGAGAGGATCGGCTGAGCAGAGGAGTCGAGAGGATCGGCTGAGCAGAGGAGTCGAGAGGATCGGCTGAGCAGAGGAGTCGAGAGGATTGGCTGAGCAGTGGAGTCGAGAGGATCGGCTGAGCAGAGGAGTCGAGAGGATCGGCTGAGCAGAGGAGTCAAGAGGATTGGCTGAGCAGTGGAGTCGAGAGGATCGGCTTAGCAAGGTGCAGATTAATGGAAACCAGATGACTGCATGACCAGGTAGGAGAGAACAGACAATTGCATGAGTTGTGACCTGAGGCGTACATTACGGTACAGAGCGGATCGGGCCGTGCAACACGGGAAAGAGGCAGCAGATTAATGGTTAACTGAAGAGTCATCAGTAAGAGAAGCGGCCTAGCTCTTCTTAGAGCCTAGACCAAGATCACCATAGTAGACTTATTGACCAGGGTGCTGCGATCACGCCCCCCCCCACGATGGACTGACATTCTCCAGACTAAGGTATCAGTCTCCATCGTACGCGGTAGCTGTTTATTTATTTGCATAATAGAAAATGTATTGTTAGAATTGTCATAATCCCCTTCATACCCAGAACCGCTATGTGCATCGTGTATATACTGCACCACATTCCTATACTCTGTTACCTTCCCTAGATACCTAAATTGTTGGTGTTTAAAGCGTAAAAGTCATTTTAATTTTTAATTTCATAAATCAACAGCGCACATGAAAATAAGTAACTGTGTAATAATCTTATCAGACAAATCTGCTTCTTTCTCTTTCTGAATTCTGGGGTAAAATCTGTATTCAGTGAAGACTATCCCATCACTGAAATAGAAGATGGCAGCTGGTGCTGGGGAGATTCCATGTAGACAAAAGAGGGAGGAGGGGCGGAGTTCAGCCTCTATCTCCTCCTTTTGCATCTAGCTCCTCCCTCTGCCTATAGCTCCTCCCATCACCAAAGAATTTCATCAGCACAAAATGCTATCTAATGTCTCAGTAATGGCAAAGTCTTCACTGAATACAGATTTTACCTCAATCAATTCCGGCAGAGAAAGAAGCAGATTTGCTTGATGAGATATATTACGGAGTTACTTATTTTCATATGTAAAACTGATTTATAACATAACAATTAAACTAACAGTTACGTTTTTAGAAAATAATCTTTGCTTCAACTTTCCACTGTGCCGTCATCTTCTGAGCCGCTGCATCCTCGCACCGTTTACACTCGTATCTCAAGGGCGCTGATCGCACATGGAGTGGAGCTATAGAAGCCACTGTCAAAGACTGGCACCGTTACATACTTCAGAGCTTCGCTCCTTCAGCAGCTGCTAGAGAAGATGACAGATGTTGACTGAATAAAGGCCATTATCTGCTGGGAAGAAAATGGCCTCAGCTCCTGAGCCTGCAACAAAGACCGAAACCCGACACTGGACGTAAATGTATATCGGAAAGGGGTTTTTACAGCAGCAATCAGAGTCACTGCTGTTAGAGGGGGATGTCGGCTACGTAACTGATCCTGAGCTGGCTTCATACACCTGAGACTTCACCATAGTGGACTACTACCTGGGAGGGTTTCCTAGGACTGTCCCCTTTGTAGACTATCAGTATTAGATCGATGGTTATCAGCAGTTGTGTCTTCTATCACAGTTCATTAGTGGACAGAACCATTCAAGGCCAAGCTGCAATATCAGACTGGATATTGATGGCCACTGCTAAGGAAAGACCCATATACACCATCTAATAATCTAATAATGATGACATCACACTCACCTCCTAGATACGCACAGTTGAAGTAGCTGCACAGTTCACCCGAACTCTCCAGAGTATAGGAGTATCCATTATGTTTTATGTTTCTAAATTTTTCTGCAATCGGAATTAAGATTTCTTGTTGCTCAAAAACTGAGAGATCGGCAATGTCTGCACCAAAGCAGGTGGAGATGGTGAAGAAAGACTCTTTCCCAAATCTTTCTGCAATACTTTTATTTAGAGATGAGGATGCGAACTGCCCAAATCGGAGCGCTGAAGACACATTGTAGATCTGTCTACTGCCTCGATAGGTCACAAATTTCTTGGCACAACCTCTGGTCAGCACCTGTAACGCTCGGGTCAGGTAGAAGTGAAGAGCTTTGAAGTGGAAATGTTGCATATAATAATCCCGGGACCTTCCAGCGATGGAGATGTTATTATTCTTAAAGGAGCTCGGGAGATTCCGTTTGTCTCTGTTCCATATTTCAGTCGCATTCTTCCACATTTCATCAAACTGTTTGTATTTTCTTTCTTCTTCCAGAATTTTTGGCATTTCCTTCTCCATTTTGTCTTCACAACAGAGATATTGATCATCAAACGCATCGGGCATCATGTTCAGCTCCAGGGGCTGGAAGAGAAAGTGCGGATATAACAGCTAATGGCAGAATTACATTGTAAGCTTACACTACAGTATTAATATGCCTGCTGGGGGATTGTGCAAAGTGCCACACAAATGAACTGATGGAGACACCCACACGTGGGCGGGCGATGGAGCCCCAGTCTCGCACTCCTGTGGGTACGGCGATTGGATGGCTTATTTTATGTCATTTTATTCCAGAATTATGTCTCAATTTTGTCTACATTAAACTATGTAATCAATTGAGGTCCCCCCGGTAGTCCTCTGATGTCACAGTGGTGGCTCCGAGTGGTGAGCGACAAGCTTTTGTGATGTGGGTTAAAAATAATATTAGAAAGGAGAAGAGAAAAATAAAATAAATAAAATTTTTGATACCAGTTGAGATGTTCGGCTGTGGTATGGTCGGGTGACACGACCACGGGGTCAGGGGGTTACTTGTCACCGGAACACATGCTTCTCCTGGGACGCCGCGGTGGCCTTGCCCTGCTCCATGACCCTGGGTGTCAATAAAAGGCTGGAGATGGGGACAATGGGGGTATTTGTTCATGACGCCACCTATGGTGCACGGCCAATATTAGCTGCCGCTGCGGGACTTCTCTGCTGGGGCGGATGACAACGCAGCTCAAATGGTTCAGCTCTCCAAGAACCTTGATAGGCCAGACCGAGGTCCCGACTCCTGGCTCTTTCTGCTGCTGTGCCCTGGGCACTTGGGTGGGCTAGGAGACGTGCAATCCCCTCGCCCAGTGGATTCTGGTGATGAAACGTGAAGTATTCACCACCTTAGGGCTCCGCACCCTGACTGCGCTGGTCCCGAGGGAGCAATCAAGCTCTCCCCTCAGCGGCCCTGTAACTCCTCTGTCTCTCTATGTTCCTGTCTGTGAATCTTCTCCTCTTTCCCTGAGGGTGCTCTGAAGCACTCCCCTCAGCGCCCGTCATGAGGGAACTCTCAAGCACTCCCCTCACTGACCACGTTTCTCCTGTCCCAGACTGTTCTGAGGTGAATGTCTGTGTGTCGCCTTACCTCCCCAGTGCTGCCCCATCTCCCAGGTCGTTATCCTAGCAACCGGAAAGTCCCAGTGGGAAAGCACCTAAACTGTGTGTGTTGTGTGAATGTGATAAACACCAGTGAATAGCCTCTTCCTTACCTGGGATGAGCACTGCACCTTATGTGAAGCCTCAGGGGCACCACACAGGCACTGCTGGAGGTCCCCAGAAGTTAGGTGATGATGCACAGTGCCTGAGGGTTGTCCTCTCGCCCCCACACCTAGGGCTGGTTCCTGGGGATGGTGAGGTAGGGACGGCGCAGCAGAGAATAATCAGCCACAGACAGGACAGGAGCTGTTACCTGTTACTGACGCTCTGCAGAACAGTCCGGAACATTCCTTACAGCCTTTACAATGATGGCGGTCTGACCTGCCCCATCGAGAGTTTGGCTCCTCTGTTGTGTGGTGGTCGTGTCCTCCTGCCACTACTTCCCTACCTGGAGAAGGAGTCTTGGATCCTGAGATTTTCAAGACAAGAAAACTCTGGATCTTTAATCCCTTCCAGCGAGTGGCGACTTGAATAGTGAGGGAAAACGCACTGTTTCTTCTAGACGTTTCCAGACTCAATTGTGACGTCCTGGGAAAACCAGGTAGTCACAGTTAGGCCCCTGCATAACACCTTCCCTCACTAGGCAACACACAGCCAACCAAAAACCCTAGTCACCCCCCCTTAGGGAAAGATAGACACACCAGTGGGTGTGACCAGGCGGTTGGAACACGCCCACCCAGGGGTTTAGACAGCCCAGGGCGGCAAAACAAACAGAGAGTGTTTGAAGTTCAAGTTGAGAGGAGGTGGGCTGGAGCTAGGTATAGCTCCAGCAAAGGAGTTCAAGTTGAACGGTACCAGGGTAGGAGCCCTGGTGCCTCTGGCTAGGTGGCAGACGGTGGTCTCCGTCAGCAGGAGACGGGAAGACGGCTCGGTGGAACTGAGGTGGACCGGGACAGGGTTGTAGCCCGCCGGTACCGACACAGGGAACCGACCCGGAAACCGTAGCACAAAAGGGGGGTACTCGGACCCTGAAGCCAGAAACCGGAACCAAGCGGACTGGTTAATTAACCGATTGAGGCCAGGACACCTGCCCACGGAGGGGTTAACAACTTGCTGCACAACATCTCCCCCGGGTGCCCCATAACTGCAGCGGTGGTGTACCAGCTCACCACGCACCATGGGTGGTGTCATGAACTTACTACAGCCTAGCTCGTACATCTACGTCCCCCCCATTTATTCGGCATGTTCGCGAGACCCCCTGTTCTAGAGACCCTTGAGCCACCACCCTTGAAGGCCCGGACCCGAGCAGCGCCGGCTGCTGGCACGGGGGCGGCACACAATCACATCACTGAGCTCCTGGGAAATTCACTGCTCCTTATAAAAAGGCTAATAGCAGTCTCTCAGTTTGCCACTGACCTTGAAATTCGGGGTGGCCTAGGGACTGATACCTGCCAATGTGTAGCTGCCCCTCCAGAGGTTTCAACAGTTACATCAGGATAGGACGTCTCCATGTTACTGCCTCACTTCACCTCACACTGACCTCAACTCTCACTGTCTGAATTTACCTCAGAACTAGGCTCCTCTCCTTTCTTCTTCTAGGGCTGGAACACAAACCTTGTAATCAGCTCAGTAAGGGAGTGTGGGCAAATATGTGTATATGGTGAATGGCCCCAGTAAGGGAGTGTGGGCAAATGTGTGTATGTGGTGAACAGCCCCAGAAAGGGAGTGTGGGCAAATGTGTGTATGTGGTGACCGGCCCCAGTAAGGGAGTGTGGGCAAATGTGTGTATGTGGTGACCGGCCCCAGAAAGGGAGTGTGGGCAAATGTGTGTATGTGGTGAATGGCCCCAGTAAGGGAGTGTGGGCAAATGTGTGTATGTGGTGACCGGCCCCAGTAAGGGAGTGTGGGCAAATGTGTGTATGTGGTGACCGGCCCCAGAAAGGGAGTGTGGGCAAATGTGTGTATGTGGTGACCGGCCCCAGTAAGGGAGTGTGGGCAAATGTGTGTATGTGGTGACCGGCCCCAGAAAGGGAGTGTGGGCAAATGTGTGTATGTGGTGAATGGCCCCAGTAAGGGAGTGTGGAGAAATGTGTGTATGTGGTGACCGGCCCCAGTAAGGGAGTGTGGAGAAATGTGTGTATGTGGTGACCGGCCCCAGAAAGGGAGTGTGGGCAAATGTGTGTATGTGGTGACCGGCCCCAGAAAGGGAGTGTGGGCAAATGTGTGTATGTGGTGAATGGCCCCAGTAAGGGAGTGTGGGCAAATGTGTGTATGTGGTGAATAGCCCCAGAAAGGGAGTGTGGGCAAATGTGTGTATGTGGTGACCGGCCCCAGAAAGGGAGTGTGGGCAAATGTGTGTATGTGGTGAATGGCCCCAGTAAGGGAGTGTGGGAAAATGTGTGTATGTGGTGACCGGCCCCAGTAAGGGAGTGTGGGCAATGTGTGTATGTGGTGACCGGCCCCAGTAAGGGAGTGTGGGCAAATGTGTGTATGTGGTGAACAGCTCCAGTAAGGGAGTGGGAGCAAATTTGTGTTTGTAGTGAACAGCAGGGGGAAGTGGCACATTGTGGTGATTATCTGTGTGATGCAAGCGGGGGCAGTATGGATGTTATCACTCCTCTGGAGATGAATCTGGACATCAGAGCTGAATATTATGACGCTATATCCTGTAACCACACATAGGACATATCTGACTCCTCTGCATATCTCCAAACTAATCTCCCAATATACTCCAACATGAAATCTCTGGTTTTCCCAAGATCTCCTTCTCTCCTCCACACTTATCTGTTCCTCATCAAAGACTTTTCCCGAGTATCCCATCTACTCATCGAATTCTGTGCCTCATTACATCAGATTATCTGCTACACTCGCAAGCTTCAAATGGAACTTGAAAACCCATTTGTTCAAAAATGCCTACAGTCTCAAATTACCCCACCACCTCACCACCACTGAAGCTGCTGCCTCACCACCACCAGAGCTGGCACCTTCCCACCACCGGAGCTGCTGGTTCACCACCATGAAAGCTGTCACCTCACCACCACCGGACCTGCTACCTACCCACTGCTGGATCTGCCGCCTCCCCACCACCAGAGCTGCTGCCTCACCACCACCAGAGCTGGCACCTTCCCACCACCGGAGCTGCTGGTTCACCACCATGAAAGCTGTCACCTCACCACCACCGGAGCTGCTACCTACCCACTGCTGGATCTGCCGCCTCTCCACCACCAGAGCTGCTGCCTCACCACCACCAGAGCTGCTGCCTCACCACCACCGGAGCTGCTGTCTCACTACACCATCTACAGTCTCTTTCCCATTATCCTATAGAATGTCCCATTATCCTATAGAATGTAAGCCCTATAAATGGAGCTCTATAAATAAATAAATAAACAATAATAATAATTTAGGGAGCACTTTTGTTTCCAAGATGCTTTCCAGGAAAGTTGACAATTTTTGGTTTAATGGAACCCCTGGTTCAAAGGTTACGACCAAGACTTCAAGAAAATATGGATTGATACTGAAGGGGGCTGAAAAGAGAGAGTCTGGGCAGTGCAACAAACAACAACTGAATGTTAGGTGTAAACAGGTTGAGGAGCTGGATGTGGCCCCTGTGAACAGGGATCTGACATAAAAGGGTATGTGCCTGTTCAGATTTAGAAGCGCTGAACTATGGGCCCTAGGAGAATATTCCGATCCCCCTCTACGTTGAGTAAGTGCTCATTCTCCATTTCCTTACTGGAATATTATCCATAATATCTATAAAGGTATTTCTCAATCTTCACATAAGGAATAAGCCCAGGTGGGGAATATTGGCTCCAATGTCACCTCCACATTAAATTATCAGCTGGAGGTTTGGGACCCATTTCTGCATCAGAGCAGAATTTGTGTGGGTCACCTTAACCTGGTTTTTATTTGGATCAAAGACTAGATCTTGCAGGAGAACTCAGTTATTTATGTCCACCGGATCGTTACCTGTGTAAAGTGGAAGAGTTGGAGAATGCACAAGAGCACTGCAAGTTCTCTGATCATCTTCACCTGTGAAGAGAATTAACAAAGTCATGAAGTCCTGCGTCATCTTATGTTATCCTAAAAACTTTACTCTTCATTCAGTCAATGTGCATTGATTTCTGGTTAACACACCGATCTCACATCCAGCCTATATTACTGGGAGAGACACACAGAGCTCACATCCAGCCTATATTACTGGAAGAGACACACAGACCTCACATCCAGCCTATATTACTGGGAGAGACACACAGACCTCACATCCAGCCTATATTACTGGGAGAGACACAGAGCTCACATCCAGCCTATATTACTGGGAGAGACACACAGACCTCACATCCAGCCTATATTACTGGGAGAGACACAGACCTCACATCCAGCCTTTATTACTGGAAGAGACACACAGACCTTACATCCAGCCTATATTACTGGGAGACACACAGACCTCACATCCAGCCTATATTACTGGAAGAGACACACAGAGCTCACATCCAGCCTATATTACTGGGAGAGACACACAGAGCTCACATCCAGCCTATATTACTGGAGAGACACACAGAGCTCACATCCAGCCTATATTACTGGGAGAGACACACAGACCTCACATCCAGCCTATATTACTGGGAGAGACACACAGAGCTCACATCCAGCCTATATTACTGGGAGAGACACACAGAGCTCACATCCAGCCTATATTACTGGAAGAGACACACAGACCTCACATCCAGCCTATATTACTGGGAGAGACACACAGACCTCACATCCAGCCTATATTACTGGGAGAGACACAGAGCTCACATCCAGCCTATATTACTGGGAGAGACACACAGACCTCACATCCAGCCTATATTACTGGGAGAGACACAGACCTCACATCCAGCCTTTATTACTGGAAGAGACACACAGACCTTACATCCAGCCTATATTACTGGGAGACACACAGACCTCACATCCAGCCTATATTACTGGAAGAGACACACAGAGCTCACATCCAGCCTATATTACTGGGAGAGACACACAGAGCTCACATCCAGCCTATATTACTGGAGAGACACACAGAGCTCACATCCAGCCTATATTACTGGGAGAGACACACAGACCTCACATCCAGCCTATATTACTGGGAGAGACACACAGACCTCACATCCAGCCTATATTACTGGGAGACACACAGACCTCACATCCAGCCTATATTACTGGGAGAGAAACACAGACCTTACATCCAGCCTATATTACTGGGAGAGACACACAGACCTCACATCCAGCCTATAATACTGGGAGAGACACACAGACCTTACATCCAGCCTATATTACTGAGAGAGACACACAGACCTCACATCCAGCCTATATTACTGGGAGACACACAGATCTCACATCCAGCCTATATTACTGGGAGACACAGCTCACATCCAGCCTATATTACTGGGAGAGACACACATAGCTCACATCCAGCGTATATTACTGGGAGAGACACACAAAGCTCACATCCAGCCTGTATTACTGGGAGAGACACACAGAGTTCACATCCAGCCTATATTACTGGGAAAGACACACAGACCTCACATCCAGCCTATATTACTGGAGACACACAGACCTCACATCCAGCCTATATTACTGGGAGACACACACAGAGCTCACATCCAGCCTATATTACTGGGAGAGATACACAGACCTCACATCCAGCCTATATTACTGGGAGAGACACACAGACCTCACATCCAGCCTATATTACTGGAGACACACAGACCTCACAGACAGGCCTATATTACTGGTAGAGACACTCAGAGCTCACATCCAGCCTATATTACTGGGAGAGACACACAGAGCTCACATCCAGCCTATATTACTGGGAGAGACACACAGACCTCACATCCAGCCTATATTACTGGGAGAGACACACAGAGCTCACATCCAGCCTATATTACTGGGAGACACACAGACCTCACATCCAGCCTATATTACTGGGAGAGACACACAGAGCTCACATCCAGCCTATATTACTGGGAGAGACACACAGACCTCACATCCAGCCTATATTACTGGGAGAGACACATAGACCTCATATTCAGCCTACATTAAAGGGAGGGACACATAGAAATCACATCTAGTCTATATTACTGGGAGAGAAACACAGAGCTCACATCTAGCCTGTATTACTGGGAGAGACACACAGAGCTCACATCCAGCCTATATTACTGGTAGAGACACAAAGAGCTCACATCCAGCCTATATTACTGGGAGAGACACAAAGAGCTCACATCCAGCCTATATTACTGGGAGAGACACACAGAGCTCACATCCAGCCTATATTACTGGGAGAGACACACAGAGCTCACATCCAGCCTATATTACTGGGAGACACACAGACCTCACATCCAGCCTATATTACTGGGAGAGACACACAGAGCTCACATCCAGCCTATATTACTGGGAGAGACACACAGACCTCACATCCAGCCTATATTACTGGGAGAGACACATAGACCTCATATTCAGCCTACATTAAAGGGAGGGACACATAGAAATCACATCTAGTCTATAATACTGGGAGAGACACACAGAGCTCACATCCAGCCTATATTACTGGGAGAGACACACAGACCTCACATCCAGCCTATATTACTGGGAGAGACACACAGACCTCACATCCAGCCTATATTACTGGAGACACACAGACCTCACAGACAGGCCTGTATTACTGGTAAAGACACACAGACCTCACATCCAGCCTATATTACTGGAAGAGACACACAGACCTCACATCCACCCTATATTACTGGGAGAGACACACAGAGCTCACATCCACCCTATATTACTGGGAGAGACACACAGAGCTCACATCCAGCCTATATTACTGGAAGAGACACACAGACCTCACATCCAGCCTTTATTACTGGAAGAGACACACAGACCTCACATCCTGCCTTTATTACTGGAAGAGACACACAGACCTCACATCCACCCTATATTACTGGGAGAGACACACAGACCTCACACATCCACCCTATATTACTGGGAGAGACACACAGAGCTCACATCCAGCCTATATTACTGGAAGAGACACACAGACCTCACATCCAGCCTATATTACTGGAAGAGACACACAGACCTCACATCCAGCCTATATTACTGGAGAGACACACAGAGCTCACATCCAGCCTATATTACTGGAAGAGACACACAGACCTCACATCCACCCTATATTACTGGGAGAGACACACAGAGCTCACATCCAGCCTATATTACTGGAAGAGACACACAGACCTCACATCCAGCCTATATTACTGGAAGAGACACACGGACCTCACATCCAGCCTATATTACTGGAGAGACACACAGAGCTCACATCCAGCCTATATTACTGGAAGAGACACACAGACCTCAGATCCAGCCTATATTACTGGGAGAGACACACAGACCTCACATCCAGCCTATATTACTGGGAGAGACACACATACCTTACATCCAGCCTATATTACTGGGAGACACACAGACCTCACATCCAGCCTATATTACTGGGAGAGAAACACAGACCTTACATCCAGCCTATATTACTGGGAGAGACACACAGACCTCACATCCAGCCTATAATACTGGGAGAGACACACAGACCTTACATCCAGCCTATATTACTGAGAGAGACACACAGACCTCACATCCAGCCTATATTACTGGGAGACACACAGATCTCACATCCAGCCTATATTACTGGGAGACACAGCTCACATCCAGCCTATATTACTGGGAGAGACACACAGAGCTCACATCCAGCGTATATTACTGGGAGAGACACACAAAGCTCACATCCAGCCTGTATTACTGGGAGAGACACAGAGAGTTCACATCCCGCCCATATTACTGGGAAAGACACACAGACCTCACATCCAGCCTATATTACTGGGAGAGACACACAGACCTCACATCCAGCCTATATTACTGGAGACACACAGACCTCACATCTAGCCTATATTACTGGGAGAGATACACAGACCTCACATCCAGCCTATATTACTGGGAGAGACACACAGACCTCACATCCAGCCTATATTACTGGAGACACACAGACCTCACAGACAGGCCTATATTACTGGTAGAGACACTCAGAGCTCACATCCAGCCTATATTACTGGGAGAGACACACAGAGCTCACATCCAGCCTATATTACTGGGAGACACACAGACCTCACATCCAGCCTATATTACTGGGAGAGACACACAGAGCTCACATCCAGCCTATATTACTGGGAGAGACACACAGACCTCACATCCAGCCTATATTACTGGGAGAGACACACAGACCTCACATCCAGCCTATATTACTGGGAGACACACAGACCTCACATCCAGCCTATATTACTGGGAGAGACACACAGAGCTCACATCCAGCCTATATTACTGGGAGAGACACACAGACCTCACATCCAGCCTATATTACTGGGAGAGACACATAGACCTCATATTCAGCCTACATTAAAGGGAGGGACACATAGAAATCACATCTAGTCTATATTACTGGGAGAGACACACAGAGCTCACATCTAGCCTGTATTACTGGGAGAGACACACAGAGCTCACATCCAGCCTATATTACTGGTAGAGACACAAAGAGCTCACATCCAGCCTATATTACTGGGAGAGACACACAGAGCTCACATCCAGCCTATATTACTGGGAGAGACACACAGAGCTCACATCCAGCCTATATTACTGGGAGACACACAGACCTCACATCCAGCCTATATTACTGGGAGAGACACACAGAGCTCACATCCAGCCTATATTACTGGGAGAGACACACAGACCTCACATCCAGCCTATATTACTGGAGACACACAGACCTCACATCTAGCCTATATTACTGGGAGAGATACACAGACCTCACATCCAGCCTATATTACTGGGAGAGACACACAGACCTCACATCCAGCCTATATTACTGGAGACACACAGACCTCACAGACAGGCCTATATTACTGGTAGAGACACTCAGAGCTCACATCCAGCCTATATTACTGGGAGAGACACACAGAGCTCACATCCAGCCTATATTACTGGGAGAGACACACATACCTCACATCCAGCCTATATTACTGGGAGAGACACACAGACCTCACATCCAGCCTATATTACTGGGAGACACACAGACCTCACATCCAGCCTATATTACTGGGAGAGACACACAGAGCTCACATCCAGCCTATATTACTGGGAGAGACACACAGACCTCACATCCAGCCTATATTACTGGGAGAGACACATAGACCTCATATTCAGCCTACATTAAAGGGAGGGACACATAGAAATCACATCTAGTCTATATTACTGGGAGAGACACACAGAGCTCACATCTAGCCTGTATTACTGGGAGAGACACACAGAGCTCACATCCAGCCTATATTACTGGTAGAGACACAAAGAGCTCACATCCAGCCTATATTACTGGGAGAGACACACAGAGCTCACATCCAGCCTATATTACTGGGAGAGACACACAGAGCTCACATCCAGCCTATATTACTGGGAGACACACAGACCTCACATCCAGCCTATATTACTGGGAGAGACACACAGAGCTCACATCCAGCCTATATTACTGGGAGAGACACACAGACCTCACATCCAGCCTATATTACTGGGAGAGACACATAGACCTCATATTCAGCCTACATTAAAGGGAGGGACACATAGAAATCACATCTAGTCTATAATACTGGGAGAGACACACAGAGCTCACATCCAGCCTATATTACTGGGAGAGACACACAGACCTCACATCCAGCCTATATTACTGGGAGAGACACACAGACCTCACTTACAGCCTATATTACTGGAGACACACAGACCTCACAGACAGGCCTGTATTACTGGTAGAGACACACAGACCTCACATCCACCCTATATTACTGGGAGAGACACACAGACCTCACATCCACCCTATATTACTGGGAGAGACACACAGAGCTCACATCCAGCCTATATTACTGGAAGAGACACACAGACCTCACATCCAGCCTATATTACTGGAAGAGACACACAGACCTCACATCCAGCCTATATTACTGGAGAGACACACAGACCTCACATCCAGCTTATATTACTGGGAGACACACAGACCTCACATCCAGCCTATATTACTGGGAGAGAAACACAGACCTTACATCCAGCCTATATTACTGGGAGAGACACACAGACCTCACATCCACCCTATATTACTGGAAGAGACACACAGACCTCACATCCAGCCTATATTACTGGAGAGACACACAGAGCTCACATCCAGCCTATATTACTGGAAGAGACACACAGACCTCACATCCAGCCTATATTACTGGAGAGACACACAGAGCTCACATCCAGCCTATATTACTGGAAGAGACACACAGACCTCACATCCACCCTATATTACTGGGAGAGACACACAGAGCTCACATCCAGCCTATATTACTGGAAGAGACACACAGACCTCACATCCAGCCTATATTACTGGAAGAGACACACAGACCTCACATCCAGCCTATATTACTGGAGAGACACACAGAGCTCACATCCAGCCTATATTACTGAAAGAGACACACAGACCTCAGATCCAGCCTATATTACTGGGAGAGACACACTGACCTCACATCCAGCCTATATTACTGGGAGAGACACACAGACCTCACATCCAGCCTATATTACTGGGAGACACACAGACCTTACATCCAGCCTATATTACTGGGAGAGAAACACAGACTTTACATCCAGCCTATATTACTGGGAGAGACACACAGACCTCACATCCAGCCTATAATACTGGGAGAGACACACAGACCTTACATCCAGCCTATATTACTGAGAGAGACACACAGACCTCACATCCAGCCTATATTACTGGGAGACACACAGATCTCACATCCAGCCTATATTACTGGGAGACACAGCTCACATCCAGCCTATATTACTGGGAGAGACACACAGAGCTCACATCCAGCGTATATTACTGGGAGAGACACACAAAGCTCACATCCAGCCTGTATTACTGGGAGAGACACACAGAGTTCACATCCAGCCTATATTACTGGGAAAGACACACAGACCTCACATCCAGCCTTTATTACTGGGAGAAACACACAGATCTCACATCCAGCCTATATTACTGGAGACACACAGACTTCACATCCAGCCTATATTACTGGGAGAGATACACAGACCTCACATCCAGCCTATATTACTGGGAGAGACACACAGACCTCACATCCAGCCTATATTACTGGGAGAGACCCACAGACCTCACAGACAGGCCTATATTACTGGGAGAGACACACAGAGCTCACATCCAGCCTATATTACTGGGAGAGACACAGATCTCACATCCAGCCTATATTACTGGGAGACACACAGACCTCACATCCAGCCTATATTACTGGGAGAGACACACAGAGCTCACATCCAGCCTATATTACTGGGAGAGACACACAGAGCTCACATCCAGCCTATATTACTAGGAGAGACACACAGACCTCACATCCAGCCTATATTACTGGGAGAGACACATAGACCTCACATTCAGCCTACATTACAGGGAGGGACACATAGAAATCACATCTAGTCTATATTACTGGGAGAGACACACAGAGCTCACATCTAGTCTGTATTACTGGGAGAGACACACAGAGCTCACATCCAGCCTATATTACTGGTAGAGACACAAAGAGCTCACATCCAGCCTATATTACTGGGAGAGACACACAGAGCTCACATCCAGCCTATATTACTGGGAGAGACACACAGAGCTCACATCCAGCCTATATTACTGGGAGAGACACACAGAGCTCACATCCAGCCTATATTACTGGGAGAGACACAGATTTCACATCCAGCCTATATTACTGGGAGACACACAGACCTCACATCCAGCCTATATTACTGGGAGAGACACACAGACCTCACATCCAGCCTATATTACTGGGAGAGACACACAGACCTCACATCCAGCCTATATTACTGCAGACACACAGACTTCACAGACAGGCCTATATTACTGGTAGAGACACTCAGAGCTCACATCCAGCCTATATTACTGGGAGAGACACACAGAGCTCACATCCAGCCTATATTACTGGGAGAGACACACAGACCTCACATCCAGCCTTTATTACTGGGAGAGACACACAGAGCTCACATCCAGCCTTTATTACTGGAGAGACACACAGACCTTATATTCAGCCTATATTACTGGGAGAGACAAACAGAGCTCACATCCAGCCTATATTACTGGGAGAGACACACACAGACCTCACATCCAGACTATATTACTTGCAGAGACGCACAGAGCTCACATCCAGCCTATATTACTGGGAGGGACACACAGACCTCACATCCAGCCTACATTACTGGGAGAGACACACAGACCTCACATCCAGCCTATATTACTGGGAGAGACACACAGACCTCACATCCAGCCTATATTACTGGGAGAGACACACAAAGCTCACATCCAGCCTATATTACTGGAAGAGACACACAGAGCTCACATCCAGCCTATATTACTGGGAGAGACACACAGACCTCAGATCCAGCCTATATTACTGGGAGAGACACACAGACCTCACATCCAGCCTATATTACTGGGAGAGACACACAGACCTCACATCCAGCCTATATTACTGGGAGACACACAGACCTCACATCCAGCCTATATTACTGGGAGAGAAACACAGACTTTACATCCAGCCTATATTACTGGGAGAGACACACAGACCTCACATCCAGCCTATAATACTGGGAGAGACACACAGACCTTACATCCAGCCTATATTACTGAGAGAGACACACAGACCTCACATCCAGCCTATATTACTGGGAGACACACATATCTCACATCCAGCCTATATTACTGGGAGACACAGCTCACATCCAGCCTATATTACTGGGAGAGACACACAGACCTCACATCCAGCGTATATTACTGGGAGAGACACACAAAGCTCACATCCAGCCTGTATTACTGGGAGAGACACACAGAGTTCACATCCAGCCTATATTACTGGGAAAGACACACAGACCTCACATCCAGCCTATATTACTGGTAGAGACACACAGATCTCACATCCAGCCTATATTACTGGAGACACACAGACTTCACATCCAGCCTATATTACTGGGAGAGATACACAGACCTCACATCCAGCCTATATTACTGGGAGAGACACACAGACCTCACATCCAGCCTATATTACTGGGAGAGACACACAGACCTCACAGACAGGCCTATATTACTGGGAGAGACACACAAAGCTCACATCCAGCCTATATTACTGGGAGATATATCTAGGTTAGAACCTGGCTCAACCAATCTAATAACAGGTGCTCTGGAGAAACAGCAGACTATGTAGAAAATATACTCCGGCACACTATAGAAAAAAGTAAGGAGAAGTCCAATATGATGCTCAATAGTGTCTTTATTTTAAATTTGAATATTGTCCGACGTTTCAACCCGTCAAGGGTTTTCTTCGGGGACTAATATATAATAACAAAAGAGAAAGAAAATACATTGTCACAATAATACATCATTGTTACAAAACAACACATATCACACACAGGTGAAAATCACGTTCACATTGTTACAAAATTTGCAAACGCTGAGCTTTTCATAAAGAATGTACATGAAAAATACCCGTGAATTAAATATGGTGAATACAAGGGGATATTTACTTCTCTGTGGAAATCAATATATGATGTGGTTATAGAACCAAGGAGACCAGAAATCAGGACATACCTATGATAGATAAGATTACATTTCCTTAAACGAGCACCGAAAATTGCGTAGGGTAATTTGACACAATGGTGTCCACGGACGGTACTAGAGGGTGAGACATGAATATGTTAATACCGTAAATAAATATGAGACAAGCATAAGAGAAAAAGAGCTGTGTTTTTAGGGGTTCAGGTGAGTATACCTCAATGGATCAAGGACATCCAATCAAGTGAGTATGGAGAAACGTAAACGACCTCCACTGTTATATAGAAAGGGTTCAATATGTGAATTCCTAGAGGGTCATGTGCCTCATGTTTCTAAATGAAAAAGATCATTTATTTAAAAGAAATGCACTCATATGGAATCCAAAAAATAATTGGTCTATCTGGAAAAGAGTACCTCATGGGAGGGGCCGAGTGCGAGCCGGGATACCCCAGTCACGTTTTGGTCTAATTGACCAGTACGAATGAGAAAGTGGTGCTATGATATACAAAAGGATAAAATCCAAATTAAGACCAAAGACACATAAGGGAATAAAACCACTAAGGGTAAGGCAAAATTATGCTACCTATGAGTGTAGGAATAAGTCCTAATGGGTACTCCAGCCGTTTCAAGAATCCAAACGCGCCTATGGTTATTAACAACAACAGGTGGACCACATGAAAGTAAGGTTGTATCAGCCCCTGGATCTAAAGAGGTGAATCTCTATCCTGTTCTGAGAAAACGTATATGAATATATGACACAATGGTATAAACTGCAATGATGTCATTTTGTAATATGCGTTAGACCAATCATAAAGGCTATGTCGTACCTTCTGAGAATGATGTTGCAACAAATATGAATAAGGCTGCCTCTGTGTGGTCGCAGAACGGCAATACAGATATATGTATACCATGAATGTGAAGGTGACTACAGTAGGGCAAAAAACAGAGACAGATATATGAGGTCAATAATCACCAACCAACAGGAGATATACGTAGCAGTAAAACAACGTACCTGACCTAATGGTGACTGGACATAGGGTCCAATTATGAGCAGGCCAAAGGCTCTATTAGGAGTAGGAGAGATGATAAATGTGGAACAAATGTCAAGGAAAGAAGGTAAAGTCACGAAAAAGAGGGCAGATATCAGCAAAAAAAATGTAAAGGATATGCATCATACCTGTGTAACACACCACCACGTGCAAGGTGCCGGACGCCATGTATGGGCAGTATGGGCTTTTTATATTGTACCCGGAAGTCATAACTTCCGTTGCATGTGGTATCGTGTACGTCACACGTCACGTGTGCGCACGTCGACGTGATGGCGTCGCGTGACGAGCATGCGCGGTAAGGCCGATCGCCGCCTCGGCAGCGTCGGCGCCGCGCATGCGCTGCAGACGAAGCCCACACGCCGGCGAGTGAGGTAGAGGGAGCCAGTGTATATACACGGCGACGTGATGACATCGCGCGCCGCGCATGCGCGGTATAGCCGATCGCCGCCTTGGCAGCGTCAGCACCGCGCATGCGTGGCAGACAAGGCCCACACGCCGGCGAGTAAGGTGGGGGGGGTTAGTGTGTGTAATGGCCCGCGCAAGCGCGGAGGGACATTCCTCCCTGTCACACCCGCGGATGCGCGGAAGCCAAGCACATAATCACGAATGGTGTTTTACGCGCGTGCGCGTAGGGACACATGGCCAGGGCGCGCGCCTCGGGACAGGGCGCCACTAGGACGCCGTGCGCCGAGGGCGCGCGGAGGGCAGGTGACCCCGCGCACGCGCCTGTGTGATCTATACAAACAGTAGTACAAGTGCTGATGATAATACACGGGTGGCGCATGTGGTAATCAGGTGTTGTGGGTGACCTATGAAAAAAGAGGAAAATGTTAGAGATGCAATATGTTAGCAAATGCTACACTCCTGTGGGAAGAAATGAGATACGACTGTACAAAGCTATTCATCAATACAACCGGTTGCACTAACACAACGGGACCATCTAAATGATCACATCAAATTCGCGGTTTAACCCATGTGGTTCCAAGGTTCTGAGAGTATGGATCCAGTAGGCCTCGCGCTGTTTCAACATCCTGATTCTATTGCCGCCCCTTCTGATGGGGGGTACGTGTTCCAAGATTTGGAACTTCAGTTGTGCTACCGTATGTTTAAAAGTGATGAAATGGTGTGGGATGGGTAATAATGTTTGTTGGCAACGGATAGTAGATTTGTGCTTATTGATGCGGTCCCGGACATGCTGGGTGGTTTCCCCAACATATCCGAGACCGCACGGACATTTAATGAGATATATCACAAATGAGGAGTCACAAGTTAGGTAATCCCGTATATGAAATACCCTACCAGTATGTGGATGGGTGAATGTGTCTCCCCGGGTTAAATTATTGCACTGTAAGCAATGTAGACAAGGAAAGTTGCCTACTTTAGGAGTCCCTAAGAGGAAAGGCGTACACACCCCATCGTGTTCAGACTCGTTCTCAGGTATGAGGAATCTAGTGTTCAATATTTCTGCATATAACCTCTCTGTATCTGAAACGCGGGTATTGCAAAAAGGCCTTACATTTTGTCCAACACCACCATTTGATTCATTTTTACTAGATCAGGAACTCAGACGGTTTTATAGAACTTTACGTCTTAAAGCCCATTTCTCTAACTCTGACACTTCATTATCTACACCCTGTCCGGACAACACCCCTGGGACCTTTACATTACGTGGCCTTGATCTGAAACATCCCAGTAAATTTAGTCCCCCCAGAAATTATCACCCTGTAGAGACTTACATCTCACTAGTCTCCAAGGACATTGAGATGACACTGAAATCCATTGAGAGGGGCGAGTACAGGGTTAAGAGCAATGTCACACCAGAAGAACACAGGGCCATTCGAACACTTAGGGACAACACCCAGATTGTCATTAAGCCAGCGGACAAGGGTGGGGCGATAGTAGTTTTGGATAAATCGTATTACGTTTCGGAAATACATAAACAGCTACAGGATAGGCACACATACTGTCCTATCCCTAGGGACCCAACAAGGGACATTCAGATTAAGATTAAAGACTTGGTTAATTACCATCTATCACAGGGAAGCATTGACAACAAACTGGCTGAGTTCCTGATCAAATCTGATCCTGTCACACCAGTCTTTTACACTTTGCCTAAGATTCATAAAAACCTCCGGGCACCACCCGGCCGTCCGATTGTAGCATCCACGGATTCAGTGTTGTCCCCTCTAGCCATTACTGTGGATAGGATTTTGACACCTATGATTCCCACCATAGCGTCTTACCTTAGAGACACTTCTGATTTTTTGAGTCATCTACGCTCACTTGAAACCATTCCCTCTAATTCTCTATTGGTTACACTTGATGTGAATAGCTTATACACAAGCATAGCGCATGCGGATGGAATACAGGCGGTGGATTGGTTCCTTGAATCACAAGGCACCTTTACCACGGCACAGCAATCCTTATGTATGGACCTCATACATACAATTTTGGGAAATAACTTCTTCATTTTTGAAGATTCTTTTTTTCTACAATGCAAGGGCACAGCGATGGGGTCAAATATGGCACCACCTTATGCGAACATTTATATGGCACATTTTGAGGCCCTTTATGTGTATCAGAACCCTTTGTGGAAGAAGCATTCAGTGGTATGGAAGAGATTCATTGATGATATTTTCATGATTTGGCATGGTGACTCTTCCTCCCTGGAGCTTTTCTTCCAACAAATCAACACCTGCAGACCAGGTCTCAGTTTCACTATACACCATGATGTTCACTCCATAAGCTTCCTGGACACTATGGTGTGTCTTTCCTCAGAGGGCCATATTGAAACGGACCTCTTTGTGAAAACCACTGATCGGAACAGCCTTCTCCATTACACAAGCTGTCACCCAGCTCACACCAAAAGAGCCCTTCCTATATCACAATATAAACGGTTGGAGAGGATTGTTTCTGATCCTTTGACACGTGAACTTAGAATGAAAGAGATGGGTTCGAAGTTCGCAGCCAGAGGCTATCCTGCCCATATAGCTGACAATTGCACATTACAAACTGATATCACTCGGTCCAATGAGCCCCGTGTAGCATGTGTCAACACATATCATCCGTTCTCACCACTCATCAAAGGTATCGTTGCGCAACATTGGCCGTTACTCCACACTGCTTATCCTACCGTTCCTGAATTTTCCCAACCCCCATTGTTTTGCTATAAACGATCAAAAAATCTTAAAGATAGGTTAGTACGGGCCGACATAGGGTCTACCACTAGCACACCACGACAGACCTTCTTAGGGACTCCTAAAGTAGGCAACTTTCCTTGTCTACATTGCTTACAGTGCAATAATTTAACCCGGGGAGACACATTCACCCATCCACATACTGGTAGGGTATTTCATATACGGGATTACCTAACTTGTGACTCCTCATTTGTGATATATCTCATTAAATGTCCGTGCGGTCTCGGATATGTTGGGGAAACCACCCAGCATGTCCGGGACCGCATCAATAAGCACAAATCTACTATCCGTTGCCAACAAACATTATTACCCATCCCACACCATTTCATCACTTTTAAACATACGGTAGCACAACTGAAGTTCCAAATCTTGGAACACGTACCCCCCATCAGAAGGGGCGGCAATAGAATCAGGATGTTGAAACAGCGCGAGGCCTACTGGATCCATACTCTCAGAACCTTGGAACCACATGGGTTAAACCGCGAATTTGATGTGATCATTTAGATGGTCCCGTTGTGTTAGTGCAACCGGTTGTATTGATGAATAGCTTTGTACAGTCGTATCTCATTTCTTCCCACAGGAGTGTAGCATTTGCTAACATATTGCATCTCTAACATTTTCCTCTTTTTTCATAGGTCACCCACAACACCTGATTACCACATGCGCCACCCGTGTATTATCATCAGCACTTGTACTACGGTTTGTATAGATCACACAGGCGCGTGCGCGGGGTCACCTGCCCTCCGCGCGCCCTCGGCGCACGGCGTCCTAGTGGCGCCCTGTCCCGAGGCGCGCGCCCTGGCCATGTGTCCCTACGCGCACGCGCGTAAAACACCATTCGTGATTATGTGCTTGGCTTCCGCGCATCCGCGGGTGTGACAGGGAGGAATGTCCCTCCGCGCTTGCGCGGGCCATTACACACACTAACCCCCCCCACCTTACTCGCCGGCGTGTGGGCCTTGTCTGCCACGCATGCGCGGTGCTGACGCTGCCAAGGCGGCGATCGGCTATACCGCGCATGCGCGGCGCGCGATGTCATCACGTCGCCGTGTATATACACTGGCTCCCTCTACCTCACTCGCCGGCGTGTGGGCTTCGTCTGCCGCGCATGCGCGGCGCCGACGCTGCCGAGGCGGCGATCGGCCTTACCGCGCATGCTCGTCACGCGACGCCATCACGTCGACGTGCGCACACGTGACGTGTGACGTACACGATACCACATGCAACGGAAGTTATGACTTCCGGGTACAATATAAAAAGCCCATACTGCCCATACATGGCGTCCGGCACCTTGCACGTGGTGGTGTGTTACACAGGTATGATGCATATCCTTTACATTTTTTTTGCTGATATCTGCCCTCTTTTTCGTGACTTTACCTTCTTTCCTTGACATTTGTTCCACATTTATCATCTCTCCTACTCCTAATAGAGCCTTTGGCCTGCTCATAATTGGACCCTATGTCCAGTCACCATTAGGTCAGGTACGTTGTTTTACTGCTACGTATATCTCCTGTTGGTTGGTGATTATTGACCTCATATATCTGTCTCTGTTTTTTGCCCTACTGTAGTCACCTTCACATTCATGGTATACATATATCTGTATTGCCGTTCTGCGACCACACAGAGGCAGCCTTATTCATATTTGTTGCAACATCATTCTCAGAAGGTACGACATAGCCTTTATGATTGGTCTAACGCATATTACAAAATGACATCATTGCAGTTTATACCATTGTGTCATATATTCATATACGTTTTCTCAGAACAGGATAGAGATTCACCTCTTTAGATCCAGGGGCTGATACAACCTTACTTTCATGTGGTCCACCTGTTGTTGTTAATAACCATAGGCGCGTTTGGATTCTTGAAACGGCTGGAGTACCCATTAGGACTTATTCCTACACTCATAGGTAGCATAATTTTGCCTTACCCTTAGTGGTTTTATTCCCTTATGTGTCTTTGGTCTTAATTTGGATTTTATCCTTTTGTATATCATAGCACCACTTTCTCATTCGTACTGGTCAATTTGACCAAAACGTGACTGGGGTATCCCGGCTCGCACTCGGCCCCTCCCATGAGGTACTCTTTTCCAGATAGACCAATTATTTTTTGGATTCCATATGAGTGCATTTCTTTTAAATAAATGATCTTTTTCATTTAGAAACATGAGGCACATGACCCTCTAGGAATTCACATATTGAACCGTTTCTATATAACAGTGGAGGTCGTTTACGTTTCTCCATACTCACTTGATTGGATGTCCTTGATCCATTGAGGTATACTCACCTGAACCCCTAAAAACACAGCTCTTTTTCTCTTATGCTTGTCTCATATTTATTTACGGTATTAACATATTCATGTCTCACCCTCTAGTACCGTCCGTGGACACCATTGTGTCAAATTACCCTACGCAATTTTCGGTGCTCGTTTAAGGAAATGTAATCTTATCTATCATAGGTATGTCCTGATTTCTGGTCTCCTTGGTTCTATAACCACATCATATATTGATTTCCACAGAGAAGTAAATATCCCCTTGTATTCACCATATTTAATTCACGGGTATTTTTCATGTACATTCTTTATGAAAAGCTCAGCGTTTGCAAATTTTGTAACAATGTGAACGTGATTTTCACCTGTGTGTGATATGTGTTGTTTTGTAACAATGATGTATTATTGTGACAATGTATTTTCTTTCTCTTTTGTTATTATATATTAGTCCCCGAAGAAAACCCTTGACGGGTTGAAACGTCGGACAATATTCAAATTTAAAATAAAGACACTATTGAGCATCATATTGGACTTCTCCTTACTTTTTTCTATAGTGTGCCGGAGTATATTTTCTACATATATTACTGGGAGAGACACAGATCTCACATCCAGCCTATATTACTGGGAGACACACAGACCTCACATCCAGCCTCTATTACTGGGAGAGACACACAGACTTCACATCCAGCCTATATTACTGGGAGAGACACACAGACCTCACATCCAGCCTATATTACTGGGAGAGACACACAGAGCTCACATCCAGCCTATATTACTGGGAGAGACACACAGAGCTCACATCCAGCCTATATTACTGGGAGAGACACACAGACTCCACATCCAGCCTATATTACTGGGAGAGACACATAGACCTCACATTCAGCCTACATTACAGGGAGGGACACATAGAAATCACATCTAGTCTATATTACTGGGAGAGACACACAGAGCTCACATCTAGCCTGTATTACTGGGAGAGACACACAGAGCTCACATCCAGCCTATATTACTGGTAGAGACACAAAGAGCTCACATCCAGCCTATATTACTGGGAGAGACACACAGAGCTCACATCCAGCCTATATTACTGGGAGAGACACACAGAGCTCACATCCAGCCTATATTACTGGGAGAGACACACAGAGCTCACATCCATCCTATATTACTGGGAGAGACACAGATTTCACATCCAGCCTATATTACTGGGAGACACACAGACCTCACATCCAGCGTATATTACTGGGAGAGACACACAAAGCTCACATCCAGCCTATATTACTGGGAGAGACACACAGAGCTCACATTCAGCCTATATTACTGGGAGAGACACACAGACCTCACATCCAGCCTATATTACTGGGAGAGACACACAGACCTCACATCCAGCCTATATTACTGGGAGAGACACACAGACCTCACATCCAGCCTATATTACTGCAGACACACAGACTTCACAGACAGGCCTATATTACTGGTAGAGACACTCAGAGCTCACATCCAGCCTATATTACTGGGAGAGACACACAGAGCTCACATCCAGCCTATATTACTGGGAGAGACACACAGACCTCACATCCAGCCTTTATTACTGGGAGAGACACACAGAGCTCACATCCAGCCTTTATTACTGGAGAGACACACAGACCTTATATTCAGCCTATATTACTGGGAGAGACAAACAGAGCTCACATCCAGCCTATATTACTGGGAGAGACACACACAGACCTCACATCCAGACTATATTACTTGCAGAGACACACAGAGCTCACATCCAGCCTATATTACTAGGAGACACACTGAGCTCACATCCAGCCTATATTACTGGGAGGGACACACAGACCTCACATCCAGCCTATATTACTGGGAGAGACACACAGACCTCACATCCAGCCTATATTACTGGGAGAGACACACAGACCTCACATCCAGCCTATATTACTGGGAGAGACAAACAGAGCTCACATCCAGCCTATATTACTGGGAGAGACACACACAGACCTCACATCCAGACTATATTACTTGCAGAGACACACAGAGCTCACATCCAGCCTATATTACTAGGAGACACACTGAGCTCACATCCAGCCTATATTACTGGGAGGGACACACAGACGTCACATCCAGCCTATATTACTGGGAGAGACACACAGACCTCACATCCAGCCTATATTACTGGGAGGGACACACAGACCTCACATCCAGCCTATATTACTGGGAGAGACACACAGACCTCACATCCAGCCTATATTACTGGGAGACACACAGAGCTCACATCCAGCCTATATTACTGGAGAGACACACAGACCTCACATCCAGCCTATATTACTGGGAGAGACACACAGACCTCACATCCAGCCTTTATTACTGGGAGAGACACACAGACCTTATATTCAGCCTATATTACTGGGAGAGACACACAGAGCTCACATCCAGCCTATATTACTGGGAGAGACACACAGACCTCACAACCCAGCCTATATTACTGCAAAGTTCATTCTCACAAGACAAACATCTGAAATTTGGTTGAGAGTTCTTGGTATATTTTTTTTCTGTAAAAAAAATATACCCTCTGGTAATAAAATGTCCAGGAATACAAATAAACCACTACGTATAAATAAGACAATAGAAAGTATAATTAAACAAAAACAAAGGACACTCAAAATCTTGAAGGCTTAGAATACAGAAATAGCTTTTCAGGAGTATCAGGATCTCAATGAGAAATGTAAAAATGAAATCAAGCTCCAAAATTAGCTCCTGAAACCAAAATCACCAAAGACATTAAAATAAATCCCCAAATCCTTTACAAATACATCAATGGCAAAATGAGAACGTTGTGTAACATCAGGAGAGACGAAAAGGAACGAAGTCACACAAAGAAACTGCACAATTTTTATTTAATAAAGCGAACTAATAACATAAAAAATAAGTCCAAGAAGAAACGTGTTCCAGCTCCCCGCTCTGTAAGTGTGAGGAGTAGACCAGCTGATCCTGCACGGAAATCCAGGGAATAATAGCAGATACAAAGTAACGAAATCCAGCGGATCACAGGCAGAGGAATTAAAAACTTTCCTTTATTTTCATCGCTTTAAAAATGGATAGACCGCATCCGCAAGGCACAGCTCATCCAGTTTCCACATAACGCAGTGCCGTAAGTGCTTATTCATGGATATTATTGCGGATGCGGTCTATCCATTTTTAAAGCGATGAAAATAAAGGAAAGTTTTTAATTCCTCTGCCTGTGATCCGCTGGATTTTCATTACTTTGTATAAAAAATAAGTCATTTCAAAGTCAAAACTGTCCATAGCCTTTAAGTCTCAGAATATTGTTCTCCTGCCATCCTGTGATATAACCTTTAATACGCTAAGAACAATCATAATCGCCTTAGATTACATTATCTCGTTCTGTTTCACTTACAGGTTGAGCCTATTACACCCTATGGGAGTGTCACAAACCAGCAGCAATCTCACTGAAAGGGCATAGATATTTCATTTTCACTATCTATGAGCTCCAACCTCTCCTGCCCCCCCCCCTTTATAAGCCTATTCCCTGCCTGTTCCTGTCTCTCCTTCTCCTGCTCCCCCCCTTTATAAGCCTATTCCCTGCCTGTTCCTGTCTCTCCTTCTCCTGCCCCCCCCTTTATAAGCCTATTCCCCGCCTGTTCCTGTCTCTTCTCCTCCTGCTTCCCCCCCTTTATAAGCCTATTCCCTGCCTGTTCCTGTCTCTCCTTCTCCTGCCCCCCCCTTTATAAGCCTATTCCCTGCCTGTTCCTGTCTCTCCTCCTCCTGCCCCCCCCTTTATAAGCCTATTCCCTGCCTGTTCCTGTCTCTCCTTCTCCTGCCCCCCCCTTTATAAGCCTATTCCCCGCCTGTTCCTGTCTCTCCTCCTCCTGCCCCCCCCTTTATAAGCCTATTCCCTGCCTGTTCCTGTCTCTCCTCCTCCTGCCCCCCCCTTTATAAGCCTATTCCCTGCCTGTTCCTGTCTCTCCTTCTCCTGCCCCCCCCTTTATAAGCCTATTCCCCGCCTGTTCCTGTCTCTCCTCCTCCTGCCCCCCCCTTTATAAGCCTATTCCCTGCCTGTTCCTGTCTCTCCTTCTCCTGCCCCCCCCTTTATAAGCCTATTCCCTGCCTGTTCCTGTCTCTTCTCCTCCTGCTTCCCCCCCTTTATAAGCCTATTCCCTGCCTGTTCCTGTCTGTCCTTCTCCTGCCCCCCCCCCTTTATAAGCCTATTCCCTGCCTGTTCCTGTCTCTCCTTCTCCTGCCCCCCCCCCTTTATAAGCCTATTCCCTGCCTGTTCCTGTCTCTTCTCCTCCTGCTCCCCCCCTTTATAAGCCTATTCCCTGCCTCTTCCTGTCTCTCCTTCTCCTGCCCCCCCCTTTATAAGCCTATTCCCTGCCTGTTCCTGTCTCTTCTCCTCCTGCTCCCCCCCTTTATAAGCCTATTCCCCGCCTGTTCCTGTCTCTCCTCCTCCTGCCCCCCCCTTTATAAGCCTATTCCCTGCCTGTTCCTGTCTCTCCTTCTCCTGCCCCCCCTTTATAAGCCTATTCCCTGCCTGTTCCTGTCTCTCCTTCTCCTGCCCCCCCCCTTTATAAGCCTATTCCCTGCCTGTTCCTGTCTCTCCTCCTGCTTCCCCCCCTTTATAAGCCTATTCCCTGCCTGTTCCTGTCTCTCCTTCTCCTGCCCCCCCCTTTATAAGCCTATTCCCTGCCTGTTCCTGTCTCTTCTCCTCCTGCTCCCCCCCTTTATAAGCCTATTCCCCGCCTGTTCCTGTCTCTCCTCCTCCTGCCCCCCCCCTTGCAGACGTTGAGTCGCTATATACATCCATATCTCATGATGATGGGGTTGAGGCGGTTGAGTTTTTCTTAAGAACTACGGCTCTGGATGTCCAACTGATTGATCTCCTCCTGCTTTTATTGAGATTTATTCTTTCTCATAATTTCTTTTTATTTAAGGACCGCTTCTATCTCCAAGAGAGAGGAGTTGCGATGGGGGCGTCTTGTGCGCCCTCATACGCAAACCTCTTTCTTGGACATTGGGAGCGGTCCATTTTATATCCAGATTCGGAGATGGGCGCAGTCCATATGTGGCTGCGCTACATCGACGATATTTTTTTGATTTGGCAGGGGGAGATCAAACACTTGGACATCTTTATGCAACGACTCAACGGTAATACTAATAACATCAATCTTACTTATATCTGCAGTAATGATGAAATTGATTTCCTGGATGTGCGAGTTTTTAAAGGGAACGATGGACTTTTGTGCACAGATATTTTTCGCAAGAAAACAGCGGTGAACTCTCTTTTGAGTGCGAAATCTTCACACCCAAGTCAGGTGATTAATTCCATACCTGTTGGTCAATTTTTACGTGTGAAACGTGTCTGCTCCAGTGATGCATTGTTTGAACGACAGTCGGATGATTTGAAAAAACGGTTTGGTGCTCGTCATTATCACCACAAAGCCATACAGGATGGCTATACCAGGGCGAGGGATACCCCACGTAGTGAGTTGCTTAAAACTCACACCAAGAAGGATGATGGTGATGTGGTTCGCTTCATTACCCCTTATCATGCGCAGTGGAGGGAAATGTCAGATATTATTAAAAAACATTGGTCAATCCTTCATACTGACAATGATCTATCTCAAATTTTGACTCCATCACCTGCGATTACATCTAAAAAGTCAAAAACCCTTAAAGATCAAATTGTGAGGAGTCATTATATTCCCGCTGTTGCAAAACCATTTGGGGCTAGTAAGGGCATAAGATGGGGTTCTCGACCATGTGGAGACTGTGGCGCCTGCCCGCAGATGGACCGCGCTCTGGAATTTTGGGACTCATCACAAAAAAACACATATAAAATCACTGACTTTATCAACTGCCGGACATCAGGGATTATCTATTGGGCAATATGCCCATGTGGTCTTGTGTATGTGGGGCTCACATCCCGTGAGTTCAGGGTGCGCATTCTTGAGCACCTTCGTGACATCCGGAATGCGGCCAAACTGCACAGACCAGAAGACATTTGCATCTTAAAGAATATCCCCAAGCATTTTAAAGAATGTCATAATTCCAATTGGCGACTGTTGAAGTTTAGGGGTATTGAGCAGGTCCATCTTGGGGCTAGGGGTGGTGACCTATAAAATGCACTATTAAAAAGAGAAGCTCGTTGGATAACATTACTTGATACCACCAAACCTAAGGGTCTTAACGATTTGGTTAGTTACAGACCCTTTTTGACCTTATTTGACCTGTTGCTTTGCGGTGCTGCGCCATATAGGGTTGTAATTGCTGCTGGTTGTTCTGCCATCTGTTTTATATTTTTGTTTTTAATTATTTTTTTCATTATTTCTTTACTATATGATCCTTTAGATGTGGTGGGCTGTGTAGGCCGGACACTCAGGATAGTTGAGATGGAAAAGAAGGAATGGAAAGAAGGCGGAATTGTTGCTTACACCTATGGACTTACAGCCATGCATATGAACAGTACCCCAAAATAAGAAATATTTCATACCTTGAACTTATTATAATGTTGATGTGATGTTTATATATCTTTGTATGGATTTGGCTGTTTAGCTTTATTGTGCTGCCCTCTTTCTTTCCCCTTTCCAATATGGTGCCAATAGCCTCCGTCCTCTGTGCGCATGATTCCCTGATTCTCCCTCCTCCTCTCTGCCCAGCGCCACAATTGAGGTCTGACTTGAGCGCATGCGCGGTCTGGCCTCGGTGACGCTGGCCGGCATGGATGACGGACATCGGGTGTCACCACTCTGAGATGGTGTTGATAGCCTCCGTCCTGCGCGCGCACGGCCCCCTGATCCTCCCTCCTCCCCTCTGCCCGGCGTCCTATCGGGAGTCCGGCTTGCGCGCATGCGCGGTCTGACTTCCGGGACGCCGGGCAGCGTGGGTGATGGACATCGGGCGTCCGCGGCGCGCCACTATAGGACGGTAGGACACACTGGCCTCTATATAATCAGCCACCCACATCACCCCTGCACCTCCCGATGAAGCGGCAGCGAAACGCGTCGAGGTGCAGGGAGGTGTGCATGTTGAGGGTCTTCCCAGTCCTTTGGTAAGACACTAGATCCAGCAACGCAGTCTGTGATCCCATTCTGGATCCCGGCTTGGCAGGTTTAAATTTTTATGCATATATCTAATCATGTAAATTCCCCTTGCCACATATGGCACCATCATTAAGCAATTCTAATTGTATAAAGAGGGTTGTTTTTCATACACGTCAGGCCAAGGGCTACGTTATGTTGTCAACTGCTTCTGTGGACACATGATCAAGATCTGATTGTCTTTATGTTATCTGTGGATTGTTGCCCATATATGGTCAATCTTGCCATAATACAAACTGCTAGGCAATCCATTTAAATAACTGACACTTTATGTCCCTTGAACATCTATAGCATGCTGTGAGATCTTTGTATAACCAAGTGATTTGATTTACTGTTCGTCTGATCACTGTACCATGTTAATAATTTCTATATGATCATGTTTTCTGGGCTGGACCCTCCGGGCGCACCTTCCTGTTTTTAATATGTTTTCTACAAACACTACTGTGCACTTTGTGCTGTTCTGATTGTTATCCTTTTATCAATTTTGTACATTCATGAATAAATTTGCACCTCATTATAAAATGAAACATGGTTTTGAGTATTTAATAGATAGAGGTGCAATGATTATTTAATATGAAGGTCTTTTTGCTGTTTTTGTCCCCCCCTTTATAAGCCTATTCCCTGCCTGTTCCTGTCTCTTCTCCTCCTGCTCCCCCCCTTTATAAGCCTATTCCCCGCCTGTTCCTGTCTCTCCTCCTCCTGCCCCCCCCTTTATAAGCCTATTCCCTGCCTGTTCCTGTCTCTCCTTCTCCTGCCCCCCCTTTATAAGCCTATTCCCTGCCTGTTCCTGTCTCTCCTTCTCCTGCCCCCCCTTTATAAGCCTATTCCCTGCCTGTTCCTGTCTCTCCTCCTCCTGCCCCCCCTTTATAAGCCTATTCCCCGCCTGTTCCTGTCTCTCCTCCTCCTGCCCCCCCTTTATAAGCCTATTCCCTGCCTGTTCCTGTCTCTCCTTCTCCTGCCCCCCCCTTTATAAGCCTATTCCCTGCCTGTTCCTGTCTCTCCTTCTCCTGCTCCCCCCTTTATAAGCCTATTCCCTGCCTGTTCCTGTCTCTCCTTCTCCTGCCCCCCCCCCTTTATAAGCCTATTCCCTGCTGCCTGTTCCTGTCTCTCCTTCTCCTGCCCCCCCTTTATAAGCCTATTCCCTGCCTGTTTCTGTCTCTCCTTCTCCTGCTCCCCCCCTTTATAAGTCTATTCCCTGCCTGTTCCTGTCTCTCCTTCTCCTGCCCCCCCCCCTTTATAAGCCTATTCCCTGCCTGTTCCTGTCTCTCCTTCTCCTGCCCCCCCCCCCTTTATAAGCCTATTCCCTGCCTGTTCCTGTCTCTCCTCCTGCTTCCCCCCTTTATAAGCCTATTCCCTGCCTGTTCCTGTCTCTCCTCCTGCTCCCCCCCTTTATAAGCCTATTCCCTGCCTCTTCCTGTCTCTCCTCCTGCTCCCCCCCTTTATAAGCCTATTCCCTGCCTGTTCCTGTCTCTCCTCCTGCTCCCCCCCCTTTATAAGCCTATTCCCTGCCTGTTCCTGTCTCTCCTCCTGCTCCCCCCCTTTATAAGCCTATTCCCTGCCTGTTCCTGTCTCTCCTCCTGCTCCCCCCCTTTATAAGCCTATTCCCTGCCTGTTCCTGTCTCTCCTTCTCCTGCCCCCCTCTTTATAAGCCTATTCCCTGCCTGTTCCTGTCTCTCCTTCTCCTGCCCCCCCCTTTATAAGCCTATTCCCTGCCTGTTCCTGTCCCTCCTTCTCCTGCTCCCCCCCTTTATAAGCCTATTCCCTGCCTGTTCCTGTCTCTTCTCCTCCTGCTTCCTCCCTTTATAAGCCTATTCCCTGCCTGTTCCTGTCTCTCCTTCTCCTGCCCCCCCCCCTTTATAAGCCTATTCCCTGCCTGTTCCTGTTCCTCCTTCTCCTGCTCCCCCCCTTTATAAGTCTATTCCCTGCCTGTTCCTGTCTCTCCTTCTCCTGCCCCCCCCTTTATAAGCCTATTCCCTGCCTGTTCCTGTTCCTCCTTCTCCTGCTCCCCCCCTTTATAAGTCTATTCCCTGCCTGTTCCTGTCTCTCCTTCTCCTGCCCCCCCCCCTTTATAAGCCTATTCCCTGCCTGTTCCTGTCTCTTCTCCTCCTGCTTCCCCCCTTTATAAGCCTATTCCCTGCCTGTTCCTGTCTCTTCTCCTCCTTCTCCCCCCCTTTATAAGCCTATTCCCTGCCTGTTCCTGTCTCTTCTCCTCCTGCTCCCCCCCTTTATAAGCCTATTCCCTGCCTCTTCCTGTCTCTCCTCCTCCTGCCCCCCCCTTTATAAGCCTATTCCCTGAGTCTTCCTGTCTCTCCTCCTCCTGCTCCCCCCCTTTATAAGCCTATTCCCTGCCTGTTCCTGTCTCTCCTTCTCCTGCTTCCCCCCCCCTTTATAAGCCTATTCCCTGCCTTTTCCTGTCTCTCCTTCTCCTGCTTCCCCCCCCTTTATAAGCCTATTCCCTGCCTCTTCCTGTCTCTCCTCCTCCTGCTCCCCCCCTTTATAAGCCTATTCCCTGAGTCTTCCTGTCTCTTCTTCTCCTCCTGCTTCCCCCCCCTTTATAAGCCTATTCCCTGAGTCTTCCTGTCTCTTCTTCTCCTCCTGCTTCCCCCCCCCTTTATAAGCCTATTCCCTGAGTCTTCCTGTATCTCCTCCTCCTCCTGCTTCCGCTTTATAAGCCTATTCCCTGCCTCTTCCTGTCTCTCCTCCTGCTCCCCCCCTTTATAAGCCTATTCCCTGCCTCTTCCTGTCTCTCCTCCTCCTGCCCCCCCTTTATAAGTCTATTCATTGCCTCTTCCTGTATCTCCTCCTCCTCCTGCTCCTCCCCTTTATAGGCCTATTCCCTGCCTGTTCCTGTCTCTCCTTCTCCTGCCCCCCCTTTATAAGCCTATTCCCTGCCTGTTCCTGTCTCTCCTCCTCCTGCTCCCCCCCTTTATAAGTCTATTCATTGCCTCTTCCTGTATCTCCTCCTCCTCCTGCTCCCCCCCTTTATAGGCCTATTCCCTGCCTGTTCATGTCTCTCCTTTTCCTGCCCCCCCTTTATAAGCCTATTCCCTGCCTGTTCCTGTCTCTCCTCCTCCTGCCCCCCCCTTTATAAGCCTATTCCCTGCCTCTTCCTGTCTCTCCTCCTCCTGCCCCCCCTTTATAAGTCTATTCATTGCCTCTTCCTGTATCTCCTCCTCCTCCTGCTCCCCCCCTTTATAGGCCTATTCCCTGCCTGTTCCTGTCTCTCCTTCTCCTGCCCCCCCTTTATAAGCCTATTCCCTGCTTGTTCCTGTCTCTCCTTCTCCTGCCCCCCCCTTTATAAGCCTATTCCCTGCCTCTTCCTCTCTCTCCTCCTCCTGCCCCCCCTTTATTTATAAGTCTATTCATTGCCTCTTCCTGTATCTCCTCCTCCTCCTGCTCCCCCCCCCTTTATAAGCCTATTCCCTACCTCTTCCTGTCTCTGCTTGTCCTCCTGCTTCCCCATTATAAGTCTATTCCCTGAGTCTTCCTGTCTCTCCTCCCCCTGCTTTCCCCCACCCCTTTATAAGCCTTTTTGTGTCACCTCGAGGGTCCAGTCACCACAGAGGTACTGCACCTCAGCCAGAGATATCCCATTCCCGGGTAAGGAGGAGGTCACAACTCAGTGCATGCACACACAAACACACACTTTTAATTTAGGGACACTCCATTAGGCCGTGGTTAGGGCAAGTTGCACCTTAGGGAAAGCACAGTACCAAAGCTTGTCTGGAGGTGGGGATTAGTTAGAGGGAGCAGACTGTAGAACACTAGTCAGTCAGGAACTGGACGCAGAGGAGAGAGGTCCTGGGATCTGGAGCTGGAGCAGCTCGTCCCAGGATCAGGAAAGAAGGATTCTGTTAGGGCCAGGTGGACGGGCAGACCCAGGAGGTGGATCCACTGGGCCAAACACCTCACTGAAGGCAAGGGGTCTGGTAGCCGGAGCACTACAGGTAGCAGGACGGTCCGTTCGAAGGAGTGGAGTGTAGAAGTCCCTGGGACCACGGAGTCACTGAAGGTAGTCCGGGTGACGGAGCTCAGGTTCGGAGGCCGAGATGTTGTCAGGCAGAGTCCGGAACCAACGGAGCGAGAAGACGGGTCACCACAGGGATCAGAGATGGTATGGACTGACGGTATGGCAGACAGTCACCGTTCGGGGTTCGGGAATCGTCAGGACCGGATGGCGAGGCAGGAGCGGCTCTAGGAGAGAGATAGGTAAGTATACCGCAAGACACAAGGAGACCTGACTCCTAGCTTAGCAAAACATGAAGAACAGGCCCTGCCCACTTGGAAAGGATCCCCCTATATACCCAGTACCTGATCCTTCAATATCCTGTTGGAGGACACTGGCCCTTTAAGAGAGGGTCAATGACCGCGCGCGCGCCCTAATGCGCATGCGCGAGGCCCGGGTGCTAGAAGCCAGAGGAGGGAGTGGTGAGCAGGAAGCAGGAGAGCCGGGCTGGGGCCGAGTTGCCGATGGGCGCCGGGAGCGGGGACCGGGCTGCCTGGGGACCACAAGCGATGGGGCAGGAAGGCTGTGGAGCGGGGGACCGGGAAGCCTGGCACGGGAGCGGTGGAGCGCGACCTGAGAGCGGGGAAGCGTGGCAGGGGAGCCGGTAAGCAAGGCAGGGGAGCCGGGCAGCATGGCAGGGGGGCCGGGGAGCCTAGCAGGGGAGCCGGGGAGCGTGACAGTACCCCCTCCCCCACGCCCCCCTCCCCGCAACCGGGACAGGAAGGCACGTATCAGAGGAGTACCCACATTCTCCCGAGGTTCCCAGGACCTATCCTCAGGACCATACCCTGCCCAGTCCACCAGGAAGAACTGTTAGCCCCGTACGGTTTTCATGGCCACGATATCCCTTACCGCATAGACGTCATCATCAGCAATAGGAGGAGGAGCAGAACTGGCCGCAGCGGAGAAGGGACCAAGGACAACCGGCTTGAGCAGGGAGACGTGGAAGGAGTTGGGTATTCTCATCGTGGCTGGGAGCTGCAGCTTGTAGGAGACCTCATTTATTTTGCTGAGGACTTTAAACGGCCCGATGTAGCGAGGACCCAGCTTATATGATGGAAGCTTCAATCGGACGTACTTGGAAGCAAGCCAGACCAGATCTCCTGGAGAGAAACACGGAGGATCCAGACGCCTCTTGTCTGCGTGTCTCTTCATCCGCAGGGAAGCACGTCCAAGGGACGCCTTGACAGAGTCCCAAATTGTTGCAAAGTCACGGACTACAGCATCAGCAGCAGGGACATCCGAGGAAGAGGATACAGGTAATGGGACGGAAGGCTGAAGTCCGTAAACGACATGGAAGGGAGAGCTGGAGGAGGACTCACTGACGTGGTGGTTATGGGAGAATTCAGCCCAAGGAAGAAGCGTGGACCAGTCGTCGTGATGGGCGTTGACGTAGTGCCGTAAGAAGGAGGTCAAGATCTGATTGACTCGTTCCACTTGGCCATTCGACTGAGGATGGTAGGCTGAAGAAAAGTCCAGAGTCACTCCCAGATGTTTGCAGAGAGCCCTCCAGAAGCGGGAGGTAAACTGAGTTCCTCTGTCGGACACAATGTGTGAGGGAAAGCCATGCAACCAGAAGATGTGCTGTATGTAGGCGTCAGCGAGTTCCTGGGCAGAGGGCAATCCAGCCATAGGGACGAAATGAGCCATTTTGGAGAACCGATCCACCACGACCCATATGACTGTGTGTCTGGAGGACAGGGGCAAGTCCGTAATAAAGTCCATTGCAATGTGTTGCCACGGAACGGAGGGTATAGGCAGAGGCAGAAGACGGCCATATGGCAGGTGTTTGGGCGTCTTGTTCCTGGCACAAGAGGAGCAGGCTGAGACAAAAGAAGCGACGTCCGTGCGAAGGGATGGCCACCAGTAGTGACGTACAATTGTACTCCATGTTTTCTTCTGACCAGCATGGCCGGCTATTTTCGAGGCATGGCCCCAGTGCAACACTTTTTGCCTGTCAGTCTCAGAGACATAGGTCTTCCCGGGCGGTATCTGGGCCAGGGTGACAGGGGCCACCGGAATGATTTTACTAGGGCAGATGATGGGCTGGGATGTCTCCTCCTCCTGCTCCATGGGCATGAATGACCTGGACAAGGCATCTGCTCGTACATTCTTGTCCGCGGGTCGAAAATGGAGCTGAAAATTGAACCTGGGAAAGAACAAGGACCACCTGGCTTGCCGTGGGTTCAGTCCCTGAGCGGACTGCAGGTATTCCAGGTTCTTGTGGTCCGTGTAAATGATCACGGGGTACACTGCTCCCTCCAGAAGGTAGCACCATTCCTCCAGAGCCAGTTTGACTGCTAATAGCTCTCGGTCACCGATGGTGTAGTTGCGTTCAGGCGCTGAGAAGCTCTTGGAGTAGAAACCGCAAGTAACCATCTTCCCGGAGGAGGACTTCTGCATGAGCACTGCTCCGGCTCCCGAGGAGGAGGCATCCACTTCCAAGGTGAACTGTCGGTTTAACTCAGGACGGTGGAGCACAGGGGAAGAAGCAAATGCCTGTCTCAGGGAACCAAACGCGGCGTCGGCCGCAGGTGACCAGTCCTTTGGATTAGCCCCCTTCTTGGTCAAGGCAGAGAGAGGTGCAGTCAGAGCAGAAAAGTGAGGGATGAACTGACGGTAATAGTTTGCGAATCCCAGAAAGCATTGGATTGCCTTCAGTCCGGAAGGAGGGGGCCAGTTGAGAATGGAAGAGACCTTCTCCGGGTCCATCTGCAGACCGGTATCGGAGATTACGTAACCCAGGAAGGGAAGAGAAGACTGCTCGAAGACACACTTCTCGTACTTGGCGTACAGACGATTCTCCCTCAGTCTTTGTAGTACCAGCTGCACGTTCTCTCTGTGGGTCTGGAGGTCCGGAGAAAAGACCAGGATATTATCAAGATACACCACCACACAGACGTAGAGAAGGTCCCGGAACACGTCGTTCACCAATTCTTGAAAGACTGCTGGTGCGTTACACAGGCCGAAGGGCATCACACAGTATTCATAATGCCCATCGCGAGTATTGAATGCGGTCTTCCATTCGTCCCCAGAGCGGATGCGGACCAGGTTGTAGGCACCCCGAAGATCCAACTTGGTAAACACACGAGCTCCTCTAAGCCGATCAAACAATTCGGGGATGAGCGGCAGGGGGTATATATTTTTCACGGTGATCTGGTTCAATCCCCGGTAGTCAATGCATGGGCGTAGGTCGCCCTCTTTCCTCTTAACGAAGAAAGGAGAGGAGGATCTCCGAATGAATCCCCTTGCCAGGTTCTCTGTGATGTAGGTAGACATGGCCCTTGCTTCAGCAGGAGACAGCGGATATATCCGTCCTCGAGGTGGTGTAGTTCCCGGGAGTAGGTCGATGGCACAGTCGTAAGGACGATGTGGCGGCAGTACCTCTGACTCCTTTTTATCAAAGACGTCCGCGAAGGACCAATAGGCCGAGGGCAGTCCCGGTAGGGACTCCGGAACCGGAGGTCGTCGGATGGGCTGTATAGTCTTCAGACAGTTCTCGTGGCAAGAGGAGCCCCATCGGGTGATTTCACCAGTACCCCAGCTGACTGACGGTTCGTGTGTCCGTAACCAGGGGAGTCCCAGCAGGATTTGATGAGACATGTGTGGGAGGACGTAGAGAGTGATGTTCTCGGTGTGCAGAGCACCGATACGTAGTTCCACCGGCTTGGTGATCCACGAGATGGTGTCAGAGAGGGGTCTCCCATCTACAGAGGCAATCACGAGGGGTTTGTCGAGTGGAGTAACAGGCACCTGGTACTTGTCCACCGTGGCCTGCTGGATGAAATTGCCTGCTGCCCCGGAATCGAGGTACGCCTCGGCCGTGAACCGCGTCTCTCCCGTTGTCACTTGAACAGTCCACGTAACCGGGTCTGAGAGAGTCCCAGCACCTAGGGTGGCCTCTCCTACCAACCCTAGGCTTTGGCGTTTCCCGGCCTCTCTGGACAGGAGTGTAGAAGGTGTGTGCCCTCTCCGCAGTAGAAGCAGAGGCCCTTGGCGAGCCGTTCTGCTCGGCGTTGTTCGGACTGCCGCAAAAGGTCAATCTGCATGGGCTCGTGGACAGAGACACCAGACGACGTTGACTGAAGTACGGCGGGCTTCTGCGGAGGAGAGGAATGCCGTATCGGACGTCTCTCACGGGACACCTCTTTGGATCGTTCCTGGAATCTGAGGTCCACGTGGGTGGCTAGTGCGATCAGGGCATCCAGAGTAGAAGGAACATCGCGGCCTGCCAGCTCGTCCTTAATACGAGTGGAGAGTCCTTCCCAGAAGGCGGAGGTGAGGGCTTCATTGTTCCAGCCCAATTCTGAGGCCAAAGTGCGGAAGCGGATGGCATACTGCCCCACCGTCATGGTCCCCTGACGTAGCCTGAGGAGTGATGAGGCGGATGCGGCGGCACGGCCGGGTTCGTCGAAGGTGGTTCTAAACGCCTGCAGGAAATCCTGGATGTTAGTGGTTACAGGGTCCTCCTTTTCCCACAAGGGGTTCATCCAGGCCAGAGCCGGGGAGCCTAGCAGGGGAGCCGGGGAGCGTGACAGAGTCTTAGTGCTACGGGAAGGGTGCTAACCCCCTGTGGGCTCATATCCACAGCCGGCATACCGCAGTGGAGGGACTTGGCCTCATCGGGGAGCCAGTCCCTAGACTAGTGGAGAACAACCAGACTCAGCTAGTAAACCGTGGGCTGAGGTTACTTGAAGTACTGAAGCCACCACCGCACATAACCCGCTGAAAATATGACCACATAAGACTAATGGATAAGGCAGGATAGCAACCCATCAAAAGGATCTGCGGACACCGGCTCACGGCACTGTGTGTGAGGCGTAGGGTAGGCGAGAGAGGCCAGCGCAGGAACACAGAAGGGTGTACCGGGTTGTGCCTCTGAACTATCCGGGAATCGGCTGGGGCCCATCACAGCAGGACTCAGCACTCCGAGGGCAGCATCTGACTAGTTGTGGTAACCTGGCACTATCAACAGTGAGTAAAGACCTTGTGACTGCATTCCAGAAAGCCATGGAACCCATAGGGTGGAGGGGCGACATGACTAGAGGGAAGGGAAGGAGTGATGGGGTTAATAGGAACAGGAATGGTCGTATATAGGGCAGAGAAAGGGATTGGTGGGTAGGAGGAGTTTCTCTGGAGGAAGAGGTGGGACAGATGAGGGGTGTAAGTATAAGAAATCTGGCTTACCCCCTCTCTTGATTTCCGGACATGGGGCGATCCGGACGTCCGACGGGATGGCTGCGATGCAGGACCAGCGGCGAATATCACATGGCAGTGCACGGGCCCCTGGCAGCGCGGTCCCACGTCAGGGCTGCCGGGGGTTAACCCGTCGGCACTTTCCCCTCGCTCCCCGGTCTGCAGTGGGCGGCGGTATCCCCCCTCCCCTCTCCTTCAGGTACTTGCAGTGTGCGGGGGGAGCGAGGAGGAGATGTGAGAGCCCCTTCGGGGACCTCCACGGCAGCGACGTGGGCAGTGGCGGTACCCAGCAGCTGCTCCGGCCGTGGGAGGAATCTCCGTCCGGGCCGCGGCAGCCGGGAGGGGGGCGTGGCTAGTCTGCGGCCTACTTCCGGTTTCGAGCCGCGGCCTGGATTGCTGGATGCGGCGGCTCCTGGACAGGAGAGCGCTCGGCGGTGGACGGAGGCCAGCGCTACCCCCCCCGGACGGTGGGGGGGGCTGCTGCCAGCGGGGTATCCGGCATCAGGGCAGGCGAGCCTGGTGCGACGGGTGCCCAGGTGGGGGTGACGGCAGGGGCCCTGCGGTTTCTGCCCGGTCACCCAGATCAGGCGTGCAGCTCCCGGCAGCGGCGGTCTCCCCAGGAGGGGGAGGGCCCAGCGGAAAGAGGCTTGCGTGGCCCCAGGAGGGCTGGATGCGGCGGCTCCTGACTGGGAGAGCGCCCGGCGGAGGACGGAGGCCAGCAGTACCCCCCGCGTGCGGCGGGGGGGGCCGAGGGGCTGCAGCCATCAGGGGGTCCGGCGCCAGGGCAGGCGAGCCTGGTGCGACGGGTGCCTGGGAGGCGATAGTAAGTGGGGGGTGACGGCGAGGGCCCTGCGGTTCCTGCCCGGTCACCCCGATCTGGCGTGCAGCTCCCGGCAGCGGCGGTCTCCCCCAGGAGGGGGAGGGCCCGGCAGTCGGATGCTTTCTGGGCCCAGGAGGGCAGGATGTGACGGCGGCTCTAGATGGGGGTCGGGCCGCAGGTACCCCCCTTCCCTTGCAGGCGGCGGGGGGGGTCGGGCCAGAAGATGATGAGGCCCGCGGTGGCAGCCCATGGGACGGTGTGGTGTCCAGGGTTGTTGCCGCAGGGCAGAAGACGGAGCCTGGAGGACAGTGCCCACGCGGCGTACCAGGAGGACGGCCGTGGTGGTGGCGGCGCTTCGGCATCGCCTGCATTACCTGAGCCAGAGGCAGTCGGCTCCAGCGAGGAGGATTGAGCAGCGTTGTTGGAAGATTCAGATGTCCAGATGGCTTGACTTCTACTCCAGTATCCGCCGGGTCGCGGTCGGGTGAGGCAGCCGTGAATTCGGCGGGATTTTGGGGAGCACCTGGGGGTGCAAAAAAGGGTAGTGTGGGGGGGGCGGCTGCGGATACCCCAAGGGGGTCTGTGGGGGTCTTCCTGCAAGGGTTTGTTGTATGACACGGTTGCCGGGAGTGCGCGTGTGCCGCCAGCGGCATGGATGGGAGCGGCGGTGGTAGGCGCAGGTACGGCAGGCAGAGTGAGGGCGCATGAGGCGGCGGGGGAGATTGTTCTGGCAGAGTCGACGGGGGGCTGTGACAGAGGAAGAGATGTGGAAAGAAGAGGGGGATGAGTTGGTGCGTCTGGATGGCAGAGGCAATTGTGAGAGGTATATATGTGCGTTGAAAGCCCGCTGGGGGCTTACCTATTGGCGGATGTGAGGGGTAAGATTTGCAAGGGGTGATGGTTGAAATATTCTCCCTGCTGCCCCTGGAACAGTTTCACTTGGATGAGGCAAGCTAGGTGACTCCAGGAAGGAGGGAGAGGGGATGCGCCGTTATAGGTCATCTCTCGTATATTTGCAACTTGGCGGCAGGCATTTTGCGTTCTTTTGGTGAGTGTATTGGGGAGCAGGAATTGGGAAATTGTTTGGCGTTGTTTGGTTATATGGTTGCATTTGGGGGTGCTTGTAGGTCAGTTGGCGGTGTAGCATGGCTTCTGTACGCCAAGCGATTTTGGCAGGGGACGGTGTTGTGTAAAAGTATGCGGTAAGATCATAAGGGCATATCATTCTGGATGCGGTGATGGCGGCTCCTGGTCAACCCACCCCCCCCCCCCTTTCCCAGGGTGCAGCCAGGTGCTTGAGACTTGGAACCCCGGCGAACCGGATGACGAGGGGGGGGTTTGTGGGCAGTATAGTGATGGGCAGTGCAAATTTGGCACCGCCTGTCGTCTTATGCACAAGTGTTCGGACTGTGGAAGGGGACATAGCACTTCCTGCATTTTTGCATTCTGTCGGTGTTGGGGATCTTTGCTCCTTATTGGAATTGGCGCTTTGCTAAGGGAGGCCCGGATGTGGTCAGTGGGCAGTTGGGTAAGGAAGTGGCTTTGGGCAGGTTGGGGGGGCTATTCGAGGCCCTCCTTGTCATGATTGGGTTTCTCCGTTGGGGGTGGTGCAAAAAGGTGCCAAACTTATTTCGGCTTATTCAATTTTATCTTATACGGAGGAGTCATCTGTGTGTGCCTGCATTGCTCCAGATTTGTCGACGGTTTATTATTGTGTCGTGGGACGGAGTGTGGGATTTGGCAAAGGCGGTGAGCCGTGGAGCATTGATGGCAAAGGCGGCTGTGGAGGCGGCATTTAGGTTGTCATTGGTCCATTCCTGCTAGCCAACATTTCTGGTGTTGCTGTGGGGATGGGGAATTATTACGTTGTTCGCTGTTGGGTGGTTCCATTTCGTGTTGCTATTTGAGGCGGTTATTTATTTGTTGAGTGGGTTGTGCATGGTGTGTCCAGGATTACATCGCTCATTCATTATTGGATGATTTGCTTTTGCGTCGGGTCGACGGGCCCAATGTTTCGTGTGGGGTTTGTTGTCTCATTGCCGAAGGTGGCGGTTACTCTTTTGGCGTCCCGTGGGCGCAGGAGAAGACTGAAGGTCCAGCGTCAGTGATGCGGTTTATGGGGGATAAAGATTGATGTTCTGGCTATGGAGCGTAGGCTCCGTGGGTAATAGTGTGGTCCTACGGGCTGCGCTAGAGGCAGTAGATCAGCTAAGGCAGTGCGGTTTAAGGTGGTGCGGTCTTCGCTGGGGCAGTGGAACTGCGGGTGCAGAGATACGGCATTGTGGAGTGCGTTTGCTAGACGGCTGTCGTCGGCTACGCCAAGGGTGCAGCCATCGGCTCATTTTGTGGGGGGTCACGAGGGAAATCATGGACAATCTAATGGTAGGATGTTTTCTTGCGGCGATTTCAATAGCTGCGCGTGGTGGCTGGGTAAGGTGGTACCTGATGGAATGTTGCAGCGGTCCTCGGATGCGGCAGGACCGGCTGTTTTGGTTTAGCATGGTGGGGTATTGCTTCCAATTTTTGCTGGTGGTCGAATCGTGGGGGGTTAGCAGTTTTTTGCGTGAGGAAGGTGTGCTGTCAGGGTGTTTATTAGTCGCTGGAGGATTTGATTATTGGTTTGTTGGCTAATTCTGTGCCAAGGGTGGTGTACTTGCAGCATTTCGTTCCCAAATGTATGTAGTATAATCATAAAAAAAAAAAAAAAAAAAAAATTTAGGTGTGGCACAACCCGTGCCGAGGGTCAACAAAGGGGTAGCTGCTGCTTTGTTTCGTTTCAGTTCCGCAGGTTTCGGGAGTTGAAGCCGGGGGCGGAAGAGGTTGGAACGGTGTTTCCGGGGGGCTTGTGGAGTCAGGAGAGACTGTGTTTGGGAGCTGGTCAGGAACGCGGTGACTGTGGTTACTTGGTGCTGATATATAGAACTGTGGGCGGCATGGATAACGTTGTTTGGGGCCAGGTTTAGGGGGGGCCCGGTGGTGTATTTGGTGGTCTTGTTGACAGTGGTGAGTAACAGATTTTTCGGGTTGGTAGGTCGGCATCGGCAGTGGTCCATGGGATGGCGGCTGTGGTTTTGAGTTGAAGTTTAGGGGTGAGAGGGATGTTTTCGGAGGATTTTCGGGTGCGGTAAGGCCTTGAAGGGTTTTTCGCAAGGGTGTGAAGGAGCCGGACGCAAGGGTCCGATCTCCTTTGTGGTGTTAAAGCGTTTTGGGAGTGATTTGTGGTTGATATGTTCATCTGATTGTGAGCGGGTCTGTGTTTCCTTTGGCCCAAAACAGTTGGTGTTAGCCTTGTATGGGGCGCTGCAAATCAGGGGTTGGCCGGCCCATCTACGGTTAGGGGCGGTGGTTTGATGTTGGCAGTTGGGCCTGCGGTGGGGCAGGGGGTTGAGCGCTGACTTCGTCGCGCACAAACAACGGATCAGGCAGGTTGTGAAGGTTGGGGGTGCTATACGCGGTCCTGGGTGTGGAATCATGTCGGGAGGACACCCAGGACTGTTGTTGTGTCATGTGGATGGTTCCCCCCCCCCTCGTTTTGTTAAGGTACCAGTTTTGGCAGTGCTGGAGACTTGCTTGCAAGGGGCGGGGGTGGGCGCCCGGAGTATTACGGGTCGCATTCCTTCTGGATTGGGGCTGCCACGGAGGCCCCTTGGTGTGGTCTCGGGAAATTGTTTGTGAGCTGTATTGGGAGGGAGGACCCCTCTTGTTTTCGTCATTACGTTCGGCGTCCGTTGTTATCATGTTAAGGCCAACGGGGGGGTTTTTTGAGTCTTTTTGGAAGTGGAACATGTTTGGTTAGCATAACCGGTTGGTGTTTTATCTGTGGAGTTTATAACCTGTGGGTTTGTGGTGCGTGTGTGCCTCATTTGGTTATTCGGGCACTAGTTTGTAGGGGGGTTCGGCGGGCTGAGGCTCGCCCAAATTTTCACCAGCTGGGTCTGGACGGGCCTAATGGTGCTGGTTCTATATGTGGGAGGCAGCATTTGGTGGCCCGGGCATCTCGGGAGTTAATTATAAAAAAAAAAAAAAAAAGTAATTATACTTATATTGGTTTGTTGCATCTGTGGAAGATATACACCGAGGGTGGTTGATAGTGTGGCCAGGTGGAGTGGAGAGGGCTCGTTCGGTAGCTAGTATCACTTGAGCCTATTGGGTTGCGGCACTGAGAGTTGGTGTCGCTGATCTGGTAGTTTCGGAGATGCAATGGGGGTGCATTTTAATGATATTGGTGCTGTTTGTGGCACTGGGATTGCGTGGAGGTGTGGCACAAGCTTTTGGTGTGTGGCGGGTCCAGGCCACGTAAGGAGTCACGTGCCCTGTCCTGTGGCGGGGGGTAGGTCTGGTCCAGAGGCGGTTGAAGGCAATGGTAACTGGACTGAAGGACACCATCTTGGTATGGTGGCTCCGGGTTCCGGGATGTTGCAGACACGGGGTTCTGCAAAGTTGGGAGTATTAATCCGTTGGTGATTAATACCTCATCTCTGGGTCGGTGTGTTGCGGCCAGGGATATTGGTGTGAGAAGTTGTTCCTGGACTGGGCCTACTCAGGGTTATATATTTAATGTATTGATTACTGTGTTACCTATTATTTGTTGGGGTCGCCCGTTGGACGGCGCCCCCTTGTGTTTAGAATGTAAATAATAGGTAATAAAGGCTGCTGTGGCCAATTTGAACCAAGTCACATGCAGTCCGTGTATTATTTACAGATGGTATTGGTGGGTAACACACACACAGCACGACTGGAGAATCCTTCCTCAATGGTCATGTGTTGCCCAGTTATTGTCTGCGCCTCCGGCCCTGCACCCCGCCATTACATCTCGACTCCATCGACAGCCCTGGGGCCTAGCTCTACCTATGGAGAGCTATACCAACTCAGCTGCGTCACCATCGACCGCAAGGGAACTTAACAGCAGAGGCAGCACCATATGTTGCCATATACCACAGGTGGCGTCTGTTAAAAATATACTCTTAAATATATTTTTCTTCAAATACGTAAAAGCGCATGAAAGAAAGGACTTCAAAAATGTAAAAAATAAATGTATTTTATCTATTTAAAAATGATTGCCAGGGTTCAGTTACAGAAAGGAAAAATAATATACTTCATTAGCTAATTCATAGCTTAATATAATTCATTAGCTTACGGAAAAGAGTTCATTTAGTCCATACTGATCAATGGGAAATCTTCATCCATCTCTCCTTGAATTCTGAACGGCAAGGCAGGGGTGATATACCCTAGGCTGGACAGCATGTGTTCATTTTGCAGCCTGTAATCATTCTGGCCGTAGGCAACGTGCAGCAGCAGCAAGTAGCCCCCTCCATCGTGTGTTATATGACAACTGTCCAGTCCATATAGGGTGTTTCAGTTGAACACAGTTCCATATGACCTAATCACTAGAAGCTTCCAGAAGAATATATATATCCTTCCATGTCAGCACTTATGTATATTCAATATGGATATTTTAATATATATTCCTTATAAGAACTTTATTAATAAACTATGCCCTCCAACATAAACAGAACTGTGAACATATATGTCCTACTATAAAATGTTTGATAACTAGATGTATTAATTTTAATGTTTTTACAGCGTCACAACTTATCATCCCGCATGACAATTGCCCGGCAAATAAATGTGGATAGGGAACTGACTTAAAATAATATACATTAAAAAACAATAAAAAATAATAATTTTGACCCAGGAGGAAGAGGTCCAAGTGTTGGAGAAGGTTAAGGAGTAGGTGGAGCTGATGGTGTAGGTGGAAGATGCGGAGCAGGAGGAGGAGGAAGTAGCCAACACTGTGGCCCTAAAACATTGGGGATATCAAATGGAATGAAAAAACAGCGGTGGAGTATAACAGTGGCTGTGTGCAGCTGGTATGCCTCTCTAATCAGCCAAAGGTACAGACAAGTCCTCTGCGATACACGCCTGGTTCATTTACTGAATATGAGCTTGCCTACATAAGGTGAGGACAGGCGGATGCTACTGTCTATGATCACACTACCTGCCATGATAAACACACATTCCAACAATACATTTGCCAAAGGGCAGGCCAGCACCTCCAAGGCGTAAAGGACAAGCTCAGGCCATATGTACAATCTGGAGAATCAGAAGTTAAATGGGGCAGACCCATCACTCAATACGTGGAGATGTGTGGACACATACTCTTCCACTGTAGCGCCCCTGAGACTGGTCGCTACAGGGTATATCACTATATCCTTCCCGAGCAGGAAGAGGTTAACCCAGTAAGTTCCACACACACATTACACCACCATACAGCAGGGAGAAGCAGTCACTAGGAAAGGGTTAACAATGTTTCTACACACACAGTTCCTGGCAGACTCAGACACTGGTCACCATGACAGCAGGCTGGGACAATCCTCAGGTGGGGCATGAGCAGTTAGGAGTAGAAAGCAAACAGTTTCACTTTACCTCAGAACAGCGTGGACACTAGACAGAGCAGACGCACAGTGTGTAGCTCCCTGAGGGATGCTACCAGGCTCCTCAGGGAGGCAGAACAGAGCTGTCTGGATGTAACACCGTACAGACAGCACAGCCAAGTCGGGGCCAGTAACACCTAGAGACGGGACCCGGCACCTGTAATTGTGGACTAAAGAAGATCAGTCACCGGACAGAGAGAAAGAGTACAGTGTGAGTACTCACGGGACTGAGCACAAGAGAGGTACAAGCCCTAGTTCGGGTGGCCGGGGCACGGTAGCAGAGAGGGAGCCTGGGAGATGGGACAGAGGTCCGACCCACGAGAGGCCCAGGCTGACTGCCATACGGGCCAGGACTGGGGGAAAAGGGGGAGAGTACAGAGTTGTGCATGGAGGAGAAAGGCCCCAGATTACCAAACCAGATCCAGCCTTTGACCTACCCAGGATTGACCGGAGTCTCTGTCGGCGAGGACCAACACCCCGGGTGTGATACCACCATAGCAAGTAAATAAAGTAACTGGAACCCGCACCCGGTGACTCTGTGAGTAAATGCCGCCGCCCTGCGCTCCGGCGCTCCTGTGGACTGCCGCCCCTGTTCTCACCAACCTCCCGGGGTTCCCCTGCTCCACCTGTGGGGAGCAACACTATCCCGGCTGCACCTAACACCTGCCCCATAGAGAGACTGTGCAGCGGCGGCTAATTCCTGGCCGCATACCACTGGTGGCACTGCGAAGCATCCCCATTCCCCATCCAGTACTGCCCCTGAGAGAGCACTAGTCGCAGGAAGGGTCGGCGGTGGAGGAGGCCGAGACCCCAGTCACCGCTGCAACCGATGACACACTTCCCAGGGGCCCGTCACCCTCCTTCCATCCCCATCTGTACTGGACACTTGTTTGTCTGTTTTTTTTCTTGTAGCCGACGGGGTCACGGAACCGGGTCAGACCAGTGACAGCTACCCCAAGGAACCACTGGCCCGGTGATAAGTACCCCAAGACCCCGTGGGATGCTACACTACTATGTTCTTTAAATTCTGCCTCCTGCTAATGCAGAGCATATTAGATTGTGATGCTGGATGATGTGGCATGCTGAGGAAATTTTTTCACATTTCGGCCGTGACAACCCTCCTTTCAGAGGTGGTGCCAGTGCACCAGCTGTGTTGGCCATTTCTTTACCCTCCTTTGCCCTGTTCTTCCACTGAGTCCCCGCTGTCAAGTGTGAATGCCGTCAGTAGTGCCTCTACTAGTATGTGCCTGTAATCCCATATTCCATTCACACTCCTGTAATGGAATTCATGATGGCACGTTGCCCTTGCAGCACGGATCCAGCAGACTGGCCGCCCAGTAATTAAGATTGGTAACAATTTGGGCAACTTGGCGGTTGTTGTGTCAATATAGATAGTGTATGTAAACCTCTGGTTTCAACTGTATGTGGGGGCTTCTCATTCATGGAAGTGGTCACTCAAAATGTTTGGGGGCTTCTCATCCATGGAGGGGATCACTCACAATATGTGGGGGCTTCTCATCCATGGAGGGGGTCACTAAAAATGTGTGGGGACTTCTCATCCTTGGAGGGGGTCACTCACAATGTGCATGTGCTTCTCATCCATGGAGGGGGTCACTCACAATGTGTGGGGGCTTCTCATCCATGGAGGGGGTCACTCACAATGTGTGGCGGCTTCTCATCCATGGAGGGGGTCACTCACAATATGTGGGGGTATCTCATCCATGGAGGGGGGAACCCAAAATATGTGGGGGCTTCTCATCCATGGAGGGGGTCACTCACAATGTGTGGGGGCTTCTCATCCATGGAGGGGGTCATTCACAATATGAGGGGGCTTCTTATCCATGGAGGGGCTCACTCACAATATGTGGGGGCTTCTCATCCATGGAGGGGGTCACTCACAATATGTGGGGGTATCTCATCCATGGAGGGGGGAACCCAAAATATGTGGGGGCTTCTCATTCATGGATGGGGTCACGCACAATGTGTGAGGGCTTCTCACCCATGGAGGGGGTCACTCACAATGTGTGGGGGCTTCTCATCCATAGAGGTGGTCACTCACAATGTGTGGAGGCTTCTCATTCATGGAAGTGGTCACTCACAATGTGCAAGTGCTTCTCATCCATGGAGGGATCTCACTCACAATATGTGGGACCTTCTCATCCATGGAGGGGTCACTCACAATATGTGGGGTTCTCTCATCCATGGAGGGGGAACCCAAAATATGTAGGGGCTTCTCATTCATGGATGGGGTCACTCACAATGTGTGAGGGCTTCTCACCCACGGAGGGGGTCACTCGCAATGTGTGGGGGCTTCTCATACATGGAGGGCGTCACTCACAATGTGTGGGGGCTTCTCATCCATGGAGAGGGTCACTCACAATGTGTGGGGGCTTCTCATCCATGGAGAGGGTCACTCACAATGTGTGGAGGCTTCTCATCCATGGAAGTGGCACTCACAATGTGCAAGTGCTTCTCATCCATGGAGGGATCTCACTCACAATGTGTGGTGTCTTCTCATCCATGGAGGGGGTCACTCACATTGTGTGGGGGCTTCTCATCCATGGAGGGGGTCACTCACATTGTGTGGGGGCTTCTCATCCATGGAGGGGGTCACTCACATTGTGTGGGGGCTTCTCATCCATGGAGGGGGTCACTCACATTGTGTGGGGGCTTCTCATCCATGGAGGGGGTCACTCACATTGTGTGGGGGCTTCTCATTCATGGAGGGGGTCACTCACAATGTGTGGAGGCTTCTCATCTATGGAGGGATCTCACTCACAATGTGTGGGGTCTTCTCATCCATGGAGGGGTCACTCACATTGTGTGGGGGCTTCTCATCCATGGAGGGGGTCACTCACATTGTGTGGGGGCTTCTCATCCTTGGAGATAGATTGCTCATAATTTTGCCTAAAAACATCTGCAGCAGCAAGCACAGTAATGGTGATAGCTTGGTGGCACTGTTCAGGGGGTGACATAATTGGACGTTTATGTCAGTGAAAAGTGATGAAGACTGGGGAGGAAACTCTCAGTGTATATAAAGCACTCACTCCAGTGACCAAGAAATGAAGACTGGAGAAGTTGTATTGGGCACAGACTTTACAAGCATAAAATACCACACAAAATCATAACAACTACGTCACACCAGCTCTAATGAATCCAGAGTACTAAGTAAGTCAAATAATATGCCGCATTAGATCAACAGAACAGTATATATATATACAGTATATATCTCCACATGTGCACAAAGCTGGGAAGCCATACATAGCCTATTTTGCCCTTGATGAAGCTATAGCGACACGTTGGGTCAGGTCACTGCTGCACTATACCACCAGCAATTATTACACAGTCTATTATATTACCGCTGTGCCGCTATATAGATGTTCCATGTCATTATATTGAATTGATTATTTCTTTATCTACAGCTGGAACCCTTAGTTTCCATCCGCTCACTATACATATTATTGTCAGGCTCTGCATCTCCCCTTTTAGTGTTTAGTGAAAAGTGATGAAACAAAAAACTAAAAAAAAACAAATACCAACATTTGAAATTTTTAACCCCTAAAAGTAGCATAAAGCTTTGGATAAATCCTGCTGAAGGTGCGGACGTCTCTTACCTCTCCTGCAGCCGCTCCTCACAGCTCCTTATTGTCTCCTTATTTCACTTTCTTTGCGGTGTAACTGACTTCACAATCTAGTCTTTTATTGCTCATTTGTCATTTTATTATACACTTTCTCACTGTATAGCTGGTATCAGCAAAGATAACATTATCTGCAAAAGTCATTAACACGCCTGTGTTTTAGAAAAAAATTAACACTAAGGTACAGGTATGACTTTAAAGAAGACAATTAAGTAATTTTTTTATAAAGGTTAATATGAATTACAAAATTTAAAGAAAAATATGATATTGTGTACACTTTTGTATATTCAACATACAAAGGTTAAGTACTTACGTCACCGAGAAGCTTTTGAACATCATCTGTGTCTGGAACTGCAGTCGGAGAAGCGCGACAACGATAGACAACTCCTAGAAATCCCAACACTAACCGGGCGTCCCACGGATACAGGTACACAACGAGCTTCCACCTTGCCATATTTCTCTGCTCTGCTCAAATATTACACAAGCCTTAAAGTTAATGTGTTCTACGTCTTATTGACCATTGTCCTCCAGTGGTTGGCCTATAGGTTTAGATAAATCAGAGACACAACTCAAACCTCAGACAATGGGGCAATAAACCCACACAATTCAAATCTCCCAAGAATAAACATCAGATATTTCACCTAAATAAATCACAAGGTTTGTGATACAATGAACATATTGTCTGTATATTTAAAGCAAATGCACAAAAACTCTCAACTGCAGATAATTGGGTCACACAATGAACACTTTGTCTGTCTGAAGCAACAATATATTATAGTTTAACCTAATGGATGAACTCAAAATAGCCATTTTTATATTTGCAATACATTCCACCCTTGGCTATTTAGAGCCATACATTAGTTATACAGAGTACCATACTCTATGAACTATTGTCTGTCTGTATATATATAAAGCAAACACACAAAAACCCTCAAGAATGAATCAACAGCAGATAATTGGGTCACACAATAAACACTTCATCTGTCTCAATCAACAATATGTTAAAGTTTACCATAATGTATGAACTCAAAATAGCCATTTTATATTTGCAATACATTCCACCCTTTGCTTTTTAAAGCCATACTTTAGTTACACAGAGTATCATGCTCTAAGGTCATGGTTTTAGTGAATGGTTGACATATGGAAAGTGTACACTGTATACAGCAACACAAAGCAAAAATATTGCTAATATATAACGCATGTATCCAAAATCAGGTAACCAAGAAAATAGCCAGTCCCACCATCTACCACCATCTTGTGTAATGTGATTTATCTACCATATCTATCTGTATTTGTGGTATTTATAACTGTAGCCACCAGACAAGACAATCGGCCTTCTGCTTTAGCTGCATATGCTGCTACAGTGGGTGTTCCTTCAATTATTAGAGATAATCCTAGTGTCTATTATTCCATTAACAATCATACAATACAGATTGCAGGTGAAGTTTTAGGTCACATGTAGTGATGAGCGAGTGTAATCGTTACTATTCGCTACTCGTACGGTTTTTGTGTATTGGCCTCGCTATATTCAGATGACCCGCCCAGATGTTTTGGCGCCTGATTTGCAGCCAATAAAGATGCTGGGCTTCTTAACCAATCATAGTAATGCTGCAGCCATCTTGGTTGTGGCATTACTGTGATTGGCTGGCGTCATAGGATCTATAAAAGCCCTTCCACCGATATTTTGCACACCTTGCACCCGGAGCCAGCGTTATCTCAGCGTAGGGATAGAACGGGAAGCTGCTAGAGAGAATGTAGGCCTCCTAATAACACAAAAAGCCCTTTTCTGGGCTGCCTGCAGTGTATAGGTCAGTGTAATATACAAACAGGAGGAAAAAGCGTTTATATGTGTTTAAACATTTCTATATTCTTAATGAAAGGAGGTGATACACACATTAAACAGAGAATATAAAACATACGAGGGACACTGATATCTGGAAAAGTGAATGGTACATAATAGCACAAAGACAGGTGTTCAATGGTGGTAAATAGTCACCGCATGTATCTCCAGCTGTACACATGGTATGTATAGTAGACACAGATTTAAGGGGTAAATGTCACCATGTAAGGGGGTGACAGGAGCCAAACACCCAACGCCTGGCCTGTGGTTATGATGGAAAGGTGGGTTGGGGTGGAGTTACTCAGCTCACCACAAGAGGGCACATGGTTTGATCCAGGAGGGGGAAGGGACAGTGGTAGAGAGATGGGGAAGGGCACAAATGAGAGGGAGAAGGAAGGAGACGAGGGTTAGAGAAGGAGTTAAGGGAGAAAGGGGCTGCAGAGTAACACGGAGTGGAGGCTAGTCGGATCCTGAAGCAGATGGTCGCCCTGTTGTTTGAGGACTGGCAAGAAGGAAGGTTGCTGAGGTTCCCCGGGAAGAGGGCAGTCAGCATGGCCAGAGCACACGTACCCGCAGGGAAAGGGACCGGTAATCCAGGAGGCCAATGGAATACTTTGACAGCCGGGGTGATGAAAGCAGTGAGGGAGTGGTTGTGTCCGGTGAAGAAAGCGTGTCCTGTGCTGGAAAATGGAGGAGTTTGAAAAAACAAATAAAGTGGAGGCATTGAACAAGAAACCTGAGTCTGTCTTTCTTTTACTGGGGCTGAAGCTGAACCTAGAGGTAAACCCTGCAGCACCCCTGGGAGCCGGCACCCTCCTACCATCCCTACAGACATTTCCCCTTTTTCATGGAGTGAGTCGGTTGGGGGTACCACGACTACAACCCCCAGCCTCGGCAGGGCCTCCGCCGGCTCCTTCAAGCATATATTTAGGGAATAGATTGTACAAAAAAATAGTATCTCAGAATAATTACTCCGTATAGACCCTTTTATAAAGTGCCTGGTGCAAAGAAGCAGCTAGTCAGTGGCAGGGAATATGTCTTCCCATAATTTCACATAGATACCGATTGAAAAGTGCCTAGTGCATATAGAAAGTATCCTGCATCGGTGCCTCAGAGCAGGCGAATTCCCCAAGGACCCGCCAACACGTGTTTCGCCAGGGAAATGGTAAATCCCACATACGGCTTCTTCAGGGAGGGGACATAGTAACTTCTCTCTCCGGACGCCGTTTTTTTAAATTCTTGCTAATGCTTGCTTCTGCATACGTCATCGCCCGAACTGTGTCTGCAGACGGCAATGGTATATAATGGCAAAAAGAAAGGCGTTCAATTGTCAGTGGTGGTAAAAAGTCACCGCATGTATCTCAAGCTGAAAACATGGTCATTGTTTGTACAATCTATTCCCTAATATTCCCTAATTATATGCTCACGTTACCCCTTAAATATGTGTCTATTATATATACCATATTAAGGTGTATGGGTTATAGGAGGAGGCATAAATAGGGCATTTATAGGAACAACCTTCGCAGAGCCGGGGCGCCCATTCAGCTGATGGTGTCCTCCGTCGGCCAGGCAGGAAGAGAGCCATAGAGAATATTGTAGGGAGATATATTCTTGGCGGCTTTACCCGTTCCCTCAGTCTAAATCTTATCTTGTATTGTTGTGTGTCATTATCTATGGGTGATTTTTAATATTACTAATAAAGTGTATCTCTTTATACTAATTGTTTTTTATAATTGAAGTAGAGAGGACGCCATTGACTATATTGAATTTGTTTTGCTTGGTTCAAACTTCTTTTCAGGCCCAGTGCAAAGTTCAGAAGGGGAGAAGCACCTGTCATGACCATGCTCTGTGGGCGTGCCATCCGGCAGAGTCGGTTTCTTGTCTTTGCTCCGTGGGCCTGTAACATGGCGTAGGGCAGGGTGGTAGTCGTGGGCGAGGAAATCGTCTGTCGCACCCCAGCATGCTACATGATAATGGAAGTCCTGGCTGGGTGTGTGGTGTTTCACTCCACAGGCTATATGCAATGGCAGGCCGCATGTTGCCGGTGGTTTTGGCTGGCCAGGACCAGATGGTACAGTTCATTGAGGGAGACCACAAGCTCATAAAAAACATCGTTTTACTGAACGTTAACTTGATAACAACAACGTACATAAGATGGCGGACACAAATCTTCTTGCACATTTCAATATCACAGAGGATCATTAGGCACACATTCACTTTAGTCGTTCCCACCTCCATAAGTCCTTTTCTTGCCTTCACTACCCAGCCTAGTACCACATCACAGTCCTTGGAAGTCATTCTCCTCCTCAAGCAGTGCCACATCTTTTCCCTCCTAGAGGGGTGTTACACCTCGTGGCTCTCCTGTTGCAAGGAATGAGGTGGTCCCCCATTCCTTGTCTGCCGCGAGCCCTCCTGCTCAGCAGCACCAAAGGTCTGGGAGACTGCGCAGTCTGCAGGAGTTGCAGCAGAAGGGTGACACCTGGTGGTTCTACCCTTGCAAGGAATGGAGTGGTCTCCCATCCCTTGTCTGCCACGAGCCCTCCTGCTCAGCATCACAGAGGGTCTGAGAGGTTGCGCAGTGTGCAAGGGATGGATGATCAGGGAAGCAGCAAGACTTCCCTTATCTCTGCACATTGTGAAACCAAGGATCCCGCCTTTATGACCCAGAGGCAGGAGGATGAGTATGTGCCTCATGTGACGTCTTCTGATTCGCTCACTGATAGCACACGGTCCGATAACGAGGCTGGTGGTGTGCTGAATCCTGACTGGCCGGGCCAAGACGTCACGAATCCTGATTGGGTCACGTCCATCTCGCGCCCGCCCTTGGGTGGAGCTACACCTCCTTAAAAGCTCCCCCTGCCATCATGGCGGCGCGCGACCGTCCTATGTTTGGATGTCTGGCAGTGTGCTGCCACGCCACTGCTCAGGCATTATTGTCTTTTGTGGGCTTTGCCCTTGCTGCTCAGGCAGCACCTGGTTTGCAGGCCGTGTTCCTGCCTTGCTGCTCCGGCAGTATCTCCTTCAACAGGCCGTGTTCCTGTCTTACTGCTCCGGCAGTATCTCCTTCAACAGGCCATGTTCCTGTCCCAGGTGAGCTCCTCGAGTCTCCACCGGACTCACCTGGCTATTGAAAGCACACGTGCGTGGGCACCTCTGTGCTACCCTCGTGCCATATCCTGTGACTCCCGCTGGCACACGTGCGTAGGCACCTCTGTGCGTCCCCGTGCAACAGGTACACCGATCGAGAAGCCCCGAGCCATACAACCCTCACGGGTTTGGTCGGACCGGTGTACATAGATCGTCTGTGACATTCCAGACGATCACTAGTAGCAACCCGCTCACTCTTTCCTGACCATAGCAGCGGTCCCTTACACCGCACAGTGGACCTTGACCGGCGGAAGCTGTCCATTTCCCATCTTGGCACGCTTCCCCGGGTCCCCCTCGTAACAGAGGGGCATCGCCAATATGGCTGGACCGAGCTATAAGCGACTGAAGACGTCTCAGGGACACTCGCTGAAGACACTCGCTTTGTTCCTTGTCCTGCTCTGTCTGCACCAGGACCCGTCTCTCTGTCACTTGTTCCTTCAGTCAGTGCGCTGACCCGGCTCCACTAGATCACTCTGTGTCACAGTAATCTTCTCTTTCCCAGTTGTTCCCCCTTTTCCTTTGTCACACTATTCAATGTAATGGTCTCCCTCTCTTCATGACACCCACATCATGCGGCTCTGCTACTCCCTCTCTTCATGACACCCACATCATGCGGCTCTGCTACTCCCTCTCTTCATGACAACCACATCATGCGGCTCTGCTACTCCCTCTCTTCAGGACACCACGTCATGCGGCTCTGCTACTCCCTCTCTTCAGGACACCACGTCATGCGGCTCTGCTACTCCCTCTCTTCAGGACACCCACATCATGCGGCTCTGCTACTCCCTCTCTTCATGACACCCACGTCATGCGGCTCTGCTACTCCCTCTCTTCATGACACCCACGTCATGCGGCTCTGCTACTCCCTCTCTTCATGACACCCACGTCATGCGGCTCTGCTACTCCCTCTCTTCATGACACCCACGTCATGCGGCTCTGCTACTCCCTCTCTTCAGGACACCACGTCATGCGGCTCTGCTACTCCCTCTCTTCAGGACACCCATATCATGCGGCTCTGCTACTCCCTCTCTTCAGGACACCCATATCATGCGGCTCTGCTACTCCCTCTCTTCAGGACACCCATATCATGCGGCTCTGCTACTCCCTCTCTTCAGGACACCCATATCATGCGGCTCTGCTACTCCCTCTCTTCAGGACACCCATATCATGCGGCTCTGCTACTCCCTCTCTTCAGGACACCCATATCATGCGGCTCTGCTGCTCCTCACACTGAGGCTCTGCTCCTGTCACAGGCTGGGCCCTAACTGACGTTTCCACAGCAACCGATCCTCTCCCTCAGCAGTAGCTCTTTCCCTATTGGATAATCCTAGAATCCCAGCTGTTACCGGGCAGATTTCACTTTTCAGCTGCACCCATAACACTAATAACACCTTATTAAGCATTATACATTATATACTACATAACATTACACCTTATACCTATACACATACTGTACATTCCATCATCAGCACTGCTACACCTCTACATAGCAACATTCTCTACTCTGCTACATCTTATACATTACAATATCTTACACTACACTTTATATCTTATCACATGTATATATTTAAGCAGGGGCGTAACTAGGGGGGGCTGGGGGGGCACGTGCCCCGGGCGCAGTGTCAGGGGGGGCGCTGTCGGGACCCACGTGCACCTTTCAGCAAGGACGGTGATGTATGCTGCAGCCGAGTTCTGGGGCCGCAGGCAGCGCTCATGCCGACAGCTGCAGACTCTTAGATCCACACCTGAAGGCAGCATTCACCGCTGTGTAGGGGTTAAGTTTGTCTGTGGGCGGAGCTAGCACGCACCGTGCCGTCCCACAGATGAAGGTAGATGATAGAATGTATGGGCTCCATCCAGGTATGACTTAATTTGTCATGAAGCTGGTCACTCCCATTACCTGGAAAGAGCCCATACATTCTAGGCTCAACGCACAGAGGAAGAAATGTATGTCCACCGAGCTGTATGTCCTGTCACCCACAGTGTTGTATACCCTGGAGAACTACCTATAATATCCCCCCACCGCAGTGCTATATACCCCCAGAACTGTCTATAACCCCCCCAGTGATGTATACCCCACAGAACTGCCTATAATACCCCCCCACCGCAGTGCTATATACCCCCAGAACTGTCTATAACCCCCCAGTGCTGTATACCCTGCAGAACTGCCTATAATATCCCCCACCTAAGTGCTATATACCCCCAGAACTGTTTATAACCCCCCAATGCTGTATACCCCGCAGAACTGTCTATCCCCCTCACCACAGTCCTGTATACCCCCAGAACTGTCTATAGCCCCCCCAGTGCTATATATCCTGCAGAACTGTCTATTCCCCCACCTCAATGCTATATACCCCCAGAATTGTCTATCCCCCAACCCCAGTGCTGTATACCCACATAACTGTCTGTCCCCTGACCCTAGTGTTGTATACCCAAGAACTGTCTGTCCCCTGACCCCAATGCTGTATATCACTCCACAACTGTCTGTCCCCTGTCCCCAGTGCTGAATAGCACCCCAGAACTGTCTATCCCCCCAACGCCAGTGCTGTATACCCCTAGAACTGTCTGTCTCCTGACCCCAGTGCTGTATACCCCCCAGAACTGTCTGTCCCATGACCCCAGTGCTGAATAGCACCCCAGAATTGTCTGTTCCCCCCCCCATCCCAGTGCTGTATACCCCAGAGCTGTTTTTCCCCCACTACAGTGCTGTATACCCTCAGAGCTGTTTGTCCATCACGCCAGTGCTGTATACCTCCCAGAGCTCTTTGTCTCCCACTCCAGTGCAGTATGTCGCCCACTCCAGTGCAGTATACCAACCAAGAGCTGTATACCCCCAGAGCTGTATACCCCCAGAGCTGTATCTCTCTCCAACCCAGTGCTGTATACCCCCAGAGTTGTTTGTCCCCCCACTCCAGTGCTGTATACCCCCCCAGAGCTATATACCTTCTCAGATCTGAATGCTCCCCTCTAGAACTGTATGTCCCCTCTCGAGCGGTATGTCCCCCCCCCATTGCTGTATGTCCCCAGCCTCCCCTGTGATGTGTATACAGCAGTGTCAGTGTGCTCTGTGTGTGTGGCTATGTCTTTTAGTCATGGCCACCAATCAGCGCGGCACAGCAACATGCCAGGTGGAGCTGGATGGAGACAAGCGGGGGAGGTGAGTGAGGCTGCTGCCGGCTTCCCCATATTAATATCTGCAATGTGTATGTGTATGTCAGTGTATATGACTGTGTATAGATTTATCTCTGTTTATATGTATTTTTGTGAATTTGTCTTTAAATATGTATATGTATGTATGCTTGTATGTGTACATATTTGTGTATGTGCGTGTCTGTGTGAGGATGGGGCCCATTGAGACTCACCCAGGGCCCACAAAAACCTGGAGCTAGCCCTGCCTGCAGCTGCATTTTGCCGCCCCCGTAGTGGGAGCCGGTTATTCTGCGTCCGACTGTCAAGGAAAGGGGAAAGCATGAGAGGATAGTGTGAAGCCATAGCAAGAAGGGGGAGTGTGATGAGGGGCACAGTATAAGGCTAGCGCCACACATCCGTGCTGCCGGCACGTGTTTGTCATTTTTTACACGTACCGGCGGCACGGAGACACGTTAACCAATGCTACCCTATTGTAGCAGGCACACACACGTAAAACCACACAGAACGTGTGTCCGTGTGCGTTTGTACGTGTGTGCGTTTTTCAAAGCGCTGACATGTCAGTGTTTTCTCCGGCAGCACGGGTGTCACACGGCCCGCACCCGTACCAAACGGGTGTAGTGTGGATGCGGTCCCATGTGACACGCGCCGAAGAAAACACACATGTCAGTGAAAAAAACAAAAAACATTAACTCACCTTCTCCAGCCCTCCTGCCTCTGCCGCTGCTGCCTCTTGCCGACCGCCGCTCATTATTCTCATTGAATATTCACTTCACTGCCTGGCAGCAGCAGCAGCGGGGAGACGGGAGGGCTGGAGACCGAGGATCAGCACCACGGACAGCAGCACGGACATCAGGAAGGACCAGGTGAGTATGATAATTACCGGTTCTACGTGTGCTATCGCGGATAGCACACGTAGAACACACGTGTCACGCACGTACCAGAGACACGTACTTACCTGCACGCAACACGCAGGGAAAATACGTGTCTCTCGGCACGTGCGTGATTTTCACGTGAGTGTGGCAGAAGCCTAAGACTGGGCAGTATAAGGGGCCATAGTGTAGAGGACAGTGTGACTAATTCTCATCATTAGGCCTCAGTCCCACTTGCTGATTGCTTCCCATGCAAGATCATCAGATGCGATATGCTAATGACTCCCGACTCAGGCGCTGCTGTGAGCGTGAGCCGAGTGTCATGCGACTGTGATCCGATCTTGCGATCAGATCACAGCTGCGGACAAGACGAAGGGAGGGAGTAATTTCCCCCCTCTCCACAGCCTCTCTGCGTACATTGTACTGCACTCTGATTACATCAAAGTGCAGTGCGATATTCACACGCTCCCATAGACTTGTATGGGTGTGTGAGCTAATAATAATAAATAATAATAATAATCTTTATTTCTATAGCGCCAACATATTCCGCAGCGCTTTACAATTCAGGAGGAACATATACATATCATATACATAAACATATACAAACAAGTAACAATTATAGAGGATACAATAATTAAAAGGAAAAATGGCAACCCTGCTCGTGAGAGCTTACAATCTACAATGAGATGGGGGGGAGGGGCAAGGTACAAGTGTTTATTTAAAATGACAATCCAGCCAGCTCAGGGGGATAGATGATGGCTTCCTGGACCAGTTGGCCAGAGCCTTGAGATGCATTTGGGTGCCATGGAGTTTGACGTGGGGTTATGTTCTGAGAAGTTGTAGAGGGATTAGGTGAAATTAGTTTGGCTAGGGAGTGTGATAGGCCGCCCTAAAAAGATGCGTTTTTAGGGAGCGTCTGAAGCTGAGTAAGTTGTGATTTGTCCTAACTTCTAGGGGTAGAGCGTTCCAGAGGGTTGGTGCAGCTCGGAAGAAGTCTTGGATTCGGGAGTGGGAGGTTCGAATTAGTGTGGATGTTAGTCGAAAGTCATTTGCAGAGCGTAGAGAACGGGTGGGATGATAGACAGAGAGGAGGGTGGAGATGTAGGGGGGTGCTGCACTGTGGAGAGCTTTGTGGGTGAGAACAAGCAGTTTGAATTGGATCCTGTGATATATGGGCAGCCAGTGCAATGACTGGCACAGAGCAGAGGCATCCGAGTAGCGGTTAGCCAGATAGGTGACCCTGGCTGCTGCATTAAGGATGGACTGTAGAGGGGAGAGTCTAGTTAGGGGGAGACCGATTAATAGAGAGTTACAGTAGTCAAGGCGAGAGTGGATCAGGGCCACGGTGAGGGTTTTTGTCGTTTCCATTGTGAGAAAGGGGCGGATTCTAGCGATGTTCTTGAGGTGCAAGCGGCAGGTGCGGGCAAGAGATTGTATGTGGGAGGTGAAGGAGAGATCAGTGTCAAGTATAACCCCCAGGCAGCGGGCTTGCGGCCTAGGACTTATCGTTGTGCCACACACAGAGAGGGAGATGTCAGGTTTAGGAAGGTTGGGAGACGGAGGGAAAAGAAGAAGTTCAGTTTTGGAAAGGTTAAGTTTCAGATAGAGAGCAGACATGACATTGCAAACTGCAGTCAGGCAGTCACTTGTGTTCTGTAGTACAGCTGTGTGTCATCAGCATAAAGATGGTACTGAAAGCCAAATCTGCTGATGGTCTGTCCAATTGGGGCAGTGTAGAGGGAGAACAGAAGAGGGCCAAGGACTGAACCTTGAGGGACCCCAACAGTGAGAGGGAGAGGAGAAGATGTGGAGCCAGCAAATGATACGCTGAATGAGCGGCCAGAAAGATAGGAAGAGAACCAGGAAAGAACAGTGTCCTTTAGGCCGATAGAATGGAGCATAGAGAGGAGATGGTGGTCAACAGTGTCGAAGGCAGCAGAGAGGTCAAGAAGAATAAGCAGAGAGTGGTCACCGTTACGTTTTGCTGTCAATAGGTCATTGGTCACTTTGACAAGGGCAGTTTCTGTTGAGTGTAAAGGGCGGAAGCCAGACTGTAAAGGATCTAGAAGAGAGTGAGTGGACAGGTAGCGGGTGAGACGAGAGTAGACCAGGCGCTCCAAGAGTTTAGAGATGAAGGAGAGATTGGAGACTGGTCTGTAGTTGCTTGTGCAGGACGGATCAAGGGAAGGTTTTTTTAATAATGGAGTAATAATAGAGTGTTTAAGGGAGGAAGGGAAGATACCAGAAGAGAGAGAGAGATTGAAGATTTTAGTTAGGTGAGTGGTGACAACCGGAGAGAGTGTCTGGAGTAGAGGTGAGGGGAAGGGGTCAGTAGGGCAAGTGGTAGGACGAGAAGAAGAGAGGAGCCTGGAGACTTCCTCCTCTGTGACTGGGTCAAATGTGGAAAGTGAGCTGGATGAGATGTGGCGAGGGATGGGATTCACAAAGCTTGGTGACTGGGAGCTGATCTCTTGGCGGATGCTTTCTATTTTCTCTGTGAAGTACGAGGCCAGGTCATCAGCATGAAGGTCTGTGATAGGGGTCTGTGCTTTGGGACTGAGGAGGGAGTGAAAGGTGTTAAAGAGCTTTTTTGGATTGTTGGCTAGTGAGGAGATAAGGGTGGTGAAGTAGGTCTGTTTGGCGAGGTGAAGGGAAGAGTTGTAGGTCCTTAACATGAACTTGTAGTGGATGAAGTTTTCTGGTGTGCGGGATTTCCTCCATAGGCGCTCGGCACTCCTAGAGCATCGCTGGAGAAATCGAGTTTGGGATGTGAGCCAAGGTTGTTTTACTCGGTGTTTGGAGGTTCTGAGGGTGAGGGGTGCTACTTGGTCCAGGGTGCTTCTGAGTGTGTCATTGTAGTGCTTTACAGCCAGATTAGGACAGGAAAGTGAGGAGATAGGGGATAGTGATAAGTGTAGAGAGTCTGTAAGTGTCTGAGAATCGATGGCCTGTAGGTTTCTGAATGTGTGATAGGTGGGAGTGTGCTGGGGCGGACGAGGGTTTGTGAGCTTGAAGGAGAGGATGTTGTGGTCAGAGAGGGGAAGAGGTGAGTTGTCAAAGTGAGAGATTGAGCAGAGGCGGAAAAAGACGAGGTCAAGGGTGTTACCATCTTCATATGTCTCAGAGGATGAGAGCTGTGAGAGGCCAAGGGAGGTGGTGAGAGATAGAAGCTGGGATGCAGATGGGGAGGAGGGGCTGTTTATGGGGATGTTGAAGTCTCCTAGGATGAGGGTTGGCAATTCAGAGGGCATGAAGTGTGGCAGCCAGGCTGAAAAGTGGTCAAGGAACTGGGTGGTAGAGCCTGGGGGACGGTATAGGACAGCTACTCTGAGGGGAAGGGATGGAAGAGCCTGATGGTGTGAACCTCAAAGGATGGGAATGAGAGTGATGGAGCTGGGGGGATGACCTGGAAAGTGCACTGTGGAGACAGGAGTAAGCAGACTCCACCACCATGTCTGTTTCCAGGTCTTGGTGAATGGGTAAAGTGTAAACCACCGTGAGAAATGGCAGCAGGGGAAGCAGTGTCAGAATCCTGAATCCAGGTTTCAGTTAGGCCTAGTAAGTTCAGAGAGTTATTGAGAAAGAGGTTGTGGATGTAAGGAAGCTTGTTACATACAGACCGTGGATTCCAGAGAGCACAAATAAGAGGGAAGTGAGGGTGTACAAGGAATGTTAATAAAATTATCAGGGTTTCTATGGGAGGTGGGGGAGGGGGTAAAGTTAGCATGGGGTGGACCGGGATTAGGAGAGATATCACCTGATAGAAGTAGGAGTAGAAGGAGAAGGGTCAGATGGTTTTTGGACGTGTGACATGTCTTTTTGTGTGATACCCTGGAGCATGAAGGATTGAGGTTAATCAGGTGGGTGAAAAGGGCCTGGGAACTGTACATAGGAGAGGAGAGGAGAGAGGGACTAATGTGGATGAGTGGTGATGGAGGGGGGACAGGGCGGTGAAAGTGGACAGTAAAGGCACATAGGATGATAGAGAGAGAAATAATAGTCATGGTGGAAACAGAGTGTCAAGGATTAGTTTACCTGCCTCCTGCCCTGACTAACTGCCATTACACTTCAGCAAGCAGAGATATATACCAGGAGAGTGAATTCAGCAGTAGAGGGGAGCAGACATTACACTTCAGCAAGCAGAGATATATACCAGGAGAGTGAATTCAGCAGTAGAGGGGAGCAGACATTACACTTCAGCAAGCAGAGATATATACCAGGAGAGTGAATTCAGCAGTAGAGGGGAGCAGACATTACACTTCAGCAAGCAGAGATATATACCAGGAGAGTGAATTCAGCAGTAGAGGGGAGCAGACATTACACTTCAGCAAGCAGAGATATATACCTGTGTGAAGAGAGAGAGAAGATGCATGTTAGTCCAATGCCATTGAAGTAACTGCCCAGCACTTGGCAACGTTGGCACTTAGCAAAAGATGGCACGCATGCAGGCACCCCGCATGAGCTAAGAATCTCTGATACTTGCAGCATGCTGCAATTCTTTTCTCATGCCAATATATCATGAAAAATCAATTGCAGATGGACACTCGATATTTTATCAGATTGCACTCGTCCGTGCAAAACACAAGTGGAACTGCGACCTTACTGTAGTTCCTGTATAGTCCGCAGTCTGATGATGACTGTTAACTCCCAAGAATCTACTTACCATTGTTAAAAGGAATCTGTCACCAGGTTTTTGTGCCCCCATCTGAGAGCAGCATAATGTAAAGACAGAGACCCTGATTCCAGCGATGTGTCACTTACTAGGTTGTTTGCTGTCATTTTGATAAAATCCATGTTTTCTCTGCTGCAGATCTAGCAGTTATACAGGGCTGATGAATATGCTGGTCTACCTGGCAGCATGCCAATTAGTCCTGTAGTGATAATCTACTGCTGATTAAACAGTGATTTTTATCAAAACTACACTAAGCAGCCCAGTAAAGCTCGCTTTACACACTACAATATATCTTACGATGTGTCGGCGGGGTCACGTCGTAAGTGACGCACATCCGGCATCGTTAGTGTTGGTGTAGCATGTGACAGGTACGTGTGATTGCGATTGAATGTTAAAACGTTCATCGCATGCACGTCTTTCAATTCCTAAATATTGCACGTCGGGTTGTTCAGTGTTCCCGAGGCAGCGCACATCGCAGTGTGTGACACCCCGGGAACATTGAACGACAGCTTACCTGCGTCCCTCGGCTCCCGCCGGCAATGCGGAAGGAAAGATGTGAGCGGGATGTTTACCTCCCGCTCATCTCCGCCCCTCCGCTTCTATTGGCCGGCTGCCGCGTGACGTCGCTGTGACGCCGAACGTCGCTGACACTCCAGGAAGTGGATGTTCGCCGCCCACATGAAGGTCGTATGGAAGGTAAGTACGTGTGACGGCTTTTAATCGATTGTGCGACACGGTCAACAAATTGAACATGCCGCACATACGATGGGGGCGGTTACGATCGCATACGATATCGTATGTGTAATCGTAAGGTGTAAAGCAGGCTTAAGTGACACACTGCTAGAATCAGGATCTCTACCCCTACATTGTGCTGCTCTCAGATAAGATGTTAATATCCTAGTGACAGATTGCCTTTAAGGATGTATTGGAAGTTGTAGATTTTTGCAATAGAAATGTCTATGTGTCTGACCTGACATTACAATTGATGTACCATGCTTGTGGTTCTGATGATGTATTTCTCTACTGAAGAAGGTTTTGATGCTGTTTCTGAACTGGTGGGGTTATATTGATGTATTTCTGTACTGCTGGTGGTTGTGATGAATTTCTGTACTGCTGGTGGTTGTGATGCTGTGTTTCTGTATTGATGGGGGTTCTAATTATGTATTTCTGTACCTCTGGTGGTTCTGGTGCTGTTACTAGTTCTGATCCTGTACACAAGTAGCAATACATAAATTGTGAGATTGGACCACCCCTTTACTTAGAATTCGGCTACACTGCCTAATTTTATAAGTAGTGTCTTGTCCAGGTTTGAGATGAACGTTTCTAATCTCTCTAGGTGACTGCAGGCTTCTGAATTCTCACAGCGCTTGCACATTTTTAGTATTCTCCGGTGCCAGTGGCGGGAGTGGATGGTTATGTGAGCACAAGTATGAGATTCTTATATTTCTGGCCACATTATGATTTCACGTGTCCGGCCTTACTCAATTCATTTTTATTGGCACGTGACCATATGTATGTAAATCGCATACTTGCAGTTTCGTGACCTCTCACCGCCGGCACCAGAGAATCCTGACAGTGTGCAGTGTGAGAATTCAGCAGTCTGCAGTCACAGAGTGACACAGAGTGACTGCAGATTTTTATATCAAACCCGGAGAAGCCCTTTACTTAAAAAAAATTAAATAATTTAACCCAATCCTAGCAGCATGTAATATACTCCCTGTCAGGATTCAGCTCTGCTTCTAGTAGTCATCATATGGCCCCTCCACTCATATGTTAATTTCATACCTACATGTGACAATTAGCTTTTCTTCCTACGTTTCTCTTTGAACATCGAGTGACTTATTAAGAGCAGCTCGTCATCACGTGACTGTAAGTGTGCAAATCACATATGAATAATTGGTCACATGGGGGGGCGCCAAACTGAATTCTTGCCCCGGGTGCTGGAAAGCCTAGATCCACCTCTGATTTAAGAACACATTTGGTGTCTTCAGGGGTAGGAACTCGTCCACCAGCTTACAGGCCCGCCATCCTGCAGAGCCGGTTTCTTGTCTTTACTCTGCGGGCCCGCCATCCTGCAGAGCCGGTTTCTTGTCTTTGCTCTGCGGGCCCGCCATCCTGCAGAGCCGGTTTCTTGTCTTTGCTCTGCGGGCCGGATTCCTGCAGAGCCGGTTTCTTGTCTTTGCTCTGCGGGCCGGATTCCTGCAGAGCTGGCTTACCCTTTTTTCGCCCCCGGGTTTTCGGCCTTTACTTGGACTCTGGTGGGGGGGTCTTCCGGACCTCCATTTGGACTCCCCACCGCTTTATTATGGAGCCAATCTTGCTGCAGTGCCGTCATTGATATTTCCGGTTTTGGCAAGTACTTGGCTCTGGTCTGCTCGTGTCTTCCCTGATCCTGTCTCCATCTCTCCTGACTTCCTCCCTCTGCCCGTGTCTGCATTCCTTGACCTCTCCATGACCCCCTCCGTCTCATCCCCTGATTTCGTCTAGCTCGCCCCGGTTTTCTGTCCTCCTCCCTCTGTGTACCTTCCTCACCTTCTCCACTCCTTCCCATTCCTGTGGACTAATCTCATCCCTACTTACTGACTGACTCCCTCTGTGTACCAACTTCAGCTTGAGCTCTGACTGTCTCGGTTTTCCCTATTGTCCTGATGTTAGCTCTCTGTGCATCGACCTTGGCCTGTTTGTCTCCTCTCCCCGAGGTTCTGCGCCACCTAGTGTTTCTTCAAACAGTTCCTGTCTGTTTGTGCTTTGGCGACACCTGGTGGTTTAGCCTCTAACTGCGCTGAAATGCAGATTTTTCTGGAATGGTCGTCATATTGGCAGAGCCCCTGATTTTAGAAGCTGCACCCCTCAGTGAATTCATCTACTGATGCAGTGTGGATATTGGCTCCAAACGTGTGTCCATTAATTTTATACCATTCTGTTGTGAAGAGCTAATAATTAAAGTTTTATCACTGAAATACTGTTATAGCCCCAAATTTTTTCTTTTCACAAGGGGAAGTGGCTAAAAAAGCCCCCATAATGTGTTACACAATTTCTCCTGGATGTAGCAATACCCCACATGGGACTGTACAGGACTGTTTGACCGCACCGCAGGGCTCGGGAGGGAAGGAGCGCTATTTGACTTTTGTGGCTCAGATTTTTCTTAAATAGTTTGCGGCCTCCATTTTCAGAGCCTCTCATGTGCCTAAACAATAGAAACTTCCCTCACGTGACCCCATTTTAGAATTTACACCCCTCTGGGAATTCATCTATGGGTGTAGTCACAATTTTTACACTATGGGCATTTTCCAGATACAAACACTCAGTGGATGTTGCAGAGTGAAAATGTCAAATCTGCCATTGTAGTGCCCAGTACATTATAGTGCCCATATATTGTAGTGCCCATACATTGTGCCCAGCTTGTGCTGCTGGAGCCACACACCCATAAATTAAGTGGGCTCTTCTCTCTACAACAATGCCAAACATGTGGATGCTAATTGCACTTCAGGCAAAATGTGGGGCTCAGACGTCAGAGTGGGATTTGCATTTGGGAGCGCAGATTTTGCTGGATTTATTTTGGTGGGAGCCATAGCACTTTTCCACAGCCTTTGTGCTAGCGGCACCTATATTTCTCTTAACAGATGACAAACCTAAGTGGGGAATTGTTTTTAGGGGGTTGAGTTGCAGCTTTTATTGGTGGTATTTTGGGTACAGAACATTTTGGACCGGTTCACATGTATCCAGTGTTCTACATTGAGCCCTTACATCAGGGCTTTCATCTGAGTATCTTATGATGCACAATACAAAATTATATTGTGTTACTGGGTTAGCCAGAAAACCGATGTAAATAGTTTTATGAGCAAAAGAGACATTTATGCCCAAAAATGTTTTTTGTTTGTGAATCAATACCTAAGGTGTGTGTGTGGGGGGGGGGAGGGGGGACATAAATTCATTGAACAACTCAGGTAGCTAACAACTTTTATCTTGCATTTCTCTGCAGGACGTTTTGCTGATCTAACAATGGCCTCTACATCTCGCAGAAGACAGTGCTCAAATGATCCAAATATTTTTTGTTACATCTGTGGAAACTTTACTGTGAAGACTCAGAGGCGCAACATTACTGACTTTGTTAAGAGGGTGTATTTTGCGTACTTCAAAGTAAAACTTGGAGACCAAGACAAGCACTAGGCTCCTCACAAAGTGTGCAGAACCTGTACTGAGAGCTTGAGATCATGGTCTCAAGGAAAGAATGCTAAACTTGAGTTTGGAGTTCCTATGGTTTGGTGAGAACCAAGCAATCATTTTGAAGACTGCTATTTCTGCCTTGTCGATGTAAAAGGTTTCAGAAAAACATATATTGCAATATTTGCAATACCAGAGTATCCCTTCAGCTATTTGACCAGTTGCTCATAGTGAAGACATACCTGTTCCAAAATATGCTGCGCTTCCAGAAAAGATTGACACCGATCTTTCCTCACATTGTTATACTAATGAAGAAGACATTTCAAAGAAAGGAGAACACGAGCAAATATGCTGAAAAAAGTTCATAGATTTTATTAAATAGAATTTTAAAGTGCAAGTGCAAAAATTCACAATGATGATACAAAGATTAAAAGGAGGAGGGGATAGGAACAGATGGTAAAGGGCAGAACAATGGCCTGGTATGGACAGCAGGAAGATAATATTCACAAGCAGTAAAGCCAGAATCACTGGCACGTAAGCATCAGGATGAATGAATACAATATTCAGAAAACGAAATGGCCCAAAACTCACTGGTAGTTGATAATCACAATGTAAAGATAATAGTATAAATGGTAGTATATATAGGCAAATTTGCCCAAATCACTGGTAAAGCACCATAACATTGGAAAAAGAGTATTTTGTCTCTGATGGGAATATGTATCTCTAAAATACCGGCATGTAAGCAGGGAGGAGAATTTAAATAGACCAAATAGGTGTAAATGTGATACCCGTGAGAGGGAAAAAGACTTAACCCCAAATCCGCATTGGCCAGGTGCAGATAATGAGGAAAAGAAGATTTCACCTGAAACACGGTACCAGTCATAGGTCTATATGGTTTATAATATAATGTAGCCAAAATCACTGGCAAATAAGCATCAGGGGTATACCCTTATTGTAGATTGAGTGAATCCCCAGCAGAGACAAAGAACTCAAGTCACTGGCCAGTAAGCAAGGGGGTAGGTATAAAAAGCAGCACAGAAACAAAACCTGTATAATAAACAATGTCTGCAATAGTATGATATTAGACAATTTATGGAAGTATAAGTACATGCAACCCCATCAAAAACGGGGGATTGTATCATAATATATTAATATCTATCAGAAATACTATGGCAGAGAGGCAAAGTATTTAACCAAAAACAGGTATAATCAGGAAAACTTAAGCCCAAATCAGTTTATCCCATGGAGAATGTAGGGGAGGCTAAAGAATCCATACAGGCATTTTCTGGAGAGTGAATCAAAAAAGCATTCAAACAATCCTCAATGAGGTGGTGACTATGGAGAACATTATACCTGGGTCCTGAGTCCGGTGGTGCAAAGAGGCCCGACGTACGTTTCGCGGCTTTAAGAAACAGTCGCTTGCCGCTTCATCATGGGGGAGAGTGAAGGAGAGTGCACATGTCCGGTCTGTGCGGCTCCTAAATACCACCGCGGAAATTGAACCGCGAATCAAAGTTCCGGAGTCAGGGAGGCGCATGCGCGGGACGGCCAGGAAAACGCCCCCCGTCTCGCACACCCGGCAGTCAAGGAGTCAGGCGCATGCGCGGGAGCCCGAGCAAAATTTGCCCAGACCCCCGCGCACGCGCGGACTCCGTCAAGACACCGGGGCACGGCCGGGAGGCGCAGGGCCGTCACGCGCATGCACACAAGACTCCGAAGACAGTGATTGGACAAGAAGAGGCCGTGGAAACACAGGGGGAGACGGCAAAGTATACAAGTATACAGAAAAAGGCAAGATAATCATATAAGATAACATTAAGCCTAAAAAAGGACATATACCGCTACAATTTGTTATAAGCTTAGGCTCAAAAATGAAAAGAACATTCCTCAGACAAAAGCACAAAACATGATATCGCCATAATAATAAATAGTAATAGTCTTTGCCAGAAAAATCCAAAGATGACGAATTGATGTGATGACGTCCATATTTGTTAGTAGATTTCAAAATATATCAGGTCCAGATCACTTCAGTAGGAGTCATGAGAGGACATGTGACAAAAATAAAGTGAAAAACTAAAAACAAGAAGAATAGAAAAATAATTAAAAACAGAAGATTAAAAACCACAAACACCAGGCACTGATGAACTGGAAAAACAGAGACATTATTATAAAAATGAAGCAAAACTCAAGGTTTCATTCAGACCCTTTGGAGCAACCGAGTCCAAAGCCACAATCCATTTTGTTTCCCTTTGGGAAAGCATCTTTTTAATATTGCCACCCCTTATGCCACAATGAACTACGTCAATCCCCCGAATTTTCAGGGATCTCGGGTCACAATCATGAAATTTTTTAAAATGGCGGGGTAGGGTTTTAAGCAAAGAAAAATCGTTCACTGTCCTGGCCGCGCCAATGTCCCGCACATGCTCTCTCACACGTACCCGTAACTCCCTAGATGTAAGACCAATATAAATAAGAGGACAACTGCAGGTGGCATAATAGATAACATTAGTTGTACTACAAGAAATCCGGTGTCTAATCGAATAAGACCGTTGGGAGTCGGAACTGGTGAAAGAGCATGAGCGGACGACATTGGCGCAGGCAAGACAGTGCCCGCAGGGTATGCATCCCAAAGTGGGACCCCTAGAACCAAAAGGGTTAGGGCTTTTTGCAATGTAGTGGCTATGGACCAAACAGTCACTCAGGTTGCGGGCCCTACGGGCCGTGACCAGAGGAGCAGGAGAGAGAGACCGAGAGAGGATTGGGTCCGTTTGGAGAACGGACCAATGTTGTGCTAGGATATCCCGCATCCTTTGCCATTCTGAATTGTAAGTTGAGATAAAACGAGGATTTGGATCAACAGAAGGACGTTTAGATGGCTGACTGATCAGTGAAATCCTGGGAGTATGTTTCGCCCTAAGGTAACCCTTTTTGATGCACCGACGACTATATCCCCTCTCCTCAAAACGTGTTTTAAGATCATTAGCCTGTGTTTCGAATTTGGCGTCCGATGAGCAGATACGCTTCATCCGGAGGAATTGCCCGGTCGGGATAGCTCTAATCGTAGATCCCGTATGTCCCGAGGAGGCGTGAAGGAGTGCATTAACTGATGTAGATTTCCGAAAAACATCAGTTTGAACACGTTGGTTGCCATCAACTTCCAGAACAATATCCAGAAAATCTATACGACTAGAGCTATATTTATAGGTAAGTCTGATGTTATATATGTTAGAGTTTAAACACTGAATGAACGAGTCGAGCTGCTCCACCGTACCCTGCCAAAACATCAGAATGTCATCAATATATCTAATCCAGCACTGCGCCTGGGCAGCGGCCCGCACGCCATCGTCGCCAAAGACCTGCCTCTCCCAGAACCCCAGGAACAGGTTGGCATACGAAGGCGCACAGGCCGCGCCCATCGCAGTGCCGCGCTTCTGAAGATAGAAGGAGTTCTTAAAAGTAAAATAGTTATGTGACAGGGCAAAGTTCAGCAGCTCGACTACAAGTTCATTCAGGTCAGGATCCCGACCGGACATCCCCAGAAAAAAGCGAGCCGCCCGGACGCCATCTTCGTGTCGTATACAGGTATATAAAGATTCCACGTCCATGGTAACAAAAAGTAAATCAGACTCCATTGAAATGCCGTCAACCCTCATGAGCACGTCCGTCGTGTCTTTTACATAAGACGGCAGTGATTCCACCGATGGTCTCAAGTAAAAGTCAATGAACCTGCACACTGGTTCACAAAAGCCGTCAATGCCAGACACGATCGGGCGGCCAGGAGGGTTAACGGCATCCTTGTGGATCTTAGGGAGGAGATATAGCGTCGGCGACCTAGGGAACCTGACCATCAGACCATCAAACATTTTCTTTGATATAATCCCCAAATCATGGGCTTTAGAGAGGATTTGTTGAAGTTTGAGGGAGAAGGAAGTGGTGGGGTCAAAGTCCAATTTTTGGTATGTCTCCTTATCTCTAAGTTGTTCAAAAACTTCTCTCTCATATTGTACCGTGGGCCAGATCACAATGTTGCCCCCCTTGTCAGCTGCTTTAAAGACGACATCATCAAGTGACTGGAGTTCAGCAAGAGCATCTCTCTGTTTCTTTGTGAGATTATCATAATATCGCCGAGTTTTTACATTGTGATTATCAACTGCCAGTGAGTTTTGGGCCATTTCGTTTTCTGAATATTGTATTCATTCATCCTGATGCTTACGTGCCAGTGATTCTGGCTTTACTGCTTGTGAATATTATCTTCCTGCTGTCCATACCAGGCCATTGTTCTGCCCTTTACCATCTGTTCCTATCCCCTCCTCCTTTTAATCTTTGTATCATCATTGTGAATTTTTGCACTTGCACTTTAAAATTCTATTTAATAAAATCTATGAACTTTTTTCAGCATATTTGCTCGTGTTCTCCTTTCTTTGAAATGCTCTTTGAGCTGCTGTGAACCTGGGGTGGCTCCTCCACCTGGTTCATATTTGTTTCTATGCCTTCTGTGGAATGTTTGATTGTTCTAATGAAGAAGACAGTCCGGATATTTTTCAGCCATGTGATGAAGATTGTGACAAACCAATTGTGTTTCCTCAGTCTGCTTTGAATGATCTGGTTAGAGATCATTATCTAGCAAAAGAGTCTGCTGAACTATTGGCTTCAAGACAAGAGAATCGAATCTTGAAACCCGGAACAGGTGTCTCATTTTATGGTAACAGGGAAGCAGAACTGCGTAAGTACTTCCATACAGATGACCAGCTTGTCTATTGTACTGATGTTGAAGGGCTACTTCTCTTTATGGGACTTCCAGCATATGATTCAAGAGATTGGAGGCTTTTTATTGATAGTTCCAAAGAAGTTTAAAATGTGTTCTGTTACACAATGGAAGTAAGTATGGCTCTGTACCAATAGGTCATTCTGTAAAACTTAAAGAAGAATATAAAAACATCAAGATTGTGCTAGAGAGGTTACAATATAATGTTCATGGCTGGTTAATTTGTGTGGATTTGATAATGGTTAACTTTCTTTTGTGTCTGTAAGGAGGGTACACAAAACACCCTTGTTTTCTGTGCTACTGGGACAGTAGAGCTACAGCAGAGCATTGGGTGAAAACTGAATGGCCTCAGCGACAGAGTTTGGCATCTGGCGATAAGAATGTCAGCCATAATCCGCTAGTGGATAAGAAGAACATTGTCTTTCCTCCCTTGCACATAAAACTTGAATTGACGAAGCAGCTCGTCAAAGCTCTCAATCACAGTGGAGAATGCTTTAACTATATATGTTCAACTTTTCCTGGTCTTAGTGAAGAGAAGAAAAAGGCTGGAATATTTGATGGACCTCAAATAAGAACACTTATGAGGGACCCAAATGTTATCACATCAATGAATGAGACAGAAGAAAGGGCTCGGAATGCATTGTGTAATGTGGTGCAGAATTTTCTAGGGAATAAGAAGGCAGACAACTATGAAGAGATTGTGGAAGAGCTACTGAGGAGTCTGCGAAATCTTGGATGTAGAATGAGTATCAAGATTCACTATTTACACAGCCATTTGGACTTTTTTCCAGAGAACCTTGGGGATGTGAGCAAGGAACAAGGGGAGCGTTTTCATCAGGACATTACAACAATGGAAGAACGGTATCAAGGCCGGTGGGACTCGCATATGATGGCTGACTATTGCTGGAGCTTGAGGAGACAACCCAGAAGCTGTACATCACAGATCAGCCAAGAAAAGAAATAACTGCCATTTGCCAAATTATAGTTTGTAGTTTAATTCTGTAAGTATATTTGATTTGCTGTACATAGACTTTGTAATCTTTGTTATTCCTTGATTAAAAATATACAAAATGTAGTACCTAAAATCATGTATTTTTATCATAAAACATTCGATATGAGTAATTTTCATCAAAAATTGAAAATATCTCGACATCCTGATGTGATAGCTAAAAACGGAATTCATATTCGTAATCAGCAGGCAAAATTTACTTAAAATATGTTTTAAAACCTTTTGCCAGAAAAATTGCGTTGACCAGTGTAAGAGATATCACAAATTATCATATGACTATACACATTTTCAGTATGGCACACACATGGTTAATATACCATGGCTCTATGCTGTGCCTTGCAGACCTTCCTCTTCTGTGTCATGCAGTGCACGTGTCCCTTCTGTGGCGTTCTGATTGGCTGGGAGTCTCTGCAGACGTGGCCCACCCATGCACTCTGTATAAGACAGTAACGCTATTACAGCCACCAACACTATCATGTATCAGTGTGCATACGTGAGCCGTTCCTCACTGACCCTCCCCCTTCCTGGCCTTGTGGTGCAAGTGTCATCCTCATAAAGCGTTGCAAAGATCAGCTGCCATTAGCTGGGGCTGCCTTAGTTACGGCCCACGCATGCGCACAGGCTATTTGCACATGCGGTTCCTGATTAGTTGGCCCTTGTATTTAAACATGGCTATTCTATGATGACTCCCAACCTTGATGAAGGACATGCTGAAACGCACGTTGGGGTGGGCGGTACATGTGCGCTTTAATCACCTCCAGATAATGAACCCTTGTGGTTTCTTCATGTGATTTTTTTATGACTACCTGTAGCAGTGTGAAATGTGACTGTCTGCCCTCACCTACGGCTCCTGTCTGCACAGTCACGAAAACCTGTTGTTTTGCACTTTGAGCTGCTGAAATCATTATTGATACAAAACATAAATATACACTGCCGCATATTGCAGGATGACGGCAAAGTCCTGGAATATAATTTCATGAATAAGGACTTCCAAAAACATGAGGACCAAAAATAGATCCAGATGAAAATGCTGGAGAGCAGTCATGAAGTAGCTATGTCTGCCGGCTGCGCCCATCCTCTCCACCTTTAGCTCTGGCTTACCTGGATACGTCATACCCAAGCGTTTACACCATTGTCTGTCGTGGAATAAATAGCAGCACTCAGGACAATGTTATACCCTGGGCCCTGTTCACACCAACATTCTATTAAGGACTGAATATGTATATGGAAAAAAATCACTCATTTTTTCCTTGTGTCGGATGAGACTCGTCCATTCAAGTCTATGGGAGTGCAAAAAGGCAAAGAAAACAGTTGTAAAAAGAAGAACTGAAGAATAGATGAGGCTGAGCAACAGGACAATAAACATCCAGCGTTATTCAGTTATACAGATCACTTCTGAATGCAATTGATCATACTCCGGAGGGTATAACACCTGGAGACTCCGTTTTGTGGCCCTCATGGGCCAGCACATAAGGCTTTCCTCAGATTTTTAGTAGTGATATCATGTGGCCACTAGATGTCACTGCTTCTTATTATGATTCCTGAGTAGAGTTGAGCGATGTTCGAGTCGAACGGTTCGCCAATTTCACGTTCGAGTGATTTGGGGGGGTGTTCGAGTCGTTCGACGAGCTCAAACAATATGCTTCAAGTTCGGCAGTTCGAGTTACGTTCAATAACGGCTCGATCACCAAAAAGCCTAGCTAGTTACTAGCTGGCTTTTCACTGTAATACTGTGAATCACTGTGAATCATGATATTATCAAAATTCAGCGTATAGTGTGCGGGGGGGATGGGATTTAGATCTGTGCTGCTGCTGAGTGCTGAAAGAATGGCGATCGGCCATTTTTTTATTTTTTTTTCCTAACCGCGCGTACAGTGGGGCGGGCCAGGCTGTCAGCCAATCACAGACATGCACTGCAAAGTGGATTTTTGCCAAACAAGCAAGGGCATGTGTCATTGGCTTTGCATGTCATATGTCTTTGCCCTATAAGACCCGGCCATTTTCCCTGTCGCTGCCATTATCTCTCTGCTGCGGGTGGGTGACAGTCACCGCTCCTGCTCCCACTGCTGCTGCTGTGTGCGCTATAGACATACAGTGCAATCTACACATCGCTTTAGGGATTAGGGACTACTTGTAATTTCAGCCCTTTTCAGGGCTACATTGCAGCCGTTCATAGCCATAGCTGCTAGGCAGGTCTCTGCCAGCGCTGTGCAGGGGTTTATATCACAGCGTCTGGCTACATCAGCTCAGGCAATTCCTTGGGGCATAGTTTCATTGGCAGGGACAGAAAGTGAGGCTTCCTCTGCTGACAAACAAGCTACAGCACCTCTACATTGTACACCACCTCTCCATTTTTGCTACGCAATTTTAATTTCCAAAAGTGCTGCCACTTTTAGGGGCATACTAAAATTGTCTGGGATACTAACTTAGGGTTCCTCTGCTGTCAAGCAAGGTACACCACCTCTGCATTGTACACACCTGTCCATTTTTGCTACGCAATTTTAATTGCAAAAAGTGCTGCCACTGTTAGGGGCATACTAAAATTGTTGGGATAGTCAGTGTTGGTTCTTCAGCTGTCAATAAAGCTAGACCACCTCTGCAATCTACACCACCTCTCCATTTTTGCTACGACATTTTAAGTGTCCAATTTGGTCACAAACAAAATGAGTGGCAAAAGGACAGATGCTGGTGGAAAGGGGAACAGGTGTGTTGGAAAGGCAAAAAAAGTTTGTGTCTGTGGGGTAGGTGGTAAAGCTACAGTAACATCTGCTGAAGAAAGGCCATTTTCAAGCAAAAGTAAGATGTCTACTACTTACCGTGGACAATCTGATATGATCCCTTTTTTACGGAACAACTCTAACAAAGGTAGATGATGCACAAAAAAAGCACATGCTTGAATGGATCTCAAGTGCTCCATCAAGTGGCCTCTCCTCCACCTCAACTTCAACATCCAAAAAACTCCTGTCCTCTGAGTTGTCACCCCAATCGCACTTGCTTTCTACCAGCTCTCAAGTCTCCACCCGCCCTGCAGAGTATGAGGTAACAGAGATGGTTGACTCTGCAGAGCTGTTCAGTCACACTATAGCCTGGGATTCAGTGGTCTGCTCCAAAGCTACAGTGAGTCCAGACCAGGAAATGATCTGCAGTGATGGCCAGAAGCTTTGTGAGTCTGATTCAGGCCCTGATGAAGTTTCTGAGCATAATGTAGACCCTCATTCCCAAACTGTAACTCCTCTTGGTGGAGACAATGAGGAACATACTGATGACAATGAGACTCAGATACCTGATTGGAATGACAACTTAACTATTCAGTCAGGGCAGGAAGAGGTTAGGTCTGAGGACGAGGGGAGTGCAAACACACAGGTTGATGATGAGGTTGTAGATCCCACTTACTGTCAACCCACAGTCAGGCACTCGAGGAGGTCAGTAGAGGCGGTGGAGGAGGATGTGACTGACGACGAGGTTAGCTTGCGCCTTCCTGGACAGAAATGGAGTACTGGAAGCACGTCAACAACTGCATCCTCAGCCACAACTCTGCCTCTGAGCACAAGTCGTGGTGGCTCTGCACGTCACATGGGCTCTAAGCCTTCCCTAGCCTGGTTCTTTTTTGACATCGCAAAGGATCTCCCAACTCATGTCATCTGTAAGATTTGTCGCCAATCTGTAAGTAGAGACCAAAAACTCACTAGTTTGACTACTTCGTCCATGAATCGTCACATGAATAACAAGCATTCCTGGTGGGAAGCTCACTGTGCTAAAATGCAGCCTAGCGGAGCGGGCCAACCACCATCTGCCCCTTCAAGTGCATCTGTGCGCTTTTCATCCTCTATGACTGTGGGGACAGCAGTCACACATGCTTTGCGACGCAGACCTTCCACCTCTTTAACCGCAACAGGCAGTGTGATTGGCAGGTCGTCAGTTGTTTTTGAAGGGGAAACAGCTGCTGGTGTACAGTCATGGCCAAAAGTTTTGAGAATGACACCAAAATGCTATTTTCCCATGATCTGTTCCCTCTGGTTTTTAATTGTGTTTGTCTGATGTTTACATCACATACATAAATATAATTGCAATCATATTATGAGACCAAAAGGTTCTATTGACAGTTAGAATGAGTTACTGCAGCAAGTCAATATTTGCAGTGTTGACCCTTCTTCTTCAGGACCTCTGCAATTCTCCCTGGCATGCTCTCAATCCACTTCTGGAGCAAATCCTGACTGATCGCTGTCCATTCTTGCATAAGCAATGCTTGCATTTTGCCAGAATTTGTTGTTTTTTTTTTTTTGTCCGCCCGTCTCTTGATGATTGCCCACAAGTTCTCAATGGGATTAAGATCTGGGGAGTTTCCAGGCCATGGACCCAAAATCTCTATGTTTTGTTCCATGAGCCATTTAGTGATCCCCTTTGCTTTATGGCAAGGTGCTACATCATGCTGGAAAAGGCATTGTTGGGCGCCAAACTACTCTTGGAGGACATTCTGGTACCATTCTTTATTCATGGCTATGTTTTTAGTCAAGACTGTGAGTGGTGCGATTCCCTTGGCTGAGAAGCAACCCCACACATGAATGGTTTCAGGATGCTTAACAGTTGGCATGAGACAAGACTGGTGCTAGTGTGACACCCTGGGCAAGCCAGGGGTCACAGGTCATTGCACCACCACACCCTACACCCCAGTTAGGCACACCAGCTAACCTAAAAATCCTTGTTGCCTTCCTCCAGGAGCTGGTGTTCACACCAGGGGGTGGGCCAGGCGGTTGGCTCCGCCCACCGAGGAGTTCACAGCTCTGGAGGCGGGAAGAACCAGGCAGTTTAGTTCAGGAGGTGAAAGTGAAAGGAAGCAAAGTGAAGTGGCAAAGGAGGACAGAAAAGTGACAGTTTGTAAAGCCTGAAGTTGGTCCGGGTGTGTGCCCCGGGCCGAGGGACAGCAAGGTCAGCAGACGGCGGTGATAGTCCGCAGGGGTGACTGCTTGGGAGTTCCTGGAAGGACCGCGGACGGGTGGTGACCCGGCGGTCTGGAGCAGTGTACAAAGGACAGTCAGCGCCAGGGCAGGGGCCTCTCGGACCCCGGCAAGGCTAGGAGTCGCCATAAGTTGCCAAATCTGTCAGTGAAGGGGACGTAGATCCCCCAACAACCAAGTCCCGATTGAAGACAACAGCCCAACCATTACAGTAGAGACACCGCCACCGCCAGGGCACCAGTATCTAAGGGCCAGTGCCTGCGGGCACAGAGTAGAGCTACTCCGGTCCAGCTTGAAGCCGGGAAGTGGGTTACCGGTGGGAACCCATCGAAACCATCAACAACAAAGGTGCAGGAAAAGGGACATCACCGTCACCTACTGGGGAGGCAAGTGCAGCCGTCCGTGGGAACCGTCTTTCCAGCCGTGTGGTTTACCGAGAACTGTGTCATCGTCTCAGGCTGAGTGAGTACCACAGTGCCGCAAGGCACAGCGCTGCCCCCGCGTCCCTGCGCCCACCAGGCCCTGCATATCCCACCTCATCACCGGGCCCCGGGATCACCAACCCCTACCCACTGAGGGGCAACACAACAACTCGCTGCTGCACACCATCATTCCCGGGATCCCCATATAGAGCAGCGGTGGTGAAATCACCACAACCGTGGGTGGCGTCACGGACAATAGACAATATCCCAAAACCCAATCCCCTTTCACTCACGCGCGAGGAGCGCCGCTAGAGTCCCCGGGATCCAGCCCATCGCTTGAGCCACCACTGAGCAGCAGCCGCCGGACCTGAGCAGAGGGGTGAGCGCAGTGCTGACACCCTCCTCCCCGCCCGCGACAACTTGGCGTCACGAACAGGATCTTACCGCTCTGCCGTTGGGTAGAGGTGCGCCTTGTGACCGCCGGAGGTATCCGGCTGAAAAATTTCAGAAGCCGCCATCTTTGGCGCGAAAAGTCCCCGCTCGAGCGTCTTCTTGAGTAGCAGAGGCGCGAAGGCCAAAACCCCGCCCCGATAGAGGAGTGGCTGAAGAGAAGCTAAGGGGGACGCGATGGCGGCTGGCTGCATGTGAGAGCAGCTATAAAAGCAGGGACGCCAGGACTCTGCGGACATCTTGTTCCTGGGAAAAGCCGCCAGCAACATGTGGATGCCGTCCCGCGACACAGTAGCCCCCGCGCCTGGAACCGTGGCGTGGGTGGAGATCCGTACCGCTAAGCTCTACCAACGGCTGCAGGTCAGGATGCAGCTCCTCATGGAGGAGTGGGAGACCGACATGGCGGACGTTATAGCAGCCGTGCGGAGACGCGAGGAGGAAGCGGAGGAAGGGAGGGTGAGTGACCCACGTCCCGATGCCCTGGAAGGGCCGGTCATCGCGGCTGCGGGACCCGGTCCAAGCCCTCTCCCCCCGCTGCCTCCCTCGCCACCCGTCCCGGAGGCCGTGACCCCGCCATTAGGCCTGCTACCACCGTAACCGGTAGGAATACCCAGCGTCCCTGCCCAAGCGGGCCGACCTGTAGCCGGAGCCCGTAGTCGACTGGAGGTGTTGCCGTGGAAGGTCCCGAAGACTGAACCGGAGGCATCCCCTGAAAAGTCCCCCGAGCCGGAGCCGATGACCCGCTCCGAGCCGAAGGCCCAGCCGTGGAAAGCCCCTGTGCCCATCCCCCACACCTCGGCTGAGGTGGCGCCGGGTTGCAGCTGTAAGGCAGCGCCCAAGGCCAAGACACCGCGGGACCTGCCGCCCAGATTCCTGACAGTGGGCAACGTCCAGGATGTCCCGCGGGGCCCGACCCGTGCGCCAGAGCTCGCAGCAGCGCCATATTGGGACAGGGAGCCGGTACCGCTGGGCCTGGAGATCGGTGAGCGGGAGAGGAAGAAGGCTGAGCTGGTGGCCCGAGCGATAAGGGAGAAGGAGAATCTCCACCAGGCCACGTTCCGTGTCCGGGGTCCGCTGTACGTGGGGCAGGTGAGGCGGTTTGATGTCCGTCGGGGCTATGGATTTATATTTGAACCGGGCCTGGAGGCCGAAGTGTTTATAGCCCGGCGGGATGTGAATGCCCACCTGCCTGAAGAGCATCCCGGCCGCAACCTGATGCCGGGCGACATCGTGCAGTACACCCGGCACTGTGGGGAGAGGGGGTGGTTTGCGCTGGACGCTAAGTTAAGGGGCAGCCAAGAGTCCCGAGTGAGCGCCGCGCCCCCTCCCTTGGAAGAAGCTGAAGCCGAATGTCCGGAGTAAGGGCAGCGGATGCCCGCTGCAGCAGTCCCCGTTGGGACCAAAGTCTGAGTTGTTTGTTTGTTTAAAAGATGAAAAATGATGATTACCGAAGTTTAACCTGATTGTCTGCTTGATTTGGAAAACCGGCCGTTGCCGGCACCGTTGTCCCAGTGGGGACCGTTTTAAAAAGTTGCATAAGGGACCCCTTATGGACAAGCCCGTGAACTTGCAGGGCAACCACAAACGTTAAGTGGCTTGTAAATAAGTTGTTTGCCGTTAACGTTTCCGCATTGCCGCCTCCGGAGAGGCAGGTTGGAGGGAGGGCCCGCAGTAGAGCCGGCTGGGGCCCAGCCACCACAGGAACCGGTGGCTACCCTCTGGAGGGGAAGGACAGATCCCGCTCGGGTACCGTGTGCTGGACTTGGGTCAAGGGGTGCTGCCTGGGCTTTAGGGGCAGCATCAGGGCCAGGTTACTTGGGTGGGAGAGAGCGGAAACCGTAACCGTAAACCGTTGCAACGTTAAAGTAAAGTGCCTCCCGTTATGGGAAGAATTATTAGAAATGTATATATGTTATTGTTTTTACAATGTTATATTTTGCAGAAAAATAAAACCGGTGTTGGACGGGCAGCCCGCGGACGGTCTGCATTTTGCTAAGGGGGAATGTGACGCCCTGGGCAAGCCAGGGGTCACAGGTCATTGCACCACCACACCCTACACCCCAGTTAGGCACACCAGCTAACCTAAAAATCCTTGTTGCCTTCCTCCAGGAGCTGGTGTTCACACCAGGGGGTGGGCCAGGCGGTTGGCTCCGCCCACTGAGGAGTTCACAGCTCTGGAGGCGGGAAGAACCAGGCAGTTTAGTTCAGGAGGTGAAAGTGAAAGGAAGCAAAGTGAAGTGGCAAAGGAGGACAGAAAAGTGACAGTTTGTAAAGCCTGAAGTTGGTCCGGGTGTGTGCCCCGGGCCGAGGGACAGCAAGGTCAGCAGACGGCGGTGATAGTCCGCAGGGGTGACTGCTCGGGAGTTCCTGGAAGGACCGCGGACGGGTGGTGACCCGGCGGTCTGGAGCAGTGTACAAAGGACAGTCAGCGCCAGGGCAGGGGCCTCTCGGACCCCGGCAAGGCTAGGAGTCGCCATAAGTTGCCAAATCCGTCAGTGAAGGGGACGTAGATCCCCCAACAACCAAGTCCCGATTGAAGGCAACAGCCCAACCATTACAGTAGAGACACCGCCACCGCCAGGGCACCAGTTTCTAAGGGCCAGCGCCTGCGGGCACAGAGTAGAGCTCCTCCGGTCCAGCTTGAAGCCGGGGAGCGGGTTACTGGTGGGAACCCATCGAAACCATCAACAACAAAGGTGCAGGAAAAGGGACATCACCGTCACCTACTGGGGAGGCAAGTGCAGCCGTCCATGGGAACCGTCTTTCCAGCCGTGTGGTTTACCGAGAACTGTGTCATCGTCTCAGGCTGAGTGAGTACCACAGTGCCGCAAGGCACAGCGCTGCCCCCGCGTCCCTGCGCCCACCAGGCCCTGCATCTCCCACCTCATCACCGGGCCCCGGGATCACCAACCCCTACCCACGGAGGGGCAGCACAACAACTCGCTGCTGCACACCATCATTCCCGGGATCCCCATATAGAGCAGCGGTGGTGAAATCCCCACAACCGTGGGTGGCGTCACGGACAATAGACAATATCCCAAATCCCAATCCCCTTTCACTCATGGGCGAGGAGCGCCGCTCGAGAACCCCCGGGATCCGGCCCACAGCTCGAGCCACCACTGAGCAGCAGCCGCCGGACCCGAGCAGAGGGGTGAGCGCAGTGCTGACACCCTCCTCCCCGCCCGCGACACTAGCGCTCACCTCTTCTTCTCCTAATAAGCTGTTTTCCAGATGTCCCAAACAATCGAAAAGGGGATTCATCTGAGAAAATGACTTTACCCCAGTCCTCAGCAGTCCGCTCCCTGTACCTTTTGCAGAATATCAGTCAGTTCCTGATGTTTTTTCTGGAGAGAAGTGGCTTCTTTGCTGCCCTCCTTGAAACCAGGCCTTGCTCAAAGAGTCTCCACCTCACAGTGCGTGCAGAAGCACTCACACCAGCCGGCTGCCATTGCTGAGCTAGCTCGGCACTGCTGGTAGTCCGATCCCGCAGCTGAAACAGTTTTAAGATACGGTCCTGGCGTTTGCTAGTCCTTCTTGGCGCCCTGGAGCCTTTTTGGCAACAATGGAAGCTCTCTCCTTGAAGTTCTTGATGATGCGATATATTGTTGACTGAGGTGCAATCTTTGTAGCTGCGATACTCTTCCCTGTTAGGCCATTTTTGTGCAGAGCAATGATGGCTGCATGTGTTTCTTTAGAGATAACCATGGTTAACTGAAGAGAAACAATGATACCAAGCACCAGCCTCCTTTTAAAGTGTCAAGTGGTGTCATTCTTACTTAATCATGACTGATTGATCTCCAGCCCTGTCCTCATCAACACCCACACCTGTGTTAATGGAACAATCACTAAAACAATGTTATCTGCTCCTTTTAAGGCAGGAATGCAATGATGTTGAAATGTGTTTTGGGGGTTAAAGTTCATTTTCTTTGCCAATATTGACTTTGCAAGTAATTGCTGTTAAGCTGATCACTCTTTATGACATTCTGGAGTATATGCAAATTGCCATTAGAAAAACTTAAGCAGTAGACTTTGTAAAAATTAATATTTGTAGCATTCTCAAAATTTTTGGCCATGACTATAGAGCTCTCTCAGACATCGAGAGCACCACCTTTGGATGAAGGCAACATCATGTCTCCGCCTGCACTTTCGTCATAGACGAGCAGTTTTCATGGGACACCCTACTCAACGCCATCTCAGCACAGCAGCCAGCCCTCGGTCCCTCAGATGTGGACAAGTAAAAGGCCATTTCCTCCTAGCCATGACAAAGCTAAGAGGTTGACTTTCATCCTCTGCAAGCTGTTGGCTACAGAAATGCTGCCTTTCCGCCTGGTGGACACACAGGATTTTCGAGACCTTATGTCCGTCGCAGTGCCCCAGTACCAGATGCCCAGTCGCCACTACTTCCCCAAGAAAGGTGTCCCTGCGCTACACCAGCATGTCGCACACAACATCACCGCTTCCTTGAGAAACTCTGTGTGTGACAAGGTGCATTTCACCACCGATACTTGGACCAGTAAGCATGGACAGGGACGTTACATGTCGCTGACTGGGCACTGGGTAACTATGTTGAGATATGGAGAAGAGTCTGCTGTACAAGTCTTGCCGTCCCCACGAGTTGTGCAAAAATCCTCTGTATGTAGAAGTTCCTCCACTGCTTCTGCCTCAACTTCCTCTGGGTCCTCCACCTCTGCCTAAAGCCTGTCTGGTAAGGCCACCCATGTTGTAACTGCGCACAAGGAATCTCGCACACTTCTTTACTATGCTGGCAGCAGAGCTCAACAGCATCAGGCGGTCTTTACGTTGAAATGTCTGGGAAATGTGAGTCACACAGCTGAGGAGTTGTGGTCAGCTCTGCAGTCCGAGTTTCGTAAATGGTTGTCTCCACTCAACCTGCAGCCAGGGAAGGCCATGTGCGACAATGCTGCAAACCTGGCTGCGGCCCTTCGCCGGGGCAACATGACACACGTGCCTTGTATGGCTCTCGTGTTGAACCTTGTTCTCCAGCAATTTCTAACCCACTATCCCGGCCTAGATGGGCTTCTGCACAGGGCAAGGTCACTCTCTGCTCACGTCCGACGGTCAACCGGCGTAGCTGACCGACTAGCATCGCTCCAGAAGTCTTTCGGCCTGCCGGTTCATCGCCTGAAATGTGATGTGGCGACACGCTGGAGTTCGACTCTCCACATGTTACAGCGACTGTGGCAGCACCGCCGAGCACTGGTGCAATACGTCATGACGTATAGCCTGGGCCAACGAGATGCAGAGGTGGGGCAGATCACCCTGATGGAGTGGTCTCAGATCAAGGACCTATGCACCCTTCTGCACATTTTCGACATGGCGACGAATATGTTTAGCGCTGACAATGCCATTATTAGCATGACAATTCCAGTCATTTACATGCTGGAGCACACGCTAAACACTATTCGGAGTCAGGGGGTGGGACAAGAGGAAGGGGAGGAACTACAGGAGGATTTATATGCGGAAGGGATACCAACAGCTACAAGGTCCAGACATTCAGCATCACCAACGCGGCAGGCATGGGTCGGTGGGGGAGAGGGATTAACAAGGGCGCATGGTAGCAGCCAAACTGTTGAGGAAGGTGCAGGAACCCTGGAAGAAATGGAGGGCAAACTGGCGATGGGCATGGAAGAATCAGCGGATGAGGGAGACCTTGAGCAAATTTCGGTTGTTTGAGGCTGGGGGGAGATGTCAGAGGAAGAAAGCACGGTTATCACCTCTACGCCACAAACACAGCGTGGACTTGGTCCGCATGGCTGCGCAAGACACATGAGCGCCTTCTTGCTGCACTACCTCCAACATGACCCTCGTATTGTCAAAATTAGAAGTAATGATGACTACTGGCTTGCCACACTATTAGATCCCCAGTACAAGTCCAAATTTTGTGACATAATTCCAGCCATAGAAAGGGACGCACGTATGCAGGAGTATCAGCAGAAGCTGTTACTCGATCTTAGCTCGGCTTTTCCACCAAACACCAGTGGTGCACAGAGTGAATCTCCCAGTTGTAACTTGACAAACATGGGACGGTCTCGTCATGATCAGTCTAACCGTACCAGTAGCACCGTATCTGGTGGTAACAGCAGTTTTATGGAATCGTTTCATGATTTTTTTAGACCATCCAATGCAAGGCCACCAGAGACAACAAGTCTGACACTTAGTCAACGGCTGGAGAGGATGATACAGGAGTATCTCCAAATGAACATTGATGCCATGACTGTGCAACTGGAGCCTTGCTCATTTTGGGGTTCAAATCTTGAAAAATGGCCAGAGCTCTCCAGTTATGCCTTGGAGATCTTGTCGTGTCCAGCTGCCAGCGTTGTCTCTGAACGTGTCTTCAGTGCTGCTGGGTGTGTGCTGACAGATAAGCGCACGCGTCTGTCCAGTGACAATGTGGACAGACTGACGTTCATCAAAATGAACAAGTCATGGATCCAGAAGGACTTTACTACCCCTGTGTCATCCTGGGGAGAGTAAATGCTTGTGGATTTGGAATGTGCTTGATGCAAATCTACCTGTGAAGTGTACAACTGGGGCACAAGTGCTGCCACTGAATGGGTGGGTGTCTGTGTGGCCCAATTTTTGGAAAAAAGGGAGACTCCGCTTGGAGTCACCTTGCGGTGTTTTACATGATTTTAGAAGGGCATGCCATGCCTATATCTGCGTCTCCTCCTCCTTTTACTTGTCCAGCTCTTTTGTTTTCGCATGAGTATATGTCCTTGTCACTTTCCCATGTGTTTGTGGTGTCTTGGGAGTTGTTTGTCACTTGTTGGACACCTTAGAAGGTATTTTCTATGGGTTTTTATGTGTTTGTGTTTGCCTGACATTGTTTTCAATGGGGTTCAAAGGTGTTTGTCAAATGTTCGCCGAACTGAGCCACCGTTCGACGAACCGAACCGAACTCGAACGCTAGGGGGGTGGCTCAACACTATTCCTGAGATCTCATCAAGTCCACGGGAGTTTGACTTTTGCAACTAATAGATTTCTCTATTTTTCAGTCTGGAATCTGTTGTTCTCATGTCCTGGAAGATAATCCATAGTCTGTATGGACACGGGATCTACCATACTTGGTGGTTTGTGTGTTCTGAACTTGTTTTTGATATTAGACCTGTGCTTGTTTATTATGGGATGGAGGGTTTGTGTCGTTCTGACAATATAGTGTAGACTCCGGGCAGTGAAGAAGGAAAATTCTAGAGTTATACAGTCATTACTATGGGATTCATCAATAGCAAATGCTGAAGCAGCGACATCTAGTGGCCAAACATGATTACTGCTAAACACGTGAGAGAAGTGATGTCCGGCCCCCGAGGGGCGCGAAACGGAGTCTTCTCAGCTGATCAGTGTGATCTATTGCAAATCTGCACAAACATCTGCCCAGATACCACGAGAGGCTGAGGCTTATCTGTTCTCTGAGACTTATTTATTGTGTAACAATTTTATATCTGCAAATATTTTATTCCTTATAAATGTCCTATTTCTGGTATTTCTGTGATTCCACATTTATCGGTCCCCGCCTCTTTTCCTCCCTGTTCTGTTATCACCAGTGTTTAGTTTATATGTTCTGTATACACCAGATGTATCACCCCAAAAATAACCAGATGTATCACCCCAAAAATAACCAGATGTATCACCCCAAAAATAACCAGATGTTTCACCCCAAAAATCACCAGATGTATCACCCCAAAAATAACCAGATGTATCACCCCAAAAATCACCAGATGTATCACCCCAAAAATCACCAGATGTATCACCCCAAAAATAACCAGATGTATCACCCCAAAAATAATCAGATGTATCACCCCAAAAATCACCAGATGTATCACCCCAAAAATAATCAGATTTATCACCCCAAAAATAAGCCCTCGCATGATGTACAGGATTTTTGGAGTCTGCTCTATATATAAGCCGTATTCCAAAAATAAACCCTAGTTGCAGTCAGGGCCGGTGTTAGGGGGAGTCAAACGGGGTGTGAATACTTTTTCAAAGCACTGTATACAAAACACTTCCATTACAGCCCAACCCCACAGAAAAACGAGTCTGAACGCAGCGCCGAAAGATGAAAAAGTTACCGGAAAGTCTCAGAATATATATATTTTTTTATTTTTAGGAAATAGTAAATCATAAAGTAGCGGTATATAGATATATATATATAATATATGTATATATGTATGTTTGTGTGGCTGTGATTGGACCGCGCTGTGGTATACACCGATCATGTGAGGGCGTCTTCTCCATTGCACCTAACAATGAAGTTTCTTGCCGTTTTTCCGGACATTATATGGTAAAGTGAACGGCGCCATTAACAGATAACACTCGGGTCTCTAAAGACAAGTCGTCAGACGCCGGAGTCAGCGGAAGAAGGGGAGGAAGAAACAAACAAGAAAGGGGGAAGGGGTTAAACTCTATGAGAATGAAATGTTTCCAGATGCAGGCGGTGGAATACTCCGGGGCCACGTCCGGGGTCCGGCTTCTGTCCGCAGACCCCTCAGTACAGCCGAGCAATCACCACCCCCAGGATGAGTCCATAGAGGCCGAGCCGAGAGCTGGAGCCACAGTCCAGAAATGTCCCTGCGGAAAAACGGGAGGACGTCAAGAGTCACATCTGTATATTCACACATATACAGTATATACAGCGTGGGAGGGGATAGAGGGGCAACTAACTCTGTGAGGGGCAAAATCCCCCCCACCCCACTGCCATCTGACACCTTGGTCAGTGCCACAGGTTCCTATGCAGAGCGCAGCAGCCGAGATGAGTGTGTCATAAACTGCTGCGCTCTGCATAGGCAGTGACTGAGATAACAATGCTCTGAGTATCATGAAGGGAGATTTTATATCTCTGTTACTGTCTATGCAGAGCACATCAACCGATGAAAAGCTCCTAGAGACGAGCGAATCTGCTGAGATAACTGCGGTGCCCCTGAGGCTTCAGTCGCCACAAGATACTGCGCCTCACCAGAGTATTCATCTCGGGTATAGAGGAGATCATTTCCGGTACCACCACAATCCACAACACACAGCCAGCATGGAGGGGAGCTAGATAATGAATTGGATGGTGGAGCGAGCAGCACAGAGACAGAGGGAAGCAGTGATCCAGCAACTTTCTCAGCAGACAGTCCGAGGAGGGAGAAAGAAGCAGAGGAGCAGGAGGAGCAGCAGTGTATAACACCCAGAGGAGCAGCAGGTCATAACACCCAGAGGAGCAGCAGGTCATAACACCCAGAGGAGCAGCAGGTTATAACACCCAGAGGAGCAGCAGGTCATAACACCCAGAGGAGCAGCAGGTCATGACACCCAGAGGAGCAGCAGGTCATGACAGCAAGAGGAGCAGCAGGTCATAACACCCAGAGAAGCAGCAGGTAATAACACCCAGAGGAGCAGCAGGTCATAACACCCAGAGGAGCAGCAGGTCATAACACCCAGAGGAGCAGCAAGTCATAACAGCAAGAGGAGCAGCAGGTCATAATAGCCAGAGGAGCAGCAGGTCATAACACCCAGAGGAGCAGCAGGTTATAACAACCAGAAGAGCAGCAGGTCATAACACCCAGAGGAGCAGCAGGTCATAACACCCAGAGGAGCAGCAGGTCATAACAGACAGAGAAGCAGAAGGTTAAGACAACCAGAGTAGTAGCAAGTCAGAATAGCCAGAAGAGCAGCAGGTCATAATAGCCAGTGAAGCAGCAGATCAAAACAGCCAGAGGAGCAGCAGTGTATAACAGCCAGAAGATCAGCAAGTTATGATAGCTAGATGAGCATCCGGTCATAACAGCCAGAGGAGCAGAAGGTTATGACAGACAGAGGAGCAAGAGGTTGACAGCCAGAGGAGCAGCAGTTTATAACAGTCAGAGGAGCAGCAGGTTATGACAGCCAGAGGAGCAACAGATCACTATAGCCAGAGAAGCAGCATTTTATGACTATCAGAGGAGCAGCAGGTCATAACAGCCAGAGGAAAAGCAGGTTATAACAGCCAGAGGAGCAGAAGGTTAAGACAGCCAGCGTAGCAGCAGGTCATAACAGCCAGTGAAGCAGCAGATCAAAACAGCCAGAGGAGCAGCAGTTTATAACAGCCAGAAGAGCAGCAAGTTATGATAGCCAGATGAGCAGCAGGGGATAACAGCCAGAGGAGCAGGAGGTTATAACAGCCATAGGATGAGCAGGCTATGACAGCCAGAGGAGCAGCAGGCTATAACAGCCAGTGGAACAGCAGGTTATAACAGCCATAGGATCAGCAGGCTATGACAGCCAGAGCAGCAGCAAGTTATAACAGCCAGTGGAACAGCAGGTTGTATCAGCCATAGGATCAGCAGGCTATGACAGCCAGAGGAGCAGCAGGTTATAACAGCCAGTGGAACAGCAGGTTATAACAGCCATAGGATCAGCAGGCTATGACAGCCAGATGAGCAGCAGGTTATGGCAGGCAGATCGGCTATATTAGGTATTAGAGAGGCTGGCCATGAAGGGGTGAATAATCCTGAGACTCCAGTAGTCAGTAGAAGTGGCATCTTGAGCAGAATTTGGAGCAACCACGTGTTATATTAGTTGTATTCAGCTATTTACAATGCTCTTGTTTTCTTGATTTATTGCAAATAGTAGGAAGTTTGTAGACTTCGCTATTAAAATTTACAATGGGGAGAGTGATCATTTTGATTCTACTGTAGATAAACACTTCCATGTATTCTATATATTAACCCTTCATACATGGCTCCTATATACATTATATATGAACAATCTGTGAGTAAGCAGAAGATTCTCGGGGTCGTTCTCTGGAAACACAGATACAAAAAGCAATGAAGTAGCTGTAATCTGAGAGCGAGTGTCCCCCACAAAATCTGAGGAGCGGGGGAAGGAGACCTCTGCTTGTCCCCCGTCCTCAGGACCCTGTGCTGTGATATTTCCACCCCAGACTCTCTGTACTTCAGCCCACAACCACTGTGAGGCGCTGTGCTGCACCATTGTATGGCGAGGAGGAAGCTAAATCTTACCGCCATTGCATATCGTTTTTTTTCATTTTTTCTCCAAAAAAAAAAAGAAAACACAGAATTTTTTGAATTTTCAGAGGAGATATTTTGATTAAATAGAGATCAACCCAGAAATATTCACTTTTAATAACAATTTTTTTCTATGTGACAAAATGTGGATTTTGTGCTGTGACTTTATCCTAATTTCGGCTTTACGTCCATATTCTCTTTTGTGCTTGATTTAGAGCAATCTGTTGATAGACCTGGGGCCGGGGGGATTTTGTCTTCTGCTGGATACAGTTCTGTTCTTGACCAATAAAGTAAGGGTTTATTGGCCAGAAATATTTCGGAATATATCTCCTATGAACAAATATGGAATAATAAATCCGAAAATTGGGAAGAATTTTTTAAAAAAATAAAAAATTTTATTTATCACAAAAAATATTTTCAGTTGCAGGGAAGAGAGAGGACGACGACCATGGCCACCGCCGCGCGTTTCACATAGAGCTTTCTCAGTCAGGTCTCCACATGACTGCAGCTCGTCATCCTCATCAGGGTCTTCACTTGACTGCTAATCGTTGTCCTCATCAGGATCTCCACCTGACTGCTAATCGTCGTCCTCATCGCAGTCTCCACCTGACTGCAGCTCGTCGTCCTCATTGGGGTCTCCACCTGACTGCAGCTCGTCGTCCTCATCGGGGTCTTCACCTGACTGCAGCTCCTCGTCCTCATCGGGGTGTCCACCTGACTGCAGCTCCTCGTCCTTATCGAGGTCTCCACCTGACTGCAGCTTGTCATCCTCATCGGGGTCTCCACCTGACTGCAGCTCATTCTTCTCATCTGGGTCTCAACCTGACTGCAGCTCATCATCCTCATCGTGGTCTCCACATGACTGCAGCTCCTCGTCCTCATCGTGGTTTCCACCTGACTGCAGCTTGTTGTCCTTATCGGGGTCTCCACCTGACAGCAACTCGTTGTCCTCATCGAGGTCTCCACCTGACTGCAGCTCGTCCTTCTCATCGGGGTCTCCACCTGACTGCAGCTCGTCCTTCTCATCGGGGTCTCCACCTGACTGCAGCTCATCCTCCTCTTTGGGGTCTCCACCTGACTGCAGCTCTATATCCTCATTGGGGGTCTCCACCTGACTGCAGCTCATCCTCCTCATCGTGGTCTCTACCTGACTGCTACTCGTTGTCCTCATAGGGGTCTAAACCTCCAGATACATCTGTCCAACTCTAGACTGTAGATTCCACTTTCCCCCTGTCTGTTCTCTTCCATTCCCTTCCAACTTTAGACTCTAACATTTCCCTTCAGACTCCTCTATTTTCCTCCATGTTACTCAGTTGTCCTGGCTCCAGCACTGGGCCTTGCTTCCATCTACTATGGCCAGCACTCACTCTACTAATCAACTTTGGATTACTCTTGTAATCCAGCAAGCATCCCTGTGGTGATCACTCAAGGCCTTTTAAGGCCAGCTCAGGCAGCTATATGTGCCTGAGTATTCAGGAAAGTGAGCTTCCACTTGCTTTTGCAGATGTCGCGGACGGGGAGGACGCCGTCGCTCGCTGCTGCGCTCTCGCTAACGCTCGGGTCCAGCGCTGCTGCAATGGCTGCTCGGTGGCTCGAGCGGTGGGCCGGATCCGGGGACTCGAGCGGCGCTCCTCGCCCGTGAGTGAAAGGGGGCGGTTTGGTTTTGGGGATTTGGTCCGTGACGCCACCCACAGTTTGTCGTGAGGTTGGGGCACCACCGCTGCTGATGACGGGGATCCCGGGAGCGATGACAGGGAGCAGCCAAGATGTTGTTTTCCCCCTCCGTGGGTAGGGGTTGGTGGTCCCGGGGCCCGGTGAGGTGACGGTGGAGTAGGGTTGGTGAGGTGCAGGGTCGCGGGGGCAGCGCGGCGCGGTGCCGGATAGCATGGTAGTACTCACTCAGCCACAAATGTATGCAAAGTCTCTGGTAAACCAAACTGCTGGATGGACGGGTCCCGCAGCCGGCTGCTGTAGTTTCTCCCGGACGGTTGGTGGTGGCTGCCTTTCCCTGCACATGTGTGTATGTTCGGTTCCGATGGGTTCCCACCGGTAACCCGCTCCCCAGCGTATAGATGCGCCGGAGGAGCCCTTTTGCCCGCAGGCTCTGGCCCTTGGAACTCTAGCTGTGGCGGTAGCTGTATTTCCTTTTTCTGGTTGGACGGTTGCCTTCAATCGGGACTTAGCTGCTAGGAAACCCCTGGGGTTCTGGTCACTGACGGATTTGACCTTTAACGGCGACTCCAAGCCTGGTCGGGGTCCGCAGGCCCTGCCTGAATGTGCTGGCTTCTCTTCGCTCCCCGGTTCGGTACCGGCAGGCCACCGCCCGACCCCGGTCCTATGGTTCTGCGTCGATCTGCCTCTCCTGCAGACGGCCACCACCGTCTACCAACCTTGCTCTTGGTGCTCGGGCCACACACCCGGACACGGTCAGTCTGTTCCTTCACTACCACTTCACTCCTCTCTCCTTCACTTCCCTAACTGAACTCTACTCTGACTTCCTTTTCCCGCCTCCAGGACTGTGAACTCCTCAGTGGGTGGAGCCAACCGCCTGGCTCCACCCCACCTGGTGTGGACATCATCCCCTGGAGGGAGGCAACAAGGATTTTGTGTCTGGCTGATGTGCCTGTCTCAGGGCGGGGGTGTGTGTTGTAGTACCTGTGACGACCTGGCTAGTCCAGGGTGCCACATATGCTCCTCATTGTCTCCACCAACAGGTGTTACAGTTTGTGAATAAGGGTCTACATTATGCTCAGAAACTTGGTCATTAGGGCCTGAATCTGAGTCACAAAGCTTCTGGGCATCACTGCAGACCATTTCCTGGTCTGTACTCACTGTAGCTTGGGAGCAGACCTCTGATTCCCAGCCTATAGTGTGACTGAACAGCTCTGCAGACTCAGCCATCTCTGTTACACCATACTCTGCAGGGCGGGTGGAGACTTGAGAGCTGGAAGATAGCAAGTGTGATTGGGATGACAACTCAGAGGACTGTTGTTTTTTGGATTTAGAAGTTGAGGTGTAGGAGAGGCCACTTGTTGTAGCACTTGAGATCCATTCAAGCATGTGCTTTTTTTGTGCATCATCTACCTTTGTTCCAGTTGTTTTGTTCCGTAAAAAAGGGAGCACATCGGATTGTCCACGGAAAGTAGTAGACATCTTACTTTTGCTGGAAGATGGCCTATCTTCAGCAGATGTTAATGTAGCTTTCCCACCTTCCCCACGGACACAAACTTTTTTTCCTTTTCCAACACGCCTCTTCCCCTTTCCACCAGCATCTGTCATTTTGCCACTCATTTTGTTAGCGACAAGATTGGACACTTAAAATGTGGTAGCAAAAATGGAGAGAGGTGGTGTAGATTGCAGAGGTGGTCTAGCTTTATTGACAGCTGAAGAAACAACAATAACTATCCCTGACAATGCAACTATTGCCCTTAAACTGGCAGCACTGTTTGCTATAAAAATAGCGTAGCAAAATGTGCAGGAGGGTAAAATGCAGAGGTGGTGGGACTTGCTTGGCACAAGTGGGACACTAATGGAGTACAGCAGCCACTTTTTGGATGGCACTAACTGGCAGCACTGTTTGCTATTAAAATGGCTTTGCAAAAAAGGGCAGGAGGGGTACAGTGGCCGGGTTGTGGGTCAGTGCAGAGGAAAGGAAGCCTCACTTTCTATCCCTCCTAATTGGCTGACATCCTGGCCCACCCCACTGCACACGCGTTTAGGGAAAAAAAAAATGGCGATCGGCATTCTCTCAGCAGCACAGATCTAAACCCCGTCCCCCCGGCACACTATATGCTGAAATTTGATAATAGTATTTAGTATTAAGTGAATTTTGATAATAATGAATCACAGTGACTCACACTATTACAGTGAAAAGACAGCTAGTAACTAGCTAGGCTTTTAGCTGATCGAACCGTTCTCGAACGTAACTCGAGCGGCCGAACTTTTAGCAAAAAGCTCGAGTTCTAGTTTGACCTAGAACATCCCCCAAAATCACTCGAACATGAAATTGGCGCACCTCGAACCACGCTCAACTCTACCACTGAGCCATCGTGTGCTAACCAGTGAGCCACCGTGTGCTAACCAATGAGCCACCATGCTGCCCATGTTCCACTTATGGAATTACTGAGTAAATACAGACTTTAAATCTCTCACCTGTCGCAGTCAACATTTCATTGCAGTATCCATATCCAGGATTGCACTCGGGGTCTTTTCTCTTTTCTCCTATAAATAGATCTTTGCGTTACACATTTACATAATATGAAACAATAAGGATAAAGCTATATACACATGAAATAGATCCCTCTGTGTGTAATGACTCTATATAATATATAGGAATAGATCCCTCTGTGTGCAATGACTGTATATAATATATAGGAATAGATCCCTCTGTGCATAATGACTCTATATAATATATAGGAATAGATCCCTCTGTGTGTAATGACTCTATATCATATATAGGAATAGATCCCTCTGTGTGTAATGACTCTATATCATATATAGGAATAGATCCCTCTGTGTAATGACTATATAATATATAGGAATAGATCCTTCTGTGTGTAATGACTCTATATAATATATAGAACCTAGCTGTAGTACCCGGGAGTTGCCCGGGATTGTAACTGTCTCTCTGTCTCTCTCCCACTCTCTCTTTGTGTGTCGCTGTCTGTCTGTCTCTCTGTCTCTTTCCTTGTCTGTCTGTGTCTATTTCTCTGTCTGTCTCTTTCTATCTCTGTCTGTATTTGTATCACTCTATCTGTCTCCATCTCTGTGTCTGTCTGTCTCTCTCTATCTCTGGGTCTGTCTCTATGTGTGTGTCTGTCTGTCTCTTTCCCCATCTGTGTCTTTCCCGTCTGTCTTTGTCTTTCTCTTTCCAGGTCTGTCTCTTTCCCCGTCTGTCTCTTTCCAGGTCTGTCTCTTTCCAGGTCTGTCTCTTTCCCCATCTATCTCTTTCCCCATCTGTCTCTTTCCCCATCTGTCTCTTTCCCCATCTGTCTCTTTCCCCGTCTGTCTCTTTCCCTGGCTGTCTCTTTTCCCGTCTGTCTCTTTTCCCGTCTGTCGCTTTCCCTGACTGTCTCTTTCCCCAGCTGTCTCTTTCCAGGGCTGTCTCTTTCCCCATCTGTCTCTTTCCCCATCTGTCTCTTTCCCCATCTGTCTCTTTCCCCGGCTGTCGCTTTCCCTGACTGTCTCTTTCCCCAGCTGTCTCTTTCCAGGGCTGTCTCTTTGCCCATCTGTCTCTTTCCCCATCTGTCTCTTTCCCCGTCTGTCTCTTTCTCCGTCTGTCTCTTTCCCCAGCTGTCTCTTTTCCTGTCTGTCTCTTTCCAGGGCTATCTCCTTCCAGGGCTGTCTCTCTCCCTGTCTGTCTCTTTCCCTGTCTGTCTCTTTCCCTGTCTGTCTCTTTCCAGGTCTGTCTCTTTCCAGGTCTGTCTCTTTCCAGGTCTGTCTCTTTCGAGGTCTGTCTCTTTCGAGGTCTGTCTCTTTCTCCGTCTGTCTCTTTCCCCATCTGTCTCCTTCCAGGGCTGTCTCTTTCCCCGTCTGTCTCAATCCCCGTCTGTCTCTTTCCAGGTCTGTCTCTTTCCAGGTCTGTCTTTCTCCGTCTGTCTCTTTCCAGGTCTGTCTCTTTCCAGGTCTGTCTCTTTCCAGGTCTGTCTCTTTGCAGGTCTGTCTCTTTGCAGGTCTGTCTCTTTCCAGGTCTGTCTCTTTCCAGGGCTGTCTCTTTCCAGGGTTGTCTCTTTCTCCGTCTGTCTCTTTCCCCGTTTGTCTCTTTCCAGGTCTGTCTTTTTCCAAGTCTGTCTCTTTCTCTGTCTGTCTCTTTCTCTGTCTGTCTCTTTCTCTGTCTGTCTCTTTCTCTGTCTGTCTCTTTCTCTGTCTGTCTCTTTCTCCGTTTGTCTCTTTCCCCGTCTGTCTCTTTCCAGGACTGTCTCTTTCCAGGTTTGTCTCTTTCCCCGTCTGTCTCTTTCCAGGTCTGTCTCTTTCGAGGTCTGTCTCTTTCGAGGTCTGTCTCTTTCTCCATCTGTCTCTTTCCCCATCTGTCTCCTTCCAGGGCTGTCTCTTTCCAGGTCTGTCTCTTTCCAGGTCTGTCTCTTTCTCCGTCTGTCTCTTTCCAGGTCTGTCTCTTTCCAGGTCTGTCTCTTTCCAGGCCTGTCTCTTTCCAGGCCTGTCTCTTTCCAGGGCTGTCTCTTTCCAGGGCTGTCTCTTTCTCCGTCTGTCTCTTTCCCCGTTTGTCTCTTTCCAGGTCTGTCTTTTTCCAAGTCTGTCTCTTTCTCTGTCTGTCTCTTTCTCCGTTTGTCTCTTTCCCCGTCTGTCTCCATCCAGGGCTGTCTCTTTCCAGGACTGTCTCTTTCCAGGACTGTCTCTTTCCAGGTCTGTCTCTTTCTCCGTCTGTCTCCTTCCAGGGCTGTCTCTTTCCAGGGCTGTCTCTTTCCAGGTCTGTCTCTTTCTCCGTCTGTCTCCTTCCAGGGCTGTCTCTTTCCAGGGCTGTCTCTTTCCAGGGCTGTCTCTTTCCAGGTCTGTCTCTTTCTCCGTCTGTCTCCTTCCAGGTCTGTCTCTTTCCCCATCTGTCTCTTTCCAGGGCTGTCTCTTTCCAGTGCTGTCTCTTTCCCCGTCTGTCTCTTTCCCAGTCTGTCTTTTTCCAGGTCTGTCTCTTTCCAGTGCTGTCTCTTTCCCCGTCTGTCTCTTTCCCCGTCTGTCTCTTTGCCCGGCTGTCTCTTTCCAGAGCTGTCTCTTTCCAGGGCTGTATTTTTCCAGGGCTGTCTCTTTCCCCGTCTGTCTTTTCCCCCGTCTGTCTTTTCCCCCGTCTGTCTCTTTCCCCGTCTGTCTCTTTCCCCGTCTGTCTCTTTCCCCGTCTGTCTCTTTCCCCGTCTGTCTCTTTCTCCGTCTGTCTCTTTCCCCGTCTGTCTCTTTCTCCGTCTGTCTCTTTGCCCAGCTGTCTCTTTACCAGGGCTGTCTCTTTGCCCAGCTGTCTCTTTTCCAGGGCTGTCTCTTTGCCCAGCTGTCTCTTTTCCAGGGCTGTCTCTTTGCCCAGCTGTCTCTTTTCCAGGGCTGTCTCTTTGCCCAGCTGTCTCTTTCCCCGTCTGTCTCTTTCCCCGTCTGTCTCTTTCTCCGTCTGTCTCTTTCCCCGTCTGTCACTTTCTCCGTCTGTCTCTTTCCCCGTCTGTCTCTTTCTCCGTCTGTCTCTTTGCCCAGCTGTCTCTTTTCCAGGGCTGTCTCTTTGCGCAGCTGTCTCTTTTCCAGGGCTGTCTCTTTGCCCAGCTGTCTCTTTTCCAGGGCTGTCTCTTTGCCCGTCTGTCTCTTTCTCCGTCTGTCTCTTTGCCCAGCTGTCTCTTTTCCAGGGCTGTCTCTTTGCCCAGCTGTCTCTTTCCAGGGCTGTCTCTTTCTCCGGCTGTCTCTTTCTCCGGCTGTCTCTTTCTCCGGCTGTCTCTTTGCCCGGCTGTCTCTTTGCCCGGCTGTCTCTTTCTCCGGCTGTCTCTTTGCCCGGCTGTCTCTTTCTCCGGCTGTCTCTTTCTCCGGCTGTCTCTTTCTCCGGCTGTCTCTTTCCCCGGCTGTCTCTTTCTCCGGCTGTCTCTTTGCCCGTCTGTCTCTTTGCCCGGCTGTCTCTTTCTCCGGCTGTCTCTTTCTCCGGCTGTCTCTTTCTCCGGCTGTCTCTTTGCCCGGCTGTCTCTTTGCCCGGCTGTCTCTTTCTCCGGCTGTCTCTTTGCCCGTCTGTCTCTTTCTCCGGCTGTCTCTTTCCCCGGCTGTCTCTTTCTCCGGCTGTCTCTTTCTCCGGCTGTCTCTTTCCCCGGCTGTCTCTTTCCCCGGCTGTCTCTTTCTCCGGCTGTCTCTTTCTCCGGCTGTCTCTTTCTCCGGCTGTCTCTTTCCCCGGCTGTCTCTTTCTCCGGCTGTCTCTTTGCCCGTCTGTCTCTTTGCCCAGCTATCTTTTTCCCCGTCTGTCTCTGTCTGTGTCTCTGTCTGTCTGTCTTTTTCTGTCTCTCTATCCATCTCTCCACCGACATCTTATGACCTCACACATAAGCTTCAACTAACAGTTTATTTTGTTCCTATAGCAACCACTAACAGTTGCTATTAACAACCTTTAGCTCCCCCCTCCATTCAGTTTAATGGCAGCAGGATTTTAGAGACTAACTGTAAAGCGCGGGGTTACATTTTTCTGTCAAAACATAGTCTACGACGTTCCCTGGGTCACATGAGGCGTCTGTGAAAAATTTTGTGATTGTAAATGCAACGGTGCGGATTCCTTTAGCGGACGTATACACACATATACACACCCACACACATACACTCAGCTTTATATACAGTATTAAATAGATCCCTCTGTGTATAATGACTCTGTAATATATAGGAATAGATCCCTCTGTGCGTAATTACTCTATATAATATATAGGAATAGATCCCTCTGTGTGTAATGACTCTATATAATATATAGGAACAGATCCCTTTCTGCATAATGATTCTATATAATACATAGGAATAGATCCATGTATACGTGATGACTTTCTATAATATATAGGAATAGATCCCTCTGTGTGTAATGACTTTATATAATATATAGGAATAGATCCCTCTGTGTGTAATGACTCTATATAATATATAGGAATAGATCCCTCTGTGCGTAATGATTCTATATAATATATAGGAATAGATCCCTCTGTGTGTAATGATTCTATATAATATATAGGAATAGATCCCTCTGTGTGTAATCACTCTATATAATATATAGGAATAGATCCCTCTGTGCGTAATGATTCTATATAATATATAGGAATAGATCCCTCTGTGTGTAATGATTCTATATAATATATAGGAATAGATCCCTCTGTGTGTAATCACTCTATATAATATATAGGAATAGATACCTCTGTGTGTAATGATTCTATATAATATATAGGAATAGATCCCTCTGTGCGTAATGATTCTATATAATATATAGGAATAGATCCCTCTGTGTGTAATCACTCTATATAATACATAGGAATAGATACCTCTGTGTGTAACGACTATATGATATATAATAAACACGTGAAATAGATCCCTCTGTGTGTAATGAGATTATATATTATTTAGGAATAGATCCCTCTGTGTGTAATGACTCTGTATAATATATCATAAACACATAATATAGATCATTCTGTGTGTAATGACTCTATATAATATATAATAAACATGTGAAATAGATCCCTCTGTGTGTAATGACTATAATATATAATAAACACGTGAAATAGATCCCTCTGTGTGTAATCACTCTATATAATATATAATAAACACATGAAATAGATTCCTCTGTGTTTAATGACTCTATATATTATATAATAAACACATGAAATAGATCCCTCTGTGTGTAATGACTTTATATATTATTTAGGAATAGATCCCTCTGTGTGTAATGACTTTATATATTATTTAGGAATAGATCCCTCTGTGTGTAATGACTCTATATGATATATAATACATATATGAAATAGATCCCTCTGTGTGTAACAACTTTACATAATATATAATAAACACGTGGAATAGATCCCTCTGTGTGTAATGACTTTATATATTATTTAGGAATAGATCCCTCTGTGTGTAATGACTTTATATATTATTTAGGAATAGATCCCTCTGTGTGTAATGACTCTATATGATATATAATACATATATGAAATAGATCCCTCTGTGTGTAACAACTTTACATAATATATAATAAACACGTGGAATAGATCCCTCTGTGTGTAATGACTCTATATAATATATAATAAACACGTGAAATAGATCCCTCTGTGTGTAATGGCTCTATACAATGTATAATAAATACAGGGAATAGATCCCTCTGTGTGAAATGACTATATAATATATAGGAATAGATCCCTCTGTGTGTAATTGTGAAGGTAGCCTGGGGTATAAATTGTTTGTTCAAATGTAATAAGATTATCTGTGTAGGTAAATAATCAAAATGTAGATGTCATTGCATAATTATCTGTGTGTCTATATGACAATTGCACATATGGTTCTAAGCTATATATTCAAGAAAGAGTTAACCAAGGTACAAATGAACAAACTATGAACAAGTGAGATATTCATTAAGTTAATTGGGAGCCTTATCAGTAAAATTCACAGGAGAAGGAATGTAATATTTGTGGGATGAGGCGGGTGGTCCCATACTCCCATGCATCACTCCTACAGAATCTCATCGTCGCTTACCGTCTTCAAAGTGTGAGAAAGGAATGTTTTATCTGGGATGATGTATGATCTCATGCATTCCCCCAATGCTGCCCATACGCACTCCCCCCTAATTATTCTTTATCAGTATGTGTGAGCAAATGGAGAAGTTTTGTAAATATGTTTCAAGGCTGAAATGATGTGTTAATGTTTCAACAATTGAATACACGAGTTCAGACGCTAGCCTGAGCTCAATCAGAGAACATGTCTTGTGTTCATTGATTATTGAGTCTCATAATATCTGTACAGATAGCTAATTTGGCCCGTACCTCTGGATTTGCCCTGAACTAAGACTCCATTAGCAGTTTTACCCAAATTTCTCCCTTGAAAGATGGCGCACCAGCGTGGAGCCCCTCCAAGGATGCATTGCCGAACTGGAAATACCGATGGTTTGGACGTTACGGACTGAGACCTCTCTCCACTCCAATTAGACTGATCACCTACAGTCCTCGGTAAGTGTTACATACTTTGTATTCACTGCTGATGTGGTTGTTCTTGGAGAGGAGGGAGTGACGGGCTGTGTGTCCTTATCGGTGTTAAAAGGTACCTGATTGTGACTCAGGGGTAGTGCCCGCTGGGGCTCAGTAGCACGATCCCAGCCCTGAGGTGTGGATAGAGAGTGTCTCACAGGATCCAGAGGACGGTTGTTAGGGCAGGAAAGATGGTGGTGGTTGGATATACCAAGGAGTTTGTATGTTCTCCCCGTGTTTGCGTGGGTTTCCTTGGGTACTCTGGTTTCCTCCCACACTCCAAAGACATACAGATAGGGACTCTAGATTGTGAGCCCCAATAGAGACAGTATTGCCAATGTATGTAAAGCGCTGTGGAATTAATAGCGCTATATAAATGAATAAAATTATCATTAATTATATAGCTAGTTAGACTGACCCGGCCTGTAATTAAAGATGCGGGGAGGGTACACCAGTGATCTGCTGTTTTTGGAAGATCAATGACCTAATTTTTAGGAAGATCTGTTACTACTAAGTTTTTGGGCTAGTTTTTGACCAATCTTTGAAAGATCAGTGGGCTAATTTTTAGAAAGATCTGTGACCAGGTTTGGGAGATATTTAGCTGAGGAAGCGGCTAGTATAGAGGTGTGGCCTTAAGTTCCGGCCGGACTATAACGCACACCGCATAGTCATAAATAAGTGTAACCCGGACACCACCAAGACAGCAAAAATGTTCAGACAGAAAGCTGAAAGGCCTGAAGGTAACAAGAGATTGTTCTTTGATGCGGAATTGTTTGGCAGAGTAATGCAGATATTGCTATCAGAAGGATACATGGAGGTCAAAGATGAAGATGAGCAAGGGGATGTTGTGTTTTACTATAGGTCACCCAAGTCTGAGGATTGTTTTAGGGGCACTCGGGAAGGTTGTTTTGTTGCTACTTCGCAGCCTGATCCTGGAAAACTCTGGAGCTACTCACAGATGCTGCGGTCCTACCCACTGGCCAGAATCCCTTAACTCTTTCTGTACTGCCCACACCAGTTTTGGTTCCCTCTGTCCCAGCACCCACCTCACAGTTAGTAGAACCACCCCCCACAACTCTCACATTGACCTCGCCCATTCCTGCCTCTATTTATCTAGAAGTACCAATTGAAAAACTGGCTCTATACGACCCAGCCAGCTGCACATGTTACCAGTGTGGCTACCAGAACATAGACTGGAGAGATGGTTGTAATAATTGTGCAACTCACCGCCCACACCTAAGTCATGGCCATAAACCTGTCCCAATCCTCCCGGTTTTAACTTCGGAAGGAGGGTACTATGTGACTCCTCTACATCAGAGAACAACCGAGCAGACTCAGGAGTTGTTATCCACACCCATACCCCTGGCCCCTCCCATACCTGCAAAGCCATCTCTCCCCCCACCGGCCAGTCTGGCGTCACGCTCCCCAGTTACCAATCCCCTCTCCTTGGATCCCCCTCCTTTCTCTAGGACACACAGTGAGCCTTACCCCGAACCTGACGAGGATCAGCCCTCACCCAAATAGGTCCCCTTCAACCCCACCAAGTCAGCGGCATTACTCCACCCCCTTTATTGGAGGTCTGCAAACAGATCTTAAGGACATAGTGATGTCCACTCGACCCGAGGTCATAAATCTTCCTACCAAAGATGCTATCCTGGTTGTGAAAAGTTTCCAGAGCCTGGTAAAGCATCCAGCCCCCAAATTCAAAAAGAACGCCCCAGTATTGGTGTATACAAACACGCCGCTGCAACCCCCACCACAACCCATGCCCCAACAGGCCTCAAACCCCGTATACGTAGCTCCCAATCAACAAAACCAGCAGAGCTAGCAAAGGAATTGTTGGCGTTGTGGTCCGCCCGGGCACTTCCGGAAAGGATGCCGTGCCCACTATCCCAGTCTCCTGTCCAAAGCCCCAAAACCAAAGCCAACCGCCCATAAATTTATGCTGTGATAGTTAGATTAAATAAGAAGTATTGCAGGGGTCTTCTTCAAATTAATAGTTAAAACTATTGTAGCCAATTCCATTGATAAAGTGTCTGATATAACTCCCGACCATATTTTGATACAGGTAAAATATATCTTTGTACCGTGTTAGCCAGTATAGATAAAAAAATGTTTAAAAGAACCAAAGTCCTCAGTGGTTGATACCTTTTAATGGCTAACTGAAAAGATGGTAATAATAGCATTATTACCATCATTTCAGTTAGCCATTAAAAGGTATCAACCACTGAGGACTTCGGTTCTTTTAAACAATTTTTGACCATATTTTGCTATTATTGCCCCAGTGGGAGTTGCTGGTTTGCCCACTACTCATGCTATGACTATCCATTTATTTTTAATTTTTTGGGTTTGATTCTCTGTTTTTTGGTATATTGACTCCGGACCGTGACCTGACAACGCTTTGTTTTTTCCTTTGGTTTCTGATGTGCTCTCCTGGTATCTGATTTCGGAATGTTTATGGAATGTTTAACTACCTTCTATCACGGTTTATCTGAGAGTAGTATATTTGTGTTAATGTCGAGTAATTAGCACGGTACTCGTGTGTTACTAATTATTTTTCTACCTGTAGGACCCTTCCCGGAAATTTATAATCAGTCCGTGCTGTTAACATCTTCCCCACCGTGCTACTCTCTATACCCTGTGCTAATGCCACTAATAGAGCTGTAGGGGGAAAAAGCGCAATAGGGTCTTACCCGGTATGAGGGTAGAGAGACAGAAAGAGGTACACTCACCTGGTAGGGTTGTGCAAGTCACAACTCCTTATGATCGCATGTGAGTGCCTTTTTGTGGTTTAGCAGCGGCCCCGGAATGCAGTATATAATATATAGGTCAGGTAAAGAGAAAACCGGTTTAAATGCTGCGCTAAAAACCGCTGATGCTGTAGATGAAAAAGATTTCCTTTATTTCATAATTCTACGCGTTTCAGAGACATCTCCGTCTCCTTCCTCAGGAAAAGAAATCATATTACAAAAAAGGGGCAACAGAGCCTATATAAAGGAAGACCAGTAGCCACATATGCATTTGAAAAGTGAACAGCCCAAATGACTCAGAGCCGCATGGAGAAAAAAAAAAGGAGAAAGCACACAGGGAATCATCACAAATGAACCGAAGGAATTACCGTGAAATAACATGAACATCTCAAGGAGAAAATTAGTGGATCAGTGAAGGATCAATAAAAAACATAAAAATAATAATTATTTCGTGTTATTTAATAAAAGTATATGAAAAGAGAAAAAAGTGGGGACGAGGGAAAATGAAAAGCACAAAGCAGATGGTGCGCGAACCCAGAAAGTGTAGGTGATAGCACGGGGGCCAAACCTCTACACTAAACAGGAATATGGTTACCGTGGATTTGTACTTGGGGAACGTGAACAGAAATAATATGTGGAACAGGTTTTCTCACAATCTAATATAGACAGAGCCCCTCACACCAAGGAAACCACTACCTGTCAACCCTCCACCTCTAGGTGTCACATTGAACCTCCCAATATGGAGTCTAATCCTAGAACCATAGAGGAGACCAGGGAACATTTGGCCAGGATTAGGTCACAAATAGAAAAGATTAGAAATGAGAGGGCACTTTTGACACCTATTTTGAACAACACTCTAAGGGAAAATGACTATGCAGGATAAAGATTTTATTGACCTGCTGGATCTGTCCACCCATGATGAATAAATCCCCCTTCCCGAAACACAAAATATGACCATTTCCTCTGATATAGCCACTACCAGTGATAAAATAATTGTTGACAATACGAATAAAATAATGCCCCTGGTACCTTTTTTACCCCCTGCCAAGGGTTTGAAAGGAGGGATGATAACAGATTTCCTAATACCAAAGTCCACCAAAAAAAGAAAAAGTACAGTAGAGGAACCCGAGCAGGGCACAAACATAAACAAAAAGGAAAAAAGGGGCGCCTGACTAATGAAATTAATATGAATGGGTCCACCAGCAATATTTTTACCTTTCCGATTATATCCTAAATGAAGGAGAAATTAATGTACTAAATAAGGGTCTCTCCTTCTGCCCGACCTATAGATCCAGGGATTTTGACGTATTTCTGGATGTTCAAAGCTACATTAGGAAGCTGACCCTAAAGACGCATTTCCTGCTAAAAGGGGATGCCCCCACGACCTCCACAAAAGAAACTACCCCCTTTTGTCACACTAACGTCAGACCAAAGTCTAGATTTTACCCCACAGGAAGCAAGGGGCACTTCATTAAAACTTTTAGTGATCTAATTCTAACGGACCTAAAGGAGGTCATGAACAGCAACAGGAGACTGAATCATAACCTCCAAATATCGACAGGAGAGCCCTAGATAATCTCAGGGAGAATCCTAATATTGTTATACGGGCAGCTGATAAAGGGGGGGGGATTGTGATTCAAAACAGGACTGACTATTTGAAAGAGGCGTCCAGGATATTATCTGACCCAGTGTACTATGAAGCAGCAGGTAAAAATGATTATGAATGAGCCATTTTAAACTATAAGGTTTTAATACAAAAGGCGGTAGACCTGGAGATTTTAAACCCATCCAAAAAGAAATTTTTACAAATCAAGGACCCAAAGATGGCATTTTTTTATCACCTGCCAAAGATACATAAAGATCTGGAAAATGCCCCAGGGAGGCCCATTATATCATGCATAGACTCCCTGACAGCAAACTTGGCCCATTACATAGACTAAAGCGGGCTTTACACGCTGCGACATCGCTAATGCGGAGTCGTTGGGGTCACGGAATTGGTGACGCACATCCGGCCGCATTAGCGATGTTGCTGCGTGTGACACCGATGAGCGATTTTGCATCATTGCAAAAACGTGCAAAATCGCTCATCGGTGACATGGGGGTCCATTCTCAAAAATCGTTACTGCAGCAGTAACGAGGTTGCTCCTCGTTCCTGCGGCAGCACACATCGCTCCGTGTGACACCGCAGGAACGAGGAACCTCTCCTTACCTGCCTCCCGGCCGCAATGCGGAAGGAAGGAGGTGGGCGGGATGTAAAGTCCCACTCATCTCCGCCCCTCCGCTTCTATTGGGTGGCCGCTCAGTGACGTCGCTGTGACGCCGCACAGACCGCCCCCCTTAGAAAGGAGGCAGTTCGCCGGTCACAGCGATGTCGCCGGGCAGGTAAGTATGTGTGACGGGTCTGGGCGATGTTGTGCGGCACGGGCAGTGATTTGCCCGTGTCGCGCAACAGATGGGGGCGGGTACCCACAATAGCGATATCGGGACCGATATCGCAGTGTGTAAGTGTGGCGCCCCTGAGGCTTCCGTCGCCACAGGACATTGCACCCCATCCAGTGGTGTGATGTCCATTCTGGGTAAGGAAAGGAGTGAACGCCGGTCCCCTGGTAAATCCACACTACACCCATTGTTAGGAACACACTGGGACCAGGGATAGTGGCAGCAACCCTCCCATGCTGCATGCTGGGAGGGGCCGTAAGACCCATCCCTGCTCCTATAGGGTAGATCAGAGCAACTGGGGAGGAGGGAGGAGCCACAAGAGAGCAGACACTGAAAGGAAGGTCAAGTTTGAGTAGTCTGAGAGAGAGGGAGGAAGAAGGAGGAGGTCTGCAGGAGGCAGACGAGAAGGAGAGAAGGAAAGACAGCTCTAGTCAGTCAGGAGCTAAGAAGGAGAAAGAGACGCTTCCTGGTGAAGATCCTGGGACTCAGAGGGTCCAGGTGACACCAAGCAGAGAAAGGAAGGGATCCTAGGGCCACGAATAGCTGTTGAGCTGTGGTGGCCTGTTCCACAGGAACATCGGTGGAGGGATCAAGCTGCAACAGGGGACGGTCCCTAGAAACCGGAGGAGTGCAGAATTATCTCCAAACAGTAAAAACCAAGGCCCAGGGAAAGTTGTAAATTCCCCGGGCCACATCCCACGGCAGAACCTTTGGAAAGGGGACAATCAACTGACAGGTGACCCCCCCAGCCTGGAGGCTGTAGTGGAGGCCGAGCAGGTTAATCCTAAAAGAGCTAGGCTTAGGAGGACAGCTGAAGACAGAGACACCTTAGAGAGAAGGGTACCGGTTTTCACTCCAAGAATCACTCAGAAACGGCGGAGGTCCCTGACAGTGGGTTCCAGTCGTCTGAGGGCACCAGTGTGCGCATACCAGGACGTGTGAGTAAACAACTTGAAACTGCACCCTTGGAGTTGCCTCTGTTATTCCGTCTGCTTAGACTTCCACTACACCATAGACTCTCACGAGCACCAACTGTGCCCCGGGGCACTGCTCCACCTGTGGGGAGCAGTACCACCATTGCTGCCATTCTATCACCCCGGAGGCCCCATACAGCAGCGGCGGCTTAAATAGCCGCATACCACAGGTGGCGTCACGAACACAAACTTTATTCATCAGCCATATTTAACTGACACCCACCAGGGCCACGGAGCCGGGCCTCGCCACCACTGACGACCCCCGGACTAGTCCGGCCCGGCACCGGGTGTCCCATAGCCCTGGGGTGGGCGAGTCATAAAGCCCGCTTAACTCATGCAACCACATGTTTTTGGCTTAAAAAGCCACCTCAGGGATTCAGCTCATCTCATTGATTTTCTAAAAAACATTCAATGGAAAGATTCTTACGCATTTCTTACCATAGATGTAGCATCCCTATATTCAGATATCCATCATCACCTAGGCCTGTTTTGCTTATCACATTTCCTTGAAAGTGATAGCAGAATGCCACATCCTCAGAAAGAATTCCTGTTGGAGGGAATGAGTTTTATCCTCAACAATAACTACTTCACATTCAATGGCAAGTTGTATCATCAGCGCCTTGGCACAGCCATGGGTTCTTAGGCTGCATGCTCGTATGCAAACTTATTTATGGGGGTTTTGAGCTACTACACATAGAGAATGGGATCTTTGATAGTGGAATCATAATTTATAAAAGGTTTATAGATGACCTGTTCCTCATTTGGGACAGTGATCATGCTGATTTAGAATCCTTCCTTGACAATCTGAATAACAATGATTGGGGTCTAAAATTTGCCCCTAGTATACATAAGAATGAGATTCACTTTCTAGATCTCACTATTTGTCACCAAGATCAGAAAATCTTAACAAAAACGTATTTTAAGAGGGTTGACGCTAATAGTTACATCCACAACCAGAGCATTACGCTAAGTGGCTAAACAATATCCCCATAAATCAGTATAAGCGCATCCGGAGAAACTGCTCCCTGGATGCTGATTTCAGGGAACAGGTTGGATTATTGAGGGATCTTTTTGTAGAGAAGGATTATCCTAAATCACTGATGAAGAAAGCATATCAGGAAACGGTTAAATTGAAGCAGACAGATTTGTTAAAACCCAAAATAGCTTCACCCCTTTTAGACACTGAAGGGACTGATACTGCTGTTGTAAAAAAAGATTTCTCTATTAACTTCATCACCACATATAGTAGTGATAACAATACCATCAGGAACATCCTCTCTAGGCATTGGGGGATATTATTAAGTGACCCCATTCTCAAAGGTATGTTACCTAGTCGCCCCAGGGTTACCTTCAGGAGGGCACCGACCATTAAAAATATTGTAGTGCCCAGCAGATTGAGGGCACCCCTTGTTAAGAAAAATTACATAGGGGATGCAATTGGCTCTTACAAATGTGGATCAAAGAACTGTTTGTGCTGTAAGAGTATTTGCCATAAGAGGACCACTTTTTGCTCCCAAGGGGATCAGAGAACTTCCCCATTAAAAGCCGACTTACATGCCAGTCAGATTTTGTGATCTATTTAGTGGACTGTGTGTGTGGCAAACAATATGTAGGGAGGACCAGCCAATCTCTTCCTAACAGGCTGAACTCGCACAGGCACAATGTGAAGAAGGGCTATATGCTACACGGTCTTTCAAAACACTGTGCCTTGAAGCACAATAAAGAGATGGCTTTTAATATTACACCGATAGAACAGGTAGCCCCCGATGCTCTCAATAGAATGGAAACCTTAAGCAGAAGGGAAACTTTCTGGATCCATAAGTTAAACACTTTGAAACCCCTGGGCCTAAATGAGGTCACTGATTTGTTTTATTGATCTGGTTTTATCTCCTGCTGCCCTTTTTTGTTTTTAGGTTCCTATAATGGTGTTTAGACCACTGTAAAAATATTTTTATACATATATATATATGCACCTTCATGAACATGTTTATTTATTTATATATATTTTTTTTATATATATATTTTATATTTTCCCCTTTTTAATACCCCCCCTCTTCATTTATGTGTTGTTTCATTAACATTAACACTCATTGTCTTTTATACCATTTTATACCAACCTATAATATCATATATAATTTTAATATCGTGATAGCCCTGTATTTATTCATGTTTTTATCATATGCTTCTATTGCATTTTTTATCTATTCCTTTCTCTTTCCTCCAGCTCCAGCCTATTGTCCACACATCCCCAACACCTTCATTTGAATCACTAGATTTTACTCTATAGTATTCCATGTTTTTCTTTCCCCCTTTTTTCGTACTTATTTGTGTGCTTTCGTGCACTATAAGGAAGCAATTCTCTTTCTTCGATTGTTTAACGCAGGCGCACTGAGTTTATTTCCCACGGGTATGAACTCCTGCACTTCTTACTGGTTTGAACGCGCATCACCCCATCACGCACGCGCTCTCGCAGTCCTTTCTCTCACAGGGAACCGCTCCTCTTCTCTACCTGCTGAGCACAGGCGTATTGAGGGGTTTTTTTACCACGGTTATGAACTTTCATTACCTTTCAGTCTATTAAACTCTTGTCATCTTTCCCACGCATGCGCTTTCACAATTTTCTCTTTCTATAGAACCGCTCCATAGTGGAGTGGATTCTTTGCCCTTTAATATCATTTACTTTTAATCTAGCGATTCCCTATACACCACTAATATTTTTTTATATATATATAATTTTTTCTTGCAACTCAAGTTTAATAATAAAAAAGTTTTTTCTTCCTGTCCCTTTCACATGTAAATATGCCGTTTATATATATATTCAAAAGACACATAAGAGAGATTTATTTTAGCAAATCTGCACTTTCTATGTATTTTAATCCCACCACCTTGTGCCTGTTCCACATATTATTTCTGTTCACGTTCCCCAAGTACAAATCCACGGTAACCATATTCCTGTTTAGTGTAGAGGTTTGGCCCCCGTGCTATCACATACAATTTCTGGGTTCGCACACTATGTGCTTTTCATTTTCCCTCGTCCCCACTTTTTTCTCTTTTCATATAGTTTTATTAAATAACACGCAATAATTATTATTTTTATGTTTTTTATTGATCCTTCACTGATCCACTATTTTTCTCCTTGAGATGTTCATGTTATTTCACGGTAATTCCTTCGGTTCATTTGTGATGATTCCCTGTGTGCTTTCTCCTTTTTTTTTTTCTCCATGCGGCTCTGAGTCATATGGGCTGTTCACTTTTCAAATGCATATGTGGCTACTGGTCTTCCTTTATATAGGCTCTGTTGCCCCTTTTTTGTAATATGATTTCTTAACCTGAGGAAGGAGACGGAGATGTCTCTGAAACGCGTAGAATTATGAAATAAAGGAAATCTTTTTCATCTACAGCATCAGCGGTTTTTAGCACGGCATTTAAACCGGTTTTCTCTTTACCTGACCTATATATTATATACTGCATTCCGGGGCCGCTGCTAAACCACAAAAAGGCACTCACATGCGATCATAAGGAGTTGTGACTTGCACAACCCTACCAGGTGAGTGTACCTCTTTCTGTCTCTCTACCCTCATACCGGGTAAGACCCTATTGCGCTTTTTCCCCTACAGCTCTAGGAGTTGCAAGCACAGGTAGTCCACCGTTCTAAACAGGTGCAGGAGAAAGACAGAGACCACCAACCGGGTGGGGGACCAGAACACAGCCGGCTGCGGACACCGACCACCGTCACCTTGGTTTACCAGAGACTCATGTGTTTACTAATAGTGAGTACATCAGCACCCTGCGGTCGCCCATCTCCCTGCACCGCCACTCCCGCCAACGGGTTCCGGGGCCATCATCCCTGCCCACGGAGGGGTTAACAACTTGCTGCGCAACATCTCCCCCGGGCACCCCGTAACTGCAGCGGTAGTGTCCAATATCACCACACACCGTGGGTGGCGTCACGAACTCCGTGCAGCTTAGCCTGTACATATACGTCCTACATCGACCAACCCATCACTCCCCCTTTTTGAAGTGACCGTGAGGCCCCCAGGGTCCAGAGACCCTCGAGCCACCCACAGAAGGTCCTGATCTGAGCAGCGTCAGCTGCTGAGAGCGGGGCGGTACACCTCAAATTCCTGGCATCACGAACAGGATACTTACCCATCCACTTACCTTGTGGAAGTGCGCCTTGTATTGAAGTCAGCGGTGATCCAATGTGAAATTTCCAGAATCCACCATCTTTTGGTGCGAAGATTCCCGCCCTAAGCCTTCTTCCTGAGAAAAGGGTGCGAAAGCTGAAGCCCCCTGGGAACACGGCCGGAAAGAAAAGCCGGAAGTCGTAAAACAAAAGTGACCGGCCAAAAAGAGGAGTGCCAGAAAAAGACCAAGGGGGAAAAGCGGGAAGATATCCGCACCTAACCCTGATGGCGGAGTGGCGCCGGCCGCTGGAGCGGCGGCGCCCGCAGGTGCGCCTGACGATGGGAATATGGTGGTGCTCGCTACGGTCGCAGGAGCGGGGGAGGCCGCGGCCCCGACGGTCACCCAGGTAATGCCAATCTCCCTGCCCTATGTGCTCGATGCTGCCTGTCTACCCCAGTACGATGGGAAGCCTGACGCTTTGCAGATGTTCTGGAAGAAAATATGCACGATCCTTGATTTGTACACCATGACTGGCAAGCAGCGTGCAGCTGTAGTGCTAGAGCAGCTGACCGGCGCCGCCGAGCAGGAGGTGGAGACTTGGGAAGACGCGGACCGGGCCTCGGTGACCGCCATTTTTGACAAGCTCCAGATCGCTTTTGGCTTTTGAAATCCGCACAGAAGAGGAGTTGTAGATGCAGCTTTATCGCGGCCGCGGGACAGTATCCGAGATTCTTACCTTCGGTATCCGAGATTCAGAAGAATGTTAAGTTGTAGTGGTTCCCGGCTATCTTTCTGCCAGTCCCCGTTGGGACCTTGTTGATGTTCCCGTTTCAAAGTTAAAAAGACATGGCTGAGAACTTGCAGGCCAACCCAAAAACTATTGGGCCTTATAAATAGCCCCAGACCACCCTTTTTCACCGTCCTGCAGTCTCCGGAGAGGCTGGTTGGAGGAAGGGCCTGCGGTAGAGTAGGCCGAGGTCCCGCCACCATGGCAACCGGTGATTACCCTCCGGGATCAGGGGTCCCCTTCACGTGGGGCCTCTGAGACAGACTGCCGGGTAAGGAACTTATCAACTGGCCCATATGGGCAACACCCGGACCTGAACCCGTTTCCTGGACTGGACAAAAGGGGTGCTGACCTGGTTTTTAGAGGCAGCACCAAGGCTAGGTTTGCTTGGGTGGGCAAAGGTGAAAAGGACCCGGTCCCGTTCCGTTCCCGGTTAATAAAAATGTTTTATGCAACATTTACGGAAACTGCCTTCCGTTAAGGGAAGAAACCAAGCATTCATAAAATGTAAATATGTTATTATAATTGTATATGTGTTTTATTTTTTCCAGTTCAAAGCAAAAAACAGTGGTGGTCGGACTGCCCGCGGACGGTCTGTGTTTAACCAAGGGGGAGTGTGACACCCTGGCTGGGCCAGGTAGTCACAGATAGGGCCCCGCATTACACCCTTCCCTCACAGGTAACAACACACATCCAACCATTTAAACCCTAGTCACCCCCTCAGGGCTTGATAGACACACCAGGGGGCGGAACCAGGTGGTTGGAAGACGCCCACCAAGGAGTCTAGACAGCCTGGGGTGGGAAAGTAAGGAGGGGAGTTGTAGAGTTCAAGGAGAGTGGAGGTCAGGCCTGTGACAGGGTCTGAGGAAAACTGACAGGTGCCAGGGTTGGAGCCCTGGTGCTTTTGGCTAGGAGGCAGATCGCGGTCTCCGTCTGCAGGAGCCGGGAAGACAGCTCGATGGAACCGAGGTGGACCGGGACAGGGTTGTAGCCCGCCGGTACCGACCCGGGGAACCGATCCGGAAACCGGAGCACAAAGGGGGGTACTCAGACCTTGAAGCTAGGCCCAGAAACTACTAGAACTAGTTAAATAACTGATTGCGGCCAGGACTATAGGTCCTGTCCCACCCAAAGTCCCGACTGAAGACAACAGCCCAATGAGGGGGATAAAAGGCCACTGCCATGGCTCAGAGATCCCACGGGTCAGCGTCTGCGAGCAAAGGGCTCCTTAGGCCACATCCAGCCGGGAGCGGACTCCTGGAGTTGCAAGCACAGACAGTCCACCGTTCTAAACAGGCGCAGGAGAAAGACAGAGACCACCAACCGGGTGGGGGACCAGAACGCATCCGGCTGCGGGCACCGACCACCATCACCTTGGTTTACGAGAGACTCGTGTGTTCACTAATAGTGAGTACATCAGCACCCTGCGGTCGCCCATCTCCCTGCACCACCACTCTCACCAAAGGGTCCCGGGGCTACCATCCCTGCCCACGGAGGTGTTAACAACTTGCTGTGTGCAACATCTCCCCCGGGCGCCCCGTAACTGCAGCGGTGGTGTCCAATATCACCACACACCGTGGGTGGCGTCACGAACTCCGTACGGCTTAGCCCGTACATATACGTCCTACATCCACCAACCCATCACTCCCCCTTTTCATTTGAAGTGACCATGAGGCCCCCGAGTCCAGAGACCCTCGAGCCACTCACAGAAGGTCCGGATCCGAGCAGAGTCGGCTGCTGAGAGCGGGGCGGTACATTAGTATACTTGTAGTTCTGTTTTACCCCTTTTTCATCTTTTTCAGTTCCTGTTCAATAAATGTTGGTGGTCGGACAACCCGCGGATGGTCTGTATTAAACCAAGGGGGAATGTGACGCCCTGGCAAAACCAGGTAGCCACAGATAGGCCCCCACATAACACTTTCCCTCACCTAGGTAACACACAGCCGACCTGAAACCCTAGTCACCCCTTCCTTAGGGAAAGATAGGCACACAAGTGGGCGGGACCAGGCAGTTGGACACGCCCACCCAGGGGTCTAGACAGCCCGGGGCGGAAAAACAAGCAGATGGCGTTTGTAGTTCGAGTTGAGAGAAGTGTGGGCTGGAGCTAGGTGTAGCTCCAGCAGAGGAGGTTCAAGTTGAACGGTGCCAGGGTTGGAGCCCTGGTGCCGTTGGCTAGGTGGCAGACGGTGGTCTCCGTCAGCAGGAGATGGGAAGACGGCTCGGCAGATCCGAGGTGGACAGGGACAGGGTTGTAGCCCACCGGTACCGACCCGGGGAACCGACTCGGAAACCGTAGCACAAAAGGGGGTACTCGGACCCTGGAGCCAGGACCGGAAACCAGCGGCTTGGTTAATTAACCGATTGAGGCCAGGATTATAGGTCCTGTCCCACCCAAAGTCCCTCATAGAAGACAACAGCCCACCGATAGGGATAGGAGGTTACCGCCAGGGCACATAGATCCCACGGGCCAGCGTCTGCGGGCATGGCTCCTTAGGCCACATCCAGCCGGGAGCGGACTCCTGAGTTCCAGACCAGGCAGTCCACCATACACAAAGTCAGTGCAGAGGAAAAGGACAGATCACCAGCCCGGGTGGGAACCTTAATGCAACCGGCCGCAGTGGCCGGCCACCAGCACCTTGGTTTACCAAAGACTCGTGTGATTCATTTACTGTGAGTAACCAAACTTCCCCTGCTGTAGCCATACCCTGCACGAAGACACTGGGCCCTGGGGCAACCATCCCTACCCACGGAGGGGTTAACATATAGCTGTCAGTACATCTCGGCCTAGCCCCTACATCTACGCCCCCCCCTTTTTCATTCTGCGTGTCCGTGAGACCCCCGGGTCCGGAGACCCTCGAGCCACCCCCTAGAAGGTCCGTATCCGAGCAGTGGTGGCTGCTGGCACGGGGGCGGCACAGATGCCCCAGGGCCCAGTGTTGTGTAGGGTTGCAGGGATCAGCACACTTACAGTTCGGTTGTCCTGGTGCTGAATGAGGCTGTACTGATGTGTGGAGTCACCGGTTGTCCTGGTGCTGGATGAAGCTGCGCTGATGTGTGTGGAGTCAATAAACACACAGTTCTTTTGGTAAACCAAGGTGATGGTGGCCGGCCGCCCCAGACGGGTGTATCTGGCCCCACACCCGGTCTGATGATCAATGTCTCTTCCCTCTGTACTTTGTGTTTTCTGAAATAGACTTCCCGGTCCGGTATGAAACAAGGGAGTCTGCTCCTAGTACTGTAGTTGGGAGCAGTGCCCGTCAGCCGCTGACCCGTGGGATTTACCAGGCCCTGGCGGATGCCCTATCCCTCTCTGTGGGTGGTTGTCTACTTTTCGGGACTAAGGGGCCCTTTGCACGTTGCGACATCGGTAACAATGTGTTACCGACGCTGCAGCGATAGTCCCCTCCCCCGTCGCAAGTGCGATATCTTGTGATTGCTGCCGTAGCGAATATTATCGCTACAGCAGCTTCACATGCACTCAGCTGCCCTGCGACGTCGCTCTGGGCGGCGACCCGCCTCCTTCCTAAGGGGGCGGGTCGTGCGGTGCCACAGTGACATCACACGGCAGGCGGCCAATAGAAGCGGGGGGGCGGAGATGAGCAGGATGTAAATGTCTCGCCCACCTTTTTCCTTCCTCATTGCAGCCGGGACGCAGGTAAGGTGATGTTCCTCGCTCTAATGGCTTCACACACAGCGATGTGTGCTGCCTGCTAGAACGAGGAACAACATCGTACCTGTCTCTGCTGCGCAATTATGAAAATGTCGGACCCTACACCGATCATACGATAACGACGCTTTTGCGCTCGTTAATCGTATGTAAAAGGATTCACATATTGCGATGTCGAGAGCGACGCCGGATGTGCTTCACTTTTGATTTGACTCCACCGACATCGCACCTGCGATGTCGCAACGTGCAAAGGGCCCCTTAGGTTGGGACAGGACCTATAATCCTGCCCTCAATTGGTTAATTAGCTAGGCCGTCGGTGCCGGTCCTGGCTTCAGAGTCCAAGTACCCCCTTTGTGCACGGTTTCCGGGTCGGTTCTCCGGTGTCGGTACCGGCGGGCTACAACCCTGCCCCGGTCCACCTCGGATCTCCGGCAGCCGTCTTCCCGTCTCCTACTGACACTGACCACCATCTGCCACCTAGCCAATGCACTAGGACTCCAACCCCGGCGCCTGTCAGCTTGAGCTCCACTCCACCGACTTAACTGCACTCCACTGCTTAACTTAACTGACTGATTTACCACCTCCGGGTTCTCTAGACTCCTAGGTGGGCATTCTCCTTCCGCCTCGTCCCGCCCACTGGTTTGTCTGTCCTTTCCTGAGGGGGTGACTAGGGTTTCAGGTGGGCAGCTTTAACCCTGTGTGGGATGGGTGTTGTGCGGGGGGCCTAAACTGTGTGACTACCTGGTTTTGCCAGGGCATCACATCAGCGTCAGCGGGCAAGGCTCCCAACAAAAGTACCGGGAGCGGACTCCCGTGTTCCATACCAGGAAGTCCACAAAGACAAAACACAGTGCAGAGGAAAGTGACACAGACCATCACCCCGGGTGAGGGACCAGAATACCCCCAGTCGCGATGGCCGGCCACCAGCACCTTGGTTTACCATTGGGCTCATGTGATTCATTTGACTATGAGTACACAAGCATTCCCCGATCGGACCGGGCATTCCGCCCCCTGCAATAGTACCGCCCCGCGGCCTCGGCTGCGACCGCCGAGCCGCTCGGATCCGTGCTCGTTCTGCAGGCGATGGCTCGAGCCTCTCACGGACCCGGGGGTCACGTCGCTCTGCAAGGGGGAGGTTGGCGTTACGCGCGGGGGATGCGGGTATGCCGGTGTTGGGGTAGTTTTCATGACGCCACCCACAGGTTGTGGTGATATAGGACACCACCGCTGCGGTGAAGATGGAGGGGCTCCCGGGAGAGATGGCAGGGTGCAGCTCGGTTGTTAACCCCTCCGTGGGTAGGGGCGGTGTGTCCCGGAGCCCGGTAGCGGGGAAGCTGCGGTGCGGGGCGCAGTGCTGCGGTGCGGTGCAATGATGTCGTACTCACAATTAAGTCACTCAGAGTCTCTGGTAAACCAAACGAGATGTAAGACGGGCGGCCCACGGCCAGCTGCAGCACTGGACGGTGTGACAGGGTCCCCCTTTCTCCTGCACCTCAAGTTGTGTGGACCACGGTGCCTAAGAACGGGTGGTCCGCTCCCCGGCGGTTATGTCGTGGGAGTTCCTTTGCCCGCAGGTGCTGGCCCTTGGATCTATGGCCTCTGGCAGTGGCTGTTATCCAGTCAGGTTGGGCTGTTGCCGTCAATCGGGACTTTGGGTGGGAAAGGACCCCGGGAGGTCCAGACCTCAATCAGTTAATTTGACTATACGATGGCCTACGGCCTAGTCAGGGTCTGAGTACCCTTCCTATTGCTCCGGTAAACTGTTGGCTCCCCGGTTCAGATCCGGCGGGCTCCAACCCAGGCCTGGTCCCTACGGTTATACCGGTCGTGTTCCCGGTCTCCTGCAGGCGGCCCCTGCTGTCTGCCTGCGTGACTGAATGGGAGTCCTAGGCTCCGACCCAGGCCCCGCGCAGAACTGTGTGTCACTCTCCACTACTGTGCTGAACTAATCTGCAAACACTCTGAGCTTGAACTTCCTGCCTCAGGCCAGCAGACTCCTCGGTGGGCGTGTCTTTCCGCCTGACTCCGCCCACCTGGTGTGCCTGTCTAACACTGAGAGAGGCAATCAGGTCTTGATTGACGGGTGTTACCTTGCTAGTGTGGGGAGGGGTGTGTGATGTGTGTAATGACCTGTGACCCCTGGTCTCCAAGGCGTCACATTCCCCCTTGGTTTAATGCAGACCGTCCGCGGGCTGCCCGTCCACACCGGTTTATTTTTGCAACTGTGAAAAGATAAAATTTTGTTAACAAAAGCATTCTTTTTCATTCTTCCCTTACGGGAGCCACATTCTTGAACCGTTGCAAACGGGAAAAACATTTTTAATACTAACAAACGGGAACGGGTGCATGTCCTTCCGCCTTCCCACCCAAGCCACCTAGACCTTGATGCCACCACTACAACAGGTGGCACCCCTTTTCCCCAGTCCGGAAACGGGAACCTGGCCTAGGCCACCCAGGCGGGAACGGGTATGGGAAGCGCACCTGGCAGTCATGCAGGGGCCCCACGTCCAAGGCCCCGCGCAGAGCTGTGTGTCACTCTCCACTACTGTGCTGAACTAATCTGCAAAGACTCTGAGCTTGAACTTCCTGCCTTAGGCCAGCAGACTCCTCGGTGGGCGTGTCTTTGTGCCTGACTCCGCCCACCTGGTGTGCCTGTCTAACACTGAGGGAGGCAATCAGGTCTTGATTGACTGGTGTTACCTTCCTAGTGTGGGGAGGGGGTGTGTGGTGTGTGTAATGACCTGTGACCCCTGGGCTCCAGGGCGTCACACAATCACCATCCTCAGCAGAGAGACACTGGGCCCCGGGGCATCCATCCCTACCCACGGAGGGGTTAACATCCAGCTGCCATCCCATCGCCCCCGGGTGCTCCCCAACAGCAGCAGTGGTGCTACACTTCACCACACACTGTGGGTGGTGTCACAGAGTACTTACGGCAAATCCCGTACATATACGTCCACTTTTATTTGAAGTATCCGCGCGAATCCCCAGATCCGGAAAATCCCTCGAGCCACACTGCGGATCCGGATCCGAGCAGCCTGACTACTGGCGTGGGGGCGGCACACTACTATCTGAATAGACTGGTTCCAGCAGAGCTTGGTAATCCCAGACTCTGACGCCTATGGCCGCTCTGTACCAAATGAGAGTCTCACTCCTTGGGAGAAGTATAATGGATTCGGGATCACTCACCTTTACGCTACCAATCTCCCCACCTGTTATTTCAGCCTGCTGTTGCGGCACGAGGGCCTTGATTTCGTTATGGAGGGTGCGTTTCTCTTTGCAAAGGCTAACTTTGCTGTCCTGCAAAATGGTGATGACCTCACAATTTTCAATCACATGTGTGTCCAGGGTCATAGTAGAATTATATTCTCCTTTGTCTACGTCTACTACCACGAGACCTTGAGATTTAAATTCCACCCTCCCCACCTTAATGACAACCTCTTTGTACCCCACCTGGGTCAAAGGTTGACCATTACTTGCTATTAATGACAAGTCTGCATCAGGACAGTGGATAAAATCAGTGTTGGTCCAATATCTCTGGTTGACTCCCCCCAACTGGATATTGATGGCCACTGCTCTGGAACGCCCCTTATACACCAGTGATCTAATAATGATGACATCACACTCACCTCCTAGATACGCACAGTTGAAGTAGCTGCACAGTTCACCCGAACTCTCCAGAGTATAGGAGTTTCCATCTTTTGTTATGTTTCTAAATTTTTCTGCAACTGGAATTAAGATGTCTTGTGCCCCATAATTTGATAGATAATCGATGTCTACACCAAAGCAGGTGGAGATGTTGAAGAAAGACTTTGCCTCAGAGTCTGCAGCAATGTTTTTATCTGGAGATGAGGCTGTGAACTCCCCGAATCGGAGCTCTGAAGACACATTGTAGATCTGTCTACTGCCTCGATAGGCCACATATTTCTTGGCACAACCTCTGGTCAGCACCTGTAACGCTCGGGTCAGGTAGAAGTGAAGAGCTTTAAAGTGGAAATGTTGCATATAATAATCCCGGGACCTTCCAGCGATGGAGATGTTACCATTCAGCTGATTGTAGATGGGGTACGGGTACTCCATGTTGGACAGAACCACCGCCACCCCGTACTCATCCTTAAAGGCGCCCGGGAGATTCAGGTCGTCTCTGTCCCATATTTCAGTCGCTTCCTTCCACGTTTCATCAAACTGTTTGTTTTTTCTTTCTTCTTCTAGAATTTTTGGCATTAACTTCTCCATTTTGTCTTCACAACAGAGATATTGATCATCAAACGCATCGGGCATCATGTCCAGCTCCAGGGGCTGGAAGAGAAAGTGCGGATATAACAGCTAATGGCAGAATTACATTGTAAGCTTACACTACAGTATTAATATGCCTGCTGGGGGATTGTGCAAAGTGCCACCCAAATGAACTGATGGAGACACCCGCACGTGGGCGGGCGATGGAGCCCCAGTCTCGCACTCCTGTGGGTACGGAGATTGGATGGCTTATTTTATGGCAATTTGTTCCATAATTTTGGCACATGATTGAACATTCAGCCAAATCCTTTTCTCTTTACGCCATCAATTGAGGTGCATGGAGCATATTCCTTTGCCCCCTTTTTTTTCCCTTTTGAAAGTGGACCAAAATTTGGGGCCAAAATTAGCTTTGTAATTCTCCATTTACAGATAGAAAACTGCAGTGAGGTTTGTAAGGAGGTGAGAACAGTAATCAGCGGGAGAATGGTAAATCCTAGCGCACACCGGGAATGTCACCCGTCTACAAGTTCCAGGACAATAATCTGTATCCATATTGTTTATATTCTCCATTTGTGACTTTTTTGATAACTTGACTTATTAATTTCCTAAAAAAGTAATTGACTCGCCCCAGGGCTGTGGGGTACTCGGTCCCGGGCGGTGTACTGCAGGGATATGTCACTGGGTGGCCATTGCCCGGTTCAGTAACCCTGGGGGTCGCTTGAAGGGGGTTATGTACAGGGGAAGGTTTGTAAAGTTTGTATCGTGACGCCACTTGCGAGTTGCGGTAATGGAGATGGAACCGCCACTGCACAGTTTCTCACCATTGGGGCTTGTGTTAGGGGCAGCCTGGATGTTGGGCCCTCCGCAAGTAGGGCTGAGGCCCCAGGGAGTAGGTGATGGAGTTAGTGGGTCGTAGCCACCGGAGCGCGGGACGGTGTCGCCGGTAAATAATGAGGACGAGGCAAGAGCTCAGGTTCAGGTCTTTTACTCACTGCTTAGGAGATTGCCCGAGAGTGTCCTGGGTCACTGCTGGTAAGTCTCTGGTTATCCGGTGCAAGTTCCAGGTGGTGACCGGTGTCAGTGTAAATGTCCGGTTTGTGCTCGCTGTCCAGTGATCAGCAGAATGAACCTGGGCTGAGCTCCTGCTCACAAGCCCCAGGCTCCACAATGGAAAGATAAGCTGTGTGTCCCTCCAGCACCCAGTCTGATCTCAGGGGACGTCCCTCTAGAAAGCTCTGTATGTGTCATGGCTACCTCCTCTTATACCCCATGTGGCACCAGCCCCCCAGTGGTTGTCCTGGTGACCAGGAAGTCCCATACTACTGGATGGCTGACTCTCCCTGCCCCCCCCCAGTCCACACCCCCTGTGGGGAAGGCACCTAACTGCATGTGAAATGTGTATTGGTGTGAGCACCGGCAATCCACCTGCTACTTACTCCAGATAGATACTGCTCCTTAACTCAGGTGCAATACCCTGTAGCGACCAGAGCCTCAGGGGCGCTACATAATCAACCTTGGGCCTCGGTGAGGAGACAATTCTTCTGTCTGGAATGGGAAAAAGATGGGAAAGCTTAAAGCGCCTCTCCAGTGTTTGTTCTTCTATTTCCCTACAGCATTATGCGGGACTGCCCCGATTTTAGAGCTCTCTCCCGCAGTCCCGCGGCTCACAGCTGATGTCCCGGCTCCTCTCCTCAGTGCAGGGAATAAATGAAATTACATTTTCATCAGCTCTGGATTATCGGGGCGGCCGGGACTCAAACCCATGAACCGTGAGCTCTTTTGCCACAGGCAGCAGCTCTAACAGTGAGCCACTGCCTGTATTAAAAAACATAGGAAGATTTGGTAATATTGACCTCTGTATTGCAGGTGAGAAACCAGAAGCAGATTATTCAGCTGCAAAGATGGAGGGATGGAGGGATAGAGGGAGGGATGGATGGATGGAGGGATGGATGATAGGGGGATAGATGGATGATAGAGGGATGGATGGATACATGATAGATAATAGATAGATACATATGTGGCACCCTGGACTAGCCAGGGGCCACAGGTAACAACACACATACACACCCACCCCCAGCAGTTCACAGCAGACATCCCCAGTGAGACCTGATTTCCTCCCTCGGGTTCAGACAGACACACCAGGTGGGCGGAGTCAGGCAGATGGACACGCCCACCGAGGAGTCTAGCTGGTCTGAGGCAGGAAACAACGCAGACAAGTCCAGGCAGAGGAAGAGAGAGGAGGTGTGCAGAGAGGCAGACGCAGACTGGGGCCTAGGTTGGAGCCTATGGCCCTCGTGTAGCCAGTGAAGCAGACGGTAGTGGCCATCTGCAGGAGCCGGGAAGACAGTCTAGGTGGAACCGTAGGTAGCCAGGACAGGGTGGTGGCCCGTCCAGTACCGAACCGGGGAGCCAGCTGGAAACCGGAGCACAGGAGGAGCGTACAAGAAGGTGCAGGAAAGGACTTACACTACTAAACTGGGGTCAGGGGAAAAACACCGCAGCCGCCTGTGGGACCCGTCCATCCAGCCACTTGTTTTACCAGAGACTCCGTGTACGTTACTGGCTGAGTGAGTACCACCATGCCGTCTGGCACTGCGCTGGCCCCGCGACCCTGCACCTCCCCAACTCCTGCCATCCACCTTCCAATCACCATCACCGGGCCCCGGGACCACCAAATACCCCTACCCACGGAGGGGAGAGAAACATCTCGGCTGCTCCCTGTCATCGCTCCCGGGATCCCCGTCTAGAGCAGCGGTGGTGTCCCCAACTTCACCACACACCGTGGGTGGCGTCACGAACTGACTTCCCAAAAACTATTCCCCTTTCACTCACGGGCGAGGAGCGCCGCTCGAGTCCCCGGATCCGGCCCACCGCTCGAGCCACCAAGCAGCGGCGAGCAAGCAGCCGCCCAGAGCCGGACCCGAGCGTGCTGAGTGCAGCGCCCTCCCCGCCCGCGACACATACATGATAGATAAATAGATAGACATATAGATAGATGGATAGATACATGATACATGAGAGATATACAATAGATAGATAGATAATGGATAGATAGAGAGATTGAGGGATAGATAGATATGTGCCGCCCCCACGCCTGTAGCAGCCGGGCTGCTCGGATCCAGATCTGCTGTGTGGCTCCAGGGATCCTCCGGACCCGAGGGTCACGCGGAGACGCCAAATGAAAAGGGGGGACGTAGTTATACAGGCTTGGCCGTATACAGTTCGTGATGCCACCCATGGTGTGTGGTGAAGTGTGGCACCACCGCTGCGGCTGTGGGGCACCCCGGGGGTGATGAAATGGCAGCGAGTTGTTAACCCCCGGGACCCGGTGACTCATTAAAGGGGATGGTTATGGCAGGGGTCAGCGCGTCCGGTCGTACCCCGGGGGGGATGCTCGGTTACTCACGGTTGAATAAATCACACAAGTCTTTTGGTAAACCAATGTGCTGGTGGCCGGCTGCAGCGGCCAGTTGTACTTTGGTCCCCCACCCGTGCTGGTGGTCGCCGTCTCTTTCCTCTGCACTGCTTTGTGTTGTGTTGGACTTCCCGGTGTGAAACATGGAAGTCCGCTCCCTGTGTTGTGTATCTGAGGAGCCGTGCCCGCTGACTCTGACCCGTGGGATCTACCGGACCCTGGCGGATGCCCTATCCCTCTCTGTGGGTGGTTGTCTGCTTTTGGGACTTTGTTTGGGACAGGACCTATAATCCTGTCCTGAAATGGTTAATTAGCTAGGCCGTTGGTTCCAGTCCTTGCTTCAGGGTCCAAGTTCCCCCTCTGTGCACGGTTTCCGGGTTGGTTCTCCGGTGTCAGTACCGGCGGGCTCCAACCTTGTCCCGGTCCACCTCGGATCTTCGGCTGCTGTCTTCCCGTCTGCTGCAGACTGCATCTGCCACCTAGCCAATGCACCAGGGTTCCAACCCTGGCGCAGCTGCTCCTTGCACTTGAGCTACAGCCTGCACTGCCCTTGAACTAGGGCATTACTCCACTCTACACTTGAACTTAGGCTACTCCAAAACTTAACTGACTGTTTTCCTACCCTGGGCTGTCTAGACCCCTAGGGGGACGTTATCCATCCGCCTGGTCTCGCCCACTGGTGTGTCTGTCTTTTCCTGAGGGGGGGTGGCTAGGGTTTCAGGTCGGCTGATTTAACCCTGTATGGGAAGGTGTTGTGCGGGGGCCTAAATTGTGTGACTACCTGGTTTTGCCAGGACGTCACAGATAGATAGATAGAATCATAGATAGACAGACAGACATAAATACTGTGTACCGCCCCCGTGCCAGCGGCCGAGCCGCTCGGATCCGGAGCCGTGGTGGCTCGATGGGTCTCCGGACCCGGGGGTTCGTGTGGACACTCGAATTTAAAAAGAGAGGGGGGGTTTGTACAGAGGATGTGTAAGTTTGTGACGCCACCCACGGTGCGTGGTAATATGGCAGACCACCGCTGCTGCTGGGGAATTCCGGTGGCGATGGTGTAGAAGCTGGATGTTTAATCCCTCTGTGGGTAGAGGGTTTGTGCCCCGGGGCCCATTGGATTGTTGGTGATTGGGGTGCCGTTGGGTAGAGGAAAAGGGGGCTTTCAGTGTACTCACTCAGTCCAGGAATAACAACACCGACAGCTTGTAAACCAGAATTCTAAGCAGCACTGCAGCCTGAAGGAAACATGCTTGGATCCATGCCCTTGGTGTTGCTGTTAGTCTTTGTCCCTTTCCTTGGCACCTGTTTTCCTCTAGTTGGACCCTTAAGCTTAAAACTTTTCGGGTACCATTCACCCGTATGGCTAACGGAGGGAGCTTGCTCTCAGGGTTCACGCGTAGGATTTCTTTGGACTGTATTGGGAAAGTCCTATCCCATCGGTGCACTTGTACCCCGATTTTGGAGCGGGTTGGGGATGAATCTTGAAGTCTTCACCCCCGTCGGGTAAATTACTGGGACACGTGAAGCTACTTCCCAGCTTAGGGTCCACATACCCCGTCGTGCCCTGGCCCCTGCCCGGTGATGGCTCAAGGCCGCCGGCTGCCCTCTTCGGCAGTCCGTGCCCCTTGACGCGATCCCCTGCGACCGGGGTTCCAGCTCCCTCCAGGCCCAGACCAACGTCTGCCACCTAGTAACTTCAGGAGCCCGGCTCCTAACCTGTGACCTCTCTCTCCTGGAGAGTCACCTTCCACCTCCTACTCCTTTCACTCCTGTTCACTTCCTCCGTCACTTTCTGTCACTTTCCCTCACCAACCCCCCATATAGGCAGCCCTATTCCCTTCAGGCCCCCCAATGGTGTGTCTGGTGGATTTGGTGCAAAGTGTCCCTAGGATTTTGATTGGCTAAGCTGTTAGCAACACAAAAGGACCAGGATCCGTAACCAAGGAGGATTGGATACTGTGCAGAAGGGCAGATTGCACAATACCCTGTGACGACCTGATAGGCCAGGGCATCACAACTACATCTCTTTGTAGGTGAAGGAAAGAGTCAGATTCATTTCTTCCCATAAAACTACTATAAAGAAATGAGGAAAAAAAATACAAATACAAATTTATTTTTTATTTTATTTTCACCACCTTCGATTCAAACCAGCAACTTTCCCAGTAGTGCCCAGCAGCCTCCTAGGATTGATGATGTCAGGGGGAGGATTTTATATGAATAAACCTACAATGCAGCCTCTGATTACACAGCAGATCACACAGGACACAGCTCCATTGTACAGAGCAGCGTCTCTGTGTCTTTATTCTAGAGGGAGAGGAAAAGAGGGGTTTTTTTCTTCTAATAAAATTACTAAAAATAATAAAAAAATAGAATAATGTAATTTTATTACACTTTTTTATAAAATAATAAACATCACAAATCAGCAAATAACATGGACATATTTGGTGTCCCTGTAATCCGAACAAGACAGCGATCAGATTATTGATCGGGATTGGTAAATGGCGGAAAAAGATGGCGCAACTTATTATTTTTCTTTATTAAAACCCATAAAAGAGTTTATAAAAATGTATCGCTGAGGCCGTGTTCACACGTAGTGTAAATGCTGCGTTTTTTTCTGCAGGATCCGCACCACGAGTGCAATAACAATCCTCTCTGATTATCGCGTGTTTGCGGCATTTTTTATGCATTGTCTCCCTTATTTGATACATGTTTGGTGCAGATGTGAATAATGAAGATTATAAAGGAAAAAAACACCAAAACCGCAGAGTTCAGCGGCGTCCATAGACCGAGGGCGGAGATTTCATGACGTCTCATCCACTTTGTTTGGACATTTAGTCCGTGTTCACATGTAGTGTACATGCTGCATTTTTTTCTGCTGTTTTTTTGCACATTTACTCTGCTGTGTTTAATTGTCCAAGTAAAGTGGTTGAGATTCCATGAAAAGATATCACTGAACGCTGCGGTTTTGGTGCTTTTTTGTTCTGGAGGTTTCTATGTGGAGCTTAAAAAAATGCAGGAAAAAGCTTCATTGTACAAGAAAAACGCAGATTCACATCTGAACCAAAAACACATTAAATAATGGAGAAAAGGCAGAAAAAATGCAGCAAAAATGGAAAAACCAGAGAAGATTGTTATTGTGTAGTATTGCGCAGACAGTGGCAGGAACAAGACACAGAATTTATGCAGCGTGTGACCACGGTCTTATAGGCACAAATAAGCAACATGTCATATAGTGACACATAGAAATATAAGAACATTCTGGCTGCTATGACTATTAACGAACAGTCCGGGGCATCTGCTGAATGACCCTTACTGACAAATGGGTGTGGCTAGGGATTTGACTAGGGGCGTGGTCAAAATTTGCCACTCATATTTTGTCCCTCTTTCCTTTCTTCAAAAGTTGGGAGGTATGCCTACAGGAGTGGTGCTCTAAATGTAAGCCCCGGCCCCCCGTCTGATACTCCCCTTCCAATGGCTTCATCTTTTTCCAGCATCGCTCTGGTCGGTCTACAGCGATATGGGACCTGCCTATAGCTCTCAGTGTTTCATGGAGCGCACCGGAGGTCACAATGCAATACAGATCTATGGGAGCCTTGTTCTGGCCTGGTTCTGAGTCTCATAGAGATGCATTGGGAGCTGGTGACTTCTGCACAGTCAGAGGTAATGAGGACAAGATGGCACTGCGGGAAAAACAATTAATCCACTAAGAAGCCCCAGGAGGGTGAGGATATTACAGGGGGCAGAGGACTTACATTTAAATGACTACTCCAGTGCTGAAAAAACAATACATTGGAGTGATGGTTTAAAGTGTAAAGGCCGCTTTACATGCAACGACGTATCTAACGATTTGTCGTCAGGGTCACGGAATTCGTGCCGCACATCCAGCCTCGTTACCGACGTCGTTGTGTGTGACACGTACGAGCGACCGCTAACGATCAGAAATACTCACCAAATCGTTGAACGTTGACACATCGTTCATTTTCAAATTATTGGTGTTGGACACAGGTTGTTTTTCGTTCCTGAGGCAGCACACATCGCTATGTGTGACACCCCGGGAATGAGGAACAACAGCTTACCTGCGTCCTCCGACAACGAGGTGGGCGTGACGTTCATGCGGCTGCTCTCCGCCCCTCCGCTTCTATTGGTGGCCCGCTGTATGACGTCGCTGTGATGGCACACGAACCTCCCCCTTAAGAAAGAGGTTGTTCGCTGGCCACAACGACGTCGCTAGGAAGGTAAGTATGTTTGACGCGTCCTAGCGATATTTTTCGCCCCGGGCAGCGTTTTGCCCGTCACGCACAAACAACGGGGTGTGTGCAATCGCTAGCGATGTCGCAGCGGATAAAAAGCAGCCTTTACCGAGTGGACTCAGATGGGAGGTATTGCCTATGGCGCGGCATTGTGGAGGATTCCAGGATGGAGGAGCCACTGAGTGTAGGATCTAAGCACAGATAAGCCAGAGCTGAGAACAAGACCACTGGATAGGTTAATCTATATTTGCCAACTTAGAATTGTTTTTATAAGAAACTTTAGAGCATAATGCCGAAAGATGTTTTTTGGCTCCCTTGTCTGCATTTCAAGGACCACTCAACTTCTTTAGAGCCCATGCACCTTCAGTGGGGGAAGCAACACATTGTGGTGATTGCCTGTGTGATCTAGGTGGGGACAGTACGGATATTATCAGCCCCCCTGAAGATGCATCTGGACAGCAGAGCTGAATATGAGGACACTACATCCTGCAACTGCACATTAGACATATCTGTCTCCTCTGTATATCTCCGAACTAATCTCCCAATATACTCCAACACGTAATCTCCGGTCCTCCCAAGATCTCCTTCTCTGCTCCACGCTTATCCGTTCCTCATCCAACTGCCACCAAGACTTCTCCAGAATATCCCCTGTCCTCTGGAATTTGTTGCCTCAATACGTCAAATTATCTGCTACACTTGCAAGCTTCAAGCAGAGGTTGAAAACCCCTCTCTTCAAAAATACCTAGTCTCCAATGACCCCGCTGCCTCCTCACCACCGCCGGAGTTGCTGCCTCACCACCCCCAGAGCTACCACTTCCCCACCACCGGAGCTGCCGCCTCACTACCGCCGGAGCTGCTGCCTCACTACTGCCTCACTACTGCGTGAGCTGCCGCACCCCCCCAACCTACAGTCTCCAATGACTCCACTGCCTTACTACCGCCGGAGCTGCCACCTCACCCTCCCCCCTCACTCTCTCCTACCATTATCCTATAGAACATAAGCCCACAAGTTCAGGGCTCTCTCCCTTTGGTACCATTCTGTTGTTGAGGATAAGAATTAAGTAACCAAAATTACTTAATTCAGCCATTTCATAGACTCAAATATATAGTTTAGTTAATACAATCTAACACATATTTATGAATGCTTTTGTTTTTTACTAATATATATATTGCATATTTAGTGTTTTTTCCTTAATCCAGTATATACCAGCATATGTAACAAAGATGGCTGCTGCATCCTGGACAACTCCCAAAGACGGTAATTAACAAAGGAATTCCTAAAGTTTGGACTGACCAATCCAGCAGAGACTATGCAAATTCCTATACGTCCTGAGTCCAGCCTGCGATACTTGATTGGACTATACTCTTGTATACAGCCATACTATGAAAAGGTTTGTTTTTGGAAATAAAGAACAGAATCACTGGCGTCGGTCATGAGAGAAAGATATAACTGACTCGTAGTCCTTTATTTTATTCTTTCTCGAAGTGCACACATGACAATATAATTTGAAACAGCAATCAGATCCTGAGAGACCGCTTGAGTCTCATTTTCAACAGTTGGCGCACCAAACGTGGGGCACCGAAAGAGTGAGACTTCCACTTTCCGGACGTCTGGGGCTACTCCACAGGTAACCAAGTGTCGCTCAATAGCGAGGATTTGATCACCCTCATCGATCCGCGGTAAGCATCATATACATTGTATGTGTTGTTCTATCTGTAGTTCGAGAGACGTTGGTGAAAGGGGGACGGTCACTAGTCGGGGAGAATGGTAGTGCATGGAGACCTAACGGTGTGACTGTCGCTCGCCGGTGACCTCGAGAAGAGAAGGACCCAGACCCCTAGGTGCTGGGTGTAGGTCATTAAGGATCTGGCTGCTTGTACTGCTGGAGGTTGCTACTGAGCTGCAAAGAGGGAGAAACAGGGGGCTAGTGAGCAGCAGCTACCCACGGCTGCTTGGAGCAGGAGGAGAAGGGGGGGGCAGTTACCCATAGGTGTAGTTTTTAGGCAGAGAGCAATGAGGGGACTAGTGTGGGTGACAGTGAGAGAGGAATTTATAGCAGCTGAGGGGGAAGAAGGAGGCCGGCTAGCTTACCAGAGTGATATTTTGTTTGGAATTTGGAACAGAGCGATAAGGGAACCGGCGTTTCCCCCTGTGTTTGTATCACATCTATTTCCGTGTCTATAGCCGGAGAAATAGGAACACATGGTGAACGGTATATAGTATCCATGTGTTGGACACGAGAACTGTGTTCTCTTTACATGGCGTGGAGGGGGAGGGGTTCAGGTGGAGGATAGTGTTTGAATCAGCGTATTCCCGAGTATTAACTCATGCACTGCTGTGTAAGAAGCCTGAAATAGGGACTATGAGGAACGGTAAATAGTGTTCATACGCTGGACGTCGTAAGTGTGTCCTTATTACACAGCAGGGGAGGTGGGAAAACGGTTCAGATTGGAACCCGGCCAGTCCAATTAGAGCACTATGCATACTCTGTTGACGAAGAAATCGGCTTTTTCTGCAGGAGCCGAGGACGCTGTCACTCTAGTCAGTAGAAAATTGAAGAAAGTATATGTTGTATCACTCCTTAGTTCAGTTTCAAAAATGCTCCTAACAGGATCCTTCTACCAAAGAAAAGATGGGGAAGAGACTGGCTGCACAGCCCCTCTTCGCGAGCTGGAATGCACACTGCCCGCACATCTGGAAAGGGGGGCTAGACAGCTCCGGAGAAATAGCAGAAAGGAAAAAAAAAACTGCCAAGTGTTAAATGTACATGTAATTGTGCTAGGTTTTCTATCTTAAGAGCACGTTTTGATAATTAGGAGATTTTAGTGGGATTCTTTTAGCCTAGCGAGAATATTGAGAGATTACAAGTACCACATTTGTTATTTTTAATTTTTTGTTCTGCAAAGGAATCATGCATAAATGCATAATAATGTAGACACTCCCCGGATACATCCAGCTTAGCCACGCCCCTTTCAGTGGTTCTTTGTCCAATGTTCTCAACCCATCCCCTTTAAACTTTTTTTTTTTTTCTTTTTTGTTCTCTGGTATATATGACTAACACATTTGAAAAAGTATAAAATAGTATATTTGCTTACTCAGCTATCCAAAAAATGCAAGTTAGAGATAAATAAGTGAAACTTTTAAAGAATTGGTAAATAGAAAGAGGCAACTGGCCACATAAACCAATTGGTATTCTAAAAGTCCAGCAGTATTATATCTTAAAATAGAATAGAGGTAGGTAAATACATATTTTTGTACCGTGTTAGCTAATCTAAAAATCTTAAAAGACTTATCCCAATAATGTTAGAAGGTATCATATCCATTTGGAAAAAGAGAAAAAATATATAATGTATCCAGTGGAGATGTGTATTGTGGAGAGTAGAGGTTTCAAGGCTATATCTTCTTTAAAACAGAAGATGTGGTTTTTTTTCCCTTTGCTCTGGCTTCCACTAAAAGATAAGGATGGAATGTGGCCTTCCCAAATGGTGAAGTAAGTTTTGTTTAACCCTTAGAGTTCAGGATTTCACAAGAGATTATCAATAGTATTATTATTATTATTTATTATTATTATTTATTATTATAGCGCCATTTATTCCATGGCGCTTTACAAGTGAAAGAGGGTATACGTACAACAATCATTAACAGTACAAGACAGACTGGTATAGGAGGAGAGAGGACCCTGCCCGCGAGGGCTCACAGTCTACAGGGAATGGGTGATGGTACAATAGGTGAGGACAGAGCTGGTTGTGCAGTGGTCTACTGGACTGAGGGCTATTGTAGGCTGTAGGCTTGTTGGAAGAGGTGGGTCTTGAGGTTCCTCTTGAAGCTTTCCATGGTAGTGGAGAGTCTGATGTGCTGAGGTAGAGCATTCCAGAGTATGGGGGATGCGCGGGAGAAATTGTACACGATTGTGGGAAGAGGAGATAAGAGAGGAGCAGAGGAGATCTTGTGAGGATCTAAGGTTGCGTGCAGGTAGGTACCGGGAGACTAGGTCACAGATGTAGGGAGGAGAAAGGTTGTGCATGGCTTTGTATGTCATGGTTAATGTTTGAACTGGAGTCGTTGGGTGATGGGAAGCCAGTGAAGGGATTGGCAGAGTGGCAAGGCTGGGGAGTAGCGAGGGGAGAGGTGGATTAAGCGGGCTGCAGAGTTTAGGATAGATTGGAGGGGTGCAAGAGTGTTGGAAGGTAGGCCAGAGAGCAGGAGGTTGCAGTAGTCGAGGCGGGAGATGATGAGGGCATGCACTAATGTTTTTGCAGATTCTTGGTTAAGGAAAGCACGGATCCGGGAGATATTTTTGAGTTGTAATCGGCATGAGTTGAAGAGGGCTTGGATGTGTGGCTTGAAGGATAGAGCAGAGTCGAGGGTCACTCCAAGGCAACGAGCTTGTGAGACTGGGGTGAATGAGCAACCATCGAGTTTGATGGAAAGGCTTGTTGGAGGAGATGAGTGAAGAGGAGGAAAGACAATAAACTCTGTTTTGTCCATGTTAAGTTTTAGGAATCGTGCAGAGAAGAAGGATGAAATAGCAGAGAGACATTGTGGGATTCTGGTTAGTAGAGAGGTAATGTCAGGTCCAGAGAGGTAGATCTGTGTGTCATCGGCAAAGAGATGATACTGGAGGCCGTGGGACTCTATGAGCTGTCCCAGGCCGAAGGTGTAGATGGAGAACAGCAGGGGTCCAAGAACTGAGCCTTGAGGGACACCGACAGATAGGGGGCATGATGAGGAAGTGGTGTGAGAATGGGAGACGCTGAAAGTTCGGTCGGTTAGGTATGAGGAGATCCAAGATAGGGCCAAGTCTGTGATGCCCAGAGATGAGAGAATCTGTAGTAGGAGGGAATGGTCTACTGTGTCAAAGGCAGACGACAAGTCCAGGAGGAGGAGGATAGAGTAGTGTCGCTTGGCTTTGGCGGTTAGTAGATCATTGGTGACTTTGGTTAGGGCAGTTTCAGTAGAATGATGTGGTCGGAAGCCAGATTGAAGCCGGTCAAAGAGGGAGCAGGAGGAGAGGTATGAGGACAATTCAAGATGGACATGCTGTTCCAGTAGTTTTGAGGCGTAGGGGAGAAGGGATATGGGGCGATAGTTTGACACAGAGAATGGGTCAAGGGAGGGCTTTTTGAGGATGGGTGTAATAGAGGCATGTTTAAAGCATGAAGGGAATATACCACTTGCTAGTGATAGGTTGAAGAGATGGGTTAGGGCTGGGATGAGGACTGCGGTGATGTTGGGGATGAGGTGCGATGGGAGCGGGTCCAGTGCACAGGTGGTTAGGTGTGATCTTGAGAGTAGAGTGGAGAGATTGTTTTCTGTCATGGTGAAGAAGCTGGATTTGGAGGAAGAGGGATGAGTAGCTATGATGAGGGGCTGTGGGGATTGTGGGCCAAAGCTTGCTCTGATGTTGTCAATCTTCCGCTTGAAGAAAGAGGCAAAGTCTTCAGCTGAGAGGAGAGGAGAGGGAGGTGGTGCTGGAGGACGGAGGAGAGGAGAGGGAGGTGGTGCCGGAGGACGGAGGAGAGGAGAGGGAGGTGGTGCCGGAGGACGGAGGAGAGAATTGAAAGTGTTGAATAGCTGTTTAGGGTTGTGAGAGAGAGAAGATATGAGGGATAAGAAGTAGGTTTGTTTTGCAGCAGTGAGTGTGGACTTGAAAGTGGTGAGGGACTCTTTATATGCAATGAAGTGCTCAGTGGAATGAGACCTCTTCCATCTGCGCTCAGCAATTCTGGAAGCCCGTCTTAGTTCTTTAGTCTGCCTTGTGTGCCAGGGTTGCCTGTTGATTGTGCGGGTTTTGGTGTGTGTGAGGGGGGCAGCTGATTCGAGAGCTGCAGAGATTGTAGTGTTGTATAAAGTTGCAGCGGCATCTGCATCATGTAGAAATGCAATGTCTGTGAGGGGGAGAAGGGACTGAGAAAAGGCGTGTAAATCAATGTGTTTGATATTTCTGCGAGGGTGTGAAAATTTGTGGAGGGGGGGTTGCATACTTGGAGAAGAGAGGGAAGAGAATGTGAGTAGGTTGTGGTCAGACAGGGGGAGGGGCAAGTTAGAGAGGTTAGATAGGGAACAGAGGCGAGTGAAGATGAGGTCCAGCGTGTGGCCATCTTTGTGAGTAGCTGCAGAAGACCATTGGGTGAGGCCGAAGGAGGAAGCGAGTGTTAGAGGTTTGGAGACAGATGAGTGGGAAGTGTCAATGGGGATATTGAAATCACCCATGATGATGGTGGGGATGTCGGTGGAAAGGAAGTGTAGTAGCCAGGTGGTGAAATGGTCAAAAAAGGCAGTGGCTGGCCCTGGAGGACGGTAAATGACAGCCAGCTGAAGGTTGGAGGGGGCGTAGATGCGTACGGAGTGCACCTCAAAAGATGGGAGCGTGACAGAGGGTGGTAGTGGAATTGGTGTAAAGGAGCATTGGTCGGACAGGAGCAAACCAACTCCTCCACCGTGCTTGTTAGTTGGGCGGGGAGTGTGAGAGAGTTGGAGACCACCATAAGAAAGTGCAGCAGGAGAGGCAGTGTCAGAGGGGGTGAGCCAGGTTTCTGTGATGGCGAGGAAGGAGAGTTTATTAGTGATGAACAGATCATGGATGTAGGATAGTTTGTTGCAGACAGAGCAAGCGTTCCATAGAGCTCCTGTTAGTGGGACTGGGGGAGCGGGGGCTGGGTGAATGGGTATGAGGTTTGCGAGGTTGCGGAAATTTGTGTTAGGTTGTTGAAGAGGGTTTGAAGTGACAATAGGGATGTGGTGAGGAGGACCAGGATTTGAAGCAATATACCCAGCAGTGAGGAGAAGCAGTGAGAGTGTTAGTAAGTGGGAGCAGGAGAGGCCATGAGATGGACGTGTGTGTCTGGAGACAAAGGGTGTAATGTGGAGGAAAATATCTGAGGGGAAGGTAAGATGGGTGGGGAGGATGGAGGGAGAGATGGGTGGGGAGGATGGAGGGAGAGATGAATAGTTCATTACTGGCTTTAGGGATCAGAGGGGGCAGTAAAAAGTGAAGTATTATAGGGGTGAAGGTGAAAAGAAACACAAACATTGTTTACATTGACTATGTATGCTGTTACCTTCCGGTCACTTTCGGCCCAATTCTGGCCTAATTCAATGCATCATACTTATATGGTGCATACTTCTATTGGTGCAGACGAAAAGTCATGTGCAGACTTTTAGTTGCCCCACTATATACACATACAAGTGCACTCAGCTGTGAAGGGGTGGGTTGCAAGACTAACCCCTTGATCACTCAATCAAAAAAAAAAAATGCAGCTTAACATAGGCAAAATAAACAAAGGTCATAAAAGGGGGGTGCAAAACAGGGGGGGGAAAGATCACAGTGAGATGCTGGAGGATGTCACGAAGATATTGAAGCAAAGAAAGAACAGGTCAGATATAGTGCAAAGGTAGAGTGCATGAATTGACATACCAGGTATTAGAACACACAGCAAAGTGGAGTGGAAATCAGTTCATGGGAAAGTAGAGTGCATGAATTGACATACCAGGTATTAGAACACACAGCAAAGTGGAGTGGAAATCAGTTCATGGGAAAGTAGAGTGCATGAATTGACATACCAGGTATTAGAACACACAGCAAAGTGGAGTGGAAATCAGTTCATGGGAAAGTAGAGTGCATGAATTCACATACCAGTTATTAGAACACACAGCAAAGTGGAGTGGAAATCAGTTCATGGGAAAGTAGAGTGCATGAATTCACATACCTGTGGGAAGATAGACATGGTGATTAGATGATGGCAGATGATAGATGATAAATGACCAAGTGCATCATAATATCATCTCTGGCCTAATTCAATGCATCATACTTATATGGTGCATACTTGTATTGGTGCAGACGAAAAGTCTTAGTATTCTGTTTATACCTGAATGATTACATTACCTTTGTAGGGAAAATCAGATTTTTTGAGATATGCAAATTAGTTTCTGTGTTGTTTTGTTTTTTTATGGCGATTTATTCGAACAATATATTTTTATTTTGAGACTCTGTATACAAACTCTACCCCTTTTCTGTTTTTACGATTCTTTCTAAACAATTTATATTCTTGCAGGTTAGCCGCCCAGTCACAGTTGTCATCTAAGCATGTTTCAGTTATTTCTACTATGAAAGGTTTTCTTTTCTTATATAGATACAGTATATACGAACCGTGTTGTCTAATTTTAGTTTATAGTATGTAGCTAATTTATTACCTGCTGTCTTATTTTTTCTTTTAGAGAATAGCAGCATAAAACTATGAATTTTTGACAGATTGGTACACAAAAACAAAAAAAAGGGAGGAGTAGTCATCGTCATCATTATATTTTTCCAGCAGTAGAGGGCGCAGCAGATATATTATACAAGTTCTGGGGCTGACCCTTCCCCCGCAAGTTATATTTACTGGATTACTATGAGGCATATCTGTTAACTGAAATGGGAAAATCTTGTCCTATATGTTTATTTGTTTATTTATTTATTTAGTATTTTCAGTCATGTGAAGTATAGATGACCACTAACTGTATTATGGTCAGAGTTAAAGTTATAATAATGATCTAATGCATAGTTTTAGTTTTTGTTTTTATAGATGGAATCTGATGCTGCTCGATTCTACATTAGATATGCTACGGTTTACACAACATGAGGTAATCTAAATTTGAACCACTCCCTCCCCTCCTATCGGTACAGGAGGCAGTGATGTATCAATGCCTTCTCTAGATGGGTAGAACAGAAGTGGGTAAGATGGTTAAATGTGTTTGTAGGTTGTAGATTTTTTCCTGTTGTCAAATGAACTAGGTATACTGAAGATAAAGTCTAGACCTGAGCTGACGGTGATGGAGCCAGAGGAGATGCTCGCACAGGTGTCGCCGACAAAGAAGTAATAAATGGGCCTAGAGTTGAGAGTCTTTCACAAATTCAAACCATACCTTCCTGGCACCTGTCACGTCGTTAGTGACACCTGTCACTCCTTGTGTTCTTAAATCTCACAGTATCAAGCGATTCAACAAAGAATGGAGTGTGACATGCAGGGAGCCAGCTGACTGAGGAAGGTCTGTGGATAAAGGGTGGTAAGCTTTCTGTGCCATGAGATCTCTCCTTAATGATGGCCCAGGTAACATTTGTGTAAGACAGTTATCAGTTTGTGCTTTGGTGAAACCAGGGTTCAGTACTCAGGTGTACAGACTTACCCAGTCTTGTAAGACATGTGCCTAAAACGAAGTGAGAAAAAAACCTGTAAAGAATCTGCGGAGACACCCTGCACCTGCTCTACCCATGTTAGAGACGGCAAATTGATTATAGATGTATAATATGAGCACGTTGTATGCAAGTTTGTGCGTGTTGTGTAGATTTCTCTCCAGGTTTGGTCAGAGGCATTCCAGTGCAGAAAACGACGTTATTGCTGAAAAGCACATGATGGTGGTATGTAAAAAAAAGGGTTTACAGAATTAAAAAAAAAAAAGGTGTATATTTTCATAGAAAAGTGGAAACTGACAACTCTTGAACAAAATGTATGTTTTGTTTTCTTTTTGTAATAAACAGGTCTTTATGTAAAATATTTTTTGGTTTAGCACAGGCATGCACATTTTTATATAATTGACTAAATAGTGTAATAAACACGTGTATTTTCTAATTCCAGATCCTAAATCAGAGTTAGTAGTATATGGTCTTCAGTCAGGGGACTGATTAATCCTAAAGGGACAAGCGAGAATGAGCCATGAGTCAACACTAGATGAGTCGATCAAACCGCAGAAACTTCAATGGATCCACGCCTCGCATTGCAGGACGGTCGACCAACCAGAGCTGCACTGAGCGTCCTGCTCATATTTAGCCTTTTCAAAAGACCTGTACAGTCTCAGACCATCATTGCCAAAACAGTTAGAAGAGAGGACTTAGAGAACCTTGAGACATGGGAAAGTCCAACTACAAAGGGTGAGGACTCGCCTAGGAATCCTTGGTCTCAAACAGGTGAAGAAAACCCATTTCCCATTCTGCCCATGCGATGCAGGTCTTCCGCACAGAAATCTCTACCTCTCTTCCTAAGGGAACACAGTACCCGTAGAATTCAGAAATGGCAGAAATAAGTCTTTAGGGGGGACTCTTGAGGATAAGAATTAAATAACCAAAATTACTTAATTCAGCCATTTCATAGACTCAAATATATAGTTTAGCTAATGTAATCTAACACACATATTTATGAATGCTTTTGTTTTTTACTAATATATATATATTGCATATTTAGTGTTTTTTCCTTAATCCAGTATATACCAGCATATGTAACAAAGATGGCTGCTGCATCCTGGACAACTCTCAAAGAAGTTAATTAACAAAGGAATTCCTAAAGTTTGGACTGACCAATCCAGCAGAGACTATGCAAATTCTATATGTCCTGATTCGAGACTGCGATACTTGATTGGACTATACTCTTGTATACACCCATACTATAAAAAGCTTTGTTTTTGGAAATAAAGAACAGAATCACTGGCGTTGGTCATGAGAGAAAGACATAACTGACTTGAAGTCCGTTATTTTATTGTTTCTCGACGTGCACACATGACAATATAATTTGAAACAGCAGTCAGATCCCGAGAGACCGCTTGAGTCTCGTTTTCAACACTGTCTACTGTAACATATCCATATTTTGTATGTAGCCCCTTCTCATGTGCAGCTCCATGGAATGAATGGTGATCTATAAATAAATAATAATAATCCAGGCAGAGAGCTCTGGTTTCTGATAGATGTATGCAGCATCTCAAGCTTTGTCAACTCTTTTAGAAAGTCAGAAGGTCTACTCTAACCTTTGCCAGAAGTCACCATGATATTTTCCAGGAGAGTTAACAATTTTTGGCTTATTGGAATCCCTGGTTGAATGGTTGTGAGCAAGACTCCTGGAAAACATGGAGTGATACTGCAGAGGCCTCAGAAGAAGAGTCTGGGCAGTGCGAGAAACAACGACACGATTTTAGGTGTAAACAGGTTGACGAGCTGGATGTGGCCCCTGTGAACAGGGATCTGAGATAAAAGGGTATGTGCCTGTTCAGATTTAGAGCTGGTGAACTTTGGTCCCTAAGAGAATATTCCTGTCCCCCCTCTACATAGAGCATGTGCTCATTCTCCATCCTCCTTGCTAGAATATCATCAATAATATCTAACAAGTATTTCTCAATTTTCCCATTTGGAATAAGCTATGGTGGGGAGTTATGGCTCCAATGTCACCTCCAAACTAGGTTGTCATTTGCAGGACGTTTTGGATACATTTCTGCGCTAGAGCAGAATTTGTGTGATCCACCATAACCTGGCTTTTCTTTAGGTCAAAGACTACATCTGGACATGTTGTGCCCCTGAGGTTTCAGTCGCCACAGGGTACTGCACCTGACTTAAAGCGCAGTGCTCAACCCGGATCCAGAGGAGGTCGGTGCCGATTCCACTTACACAACTCATACACACCACCAGGTTACCCTTCTTTACCGTGGACCGGGCTAAGTTTGGGTCAAAAGGGGTCGCCAGCGTGGTTGGGTCTTTAGGACACCACCACACCTGGGATCCCCAATCCACTAGTAGCGGGACCTGGGACGGGAGGAGCAACCACCAGGGGGAGTCAGACTCAGGAGCCAACACAACAGTTAGAGGGAGAGTTCTCCAGCAGGAGAGGAAGGAAGCAGTCGGGTTTTAGCCGTGGCTCTGGTGGGACGCAGGAGTCAATATGGTTGCCGAGGGAAGAGCTTTATTGCTCCCTGTAAAAAGTTCACATTTATTAAATAATTTATAATATAATACATCCAGATAATAGATCTATAGATGGCAGAATTTATCGAGAACAGTACTTAAATTAAGATAAAGGTGTCTGTATTGAATATAGATAGATGCTGACATAGTATGGTATATATATAAATATATATATATATTCTAGGGTTACATCATGTGTAACATGCATTCAGAAGAATCTCCCTATATGGGTTTGGACAGCTATATATATATATATATATAACATGACACGGTGGCACGGGGGCTCTCTCACACATTTGCACATGTCGAAGCTGAGCCAGGATCCATCCATCCACCCAAGATGAAGTAACATATGCTATCAGGCCTACAGCATATCATCCTTGCGTCCATTCAGGAACTAAGGAAAGATGGATGAAGATTTCTATTGATTTAGTATGGACTATTATCGAACTCTTTACGTAAGCTGACAAAGAATACTAATTTTTCCTTTTCTGTAACTGAACTGTAAATACATCTATTTTTTTTACATTTTGAAGTTCGTCTTTCATGCGTCTTATCACGTATTTGAAGAAAAATATATTTAAGGGACATATTTTTAACACTTCCTCACGACCGGCGCAGTGCAGGATGCAGAATCCTAGGGTGGATTATACTTCAAGTTGTTCATCAAAATCTGCAGGTTAGGGGGATTGCACGTCCCTCTGGACCCCAATGTTTCTGGAGCACAGTGCCAGATAGAATCCGGGGTCATGTTCCAAGGCAAGCCCCACAACGGACCCGCGGCACCTGCATACGGGCAGGGAGTAAGACACTTTTCAAGAACCGGGGTCCCCAAGAGCTTCAGGCCATGGGGATCCAAAATCAAGCGCAAGGAGAAAGGGCCCACCGTTCACTGTACTGGTTCTGACCTCTAAAGGATCCGGGTTCAACGGTACCCATCACAGTGGGTGACCGGTACCACCCGGTCGAGCGGCATAACTGAGTAAAACACCTGGAACCGCAGAGACTGTGTCCGTCTGTCATTCCCGGCGCCGCCGCCTCATGTTTCGGCGCCCGCCATTACTACTCCCCTCATCATCCTCCCCGCGACTCGCTCCACCTGTGGGGAGCAGAAACACATTAGCTTCTACTACCATCCACCCCGGAGGATAGCGACAGCAGCGGCGGCTAATTCCATGGCCGCATACCGCAGGTGGCATCACAAAATCAACCTCCATCATCATTTCCGCCATTCCCCCTCCGTGGACACCTCGGGGTCACGAAACTGGGCAGGGGCACCCGTGACATCCCCTGACCCTCACCGACCCGGTAACAAGTATCTTCCCCGACCCCCTGGGGTGTGCCAGACATATTGCATAAGAACTCAGTTATTTAGGTACACCAGATAGTTACCTGTGTAAAGTCGAAGAGATGGAGAACGCACAAGAGCACTTCAAATCCTCTGATCATCTTGACCTGTGAAGAGAATTAAGAAAGTTATGAAGTCCTGCGTCATTGTCAAGGGGATGGGATGATTTGACAGAGACACCTAGGCTGACCCTCAGACGGGATCCTGGACTGTCTCTTCGCTCAGTGGAACGCTTGATGGTAGCGAGGTCTGAGTTGCCCTCCCGCTCCTCCACCCAAGGGGTTAGTCGGAACAATAGTCACAAACCGCACAACAAAACACGGATGTGGAAAAACCGAAACTCGCACTCAAACACAAAGAAGTTAGAATTCATGCACAGAGGAAAATGGTATAAAAGGGAGGAAGTAAACGGACAACCGGGAAACTACCACACCACACAATAAACACACCACAGATCACCAAAATTGGATCACCACAACAGACTGGAATCGTTGCACAAGCTTAAGCTATTATTAGCACTGAGTAGCAGGATCCAGAATCTTATATTGAAAGGAGATGGCTGGGATTAGTAATTAGCAACCTGAGATCCGAGCAGAGTTTCCGAGGTCAGCAGAAATTAACTCCTGCAGGACTGAGGAACAGAGCACATGAAACAGCCGACGCCCAGCTCTGGCTGAACAACTAGGACTCTACAGTTTGAACAGAGCCCGATGCCGCCATGACAACTAATAAGTTTGGAACTAGACATCACATGGCATTACCCCTCCTTCTACAAGGGACCTCTGGACCCTCAGAACCAATGAAACGAGGTCCCAACTTAAGAGACAGTACCTTTGTCTTAGTGTTTTTGTGGATAACCATACCCAATCACCCACATACAGGTCCGGACCACCACACACATATATCTAAAGACCATGCTACGCAATGTTATGCCCCTGCAGCCGGGTGGTTACAGGGTATTTAATATTACCCCCATTTTTCCCGGGCAGGAGGAGTAGAGTCCACACACACACACACACACACACACACACACACACACACACACACACTGACAAGAAGGAGTTAAAAGCTTTTCAGCATGTAGTTTGAAGGGAACCTGTCAGCAGAATTTTCGCAACTAAACTAAAAGATTCCCCTTCTGCAGCTCCTGGGCTGCATTCTAGAAAGGTTCCTCTTGCTATTGTGCCCCCTTTGAGACCTAAATAAATACTTTATAAATTCTTATGTGGCGCCCCTGTGGTTAGGCGCTACAGGGGAATGCAGCACCTTAACATCAAGGTGCAGTGCTCTTTGGTCACAGGTGAAAGAGAGAGGAAATGCAGAGTCTTATATTAGATTGAGTAACATTGACTCAGCAGCCCCTACCTTCATATTCCTGGGACTGTTTATATAGTAGGTCCATAGGGGGTGGAGCCTAGCTGAGCGTGAGACGAGACGTGATTGACAGGACGACTGAGTGACAGTTAGTCAGTTAACAGACAGTCAGTAAGGAGTGACAAGAAGAGACGAGAGTAAATTGATGACTGAAAGTAGGGCTAGAAATAACATAGGCCCGCCGTCCTGAGTGAGGGTACCCTGAAAGAAAAGAAAGACACAGGAAAAGGGATAACCCAGACGGAAAGGGGACGCTTTAGGTCTGGCGAGAGCCGGCTGAAGACTTCAGGTCGACACCGGTGTAACGGAACCGAGGAGGTTTGTCAGATTTATCCCCAAACCATTGACCGTTAACCTGGGATCTTAAATAAGAGGCGTCCGGGTACCCATCAAGAGGATTACTACTAACTGACTACTAACCCCAAGCCGAGTCCACAACGCTGTTGCGGGATAGATAAAGAAACCGTGCAGCATCAGACCCTGGGAAAACCAGTGACAAGACTAACAAGTGGGTTAAAGAGGGAGTCACAGAGCCCTCAGAGACCGAGAAAGAGACAAGGAAAGGTTACCTCAGAGAGAGACTCTGTCATTAAATCTCCTTCGAAATTTGTGACCATTGGCCTTCTGGTAACCGGACTGTTCTGCTTTGTACTGTGCGAAACAAACCAGAGGCCAGTAAAAAGGACTTGTTTAAGCTGATGTGGACTTGGTGTGTCATCTCTCCGCCATTCGACAGGACCCTGCGACGTCAGAGTAGAAGGCAGCCATCACCGCTCGGTCGCTTCCCTCCTGGTCAGCGACCCGCCGCCCTGAGGTAAAATAGCTCCACCTGTGGGGAGCTAAGAGATCTTAAGCTGCCGTCACCATTGCCTCAGAGGCCGGCCGCGGGCAGCGCTGGTGTATCCTCTTACCAGACACCACAGGTGGCGTCACGTATATCCCCAAAATCATCCCTGTACACCATTCCCCAGCCGCAGAGTGAGCGCCCAGGGCACGAAGCCGCGACCGACCACCTGTGATAACCCCATCAAGAGTAAAGTAGCCGTAGTCCCGGCGCCAGAGTACCCCTACTGAAAACCCTGATGGTCGACTCAATTACCTTTTTGTATGCAAATGTGTTTTATGGTCACGGGGGCAGGCTGTATTTAGTCCGTTATTCCCCCCTCCTGCTGCTGTACGCTGTCCCCCATTGCTCATTTACATACACGAGGACGCCCTCCTCATGTAACTGTGTCCTCCCGAGGTCTTGCGCATGCCCATCGGCACTCTCGCGGGACTGAGCACTGTGCAGTGTGAACGCTGGTGAGGTGATTGCGCAGGTGCGAGATTATGGGCAGCGCTCTGATTGTCATCAGCAGCGTCATCCAAGTACCCGCCCATAATCTTGTGTCCGCGCTTTTCCCTCTGCCTCCACTGTTATGCGCAAGCGCTGGCCATATGAACCACGTCACCTATTACCGCGGACGCGAGATTATGGGCGGGTACTTGGATGACGCTGCTGATGCCAATCACAGTGCCGCCCATAATCTCGCTCCTGCGGTAATAGGTAACGTGGTTCATATGGCCAGCGCTTGCGCATAACAGATGGGAGGGGGAAAAACGGACAAAATACATCCCGCCCCCGTGACCATAAAAACACATTTACATACAAAAAGGTAAGAATTTCAAAAGTATTTATTTAGGTCTCAAAGGGGGCACAATAGCAAGAGGAACCTTTCTAGAATGCAGCCCAGGAGCTGCAGAAGGGGAATCTTTTAGTTTATTGCGAAAATTCTGCTGACAGGTTCCCTTTGAGCCTGTGTGGCGCCCTGGACAAGCCAGGGGCCACAGGTAACAACACACACACACCCCCACCCCCAGCAGTTCCCAGCAGACATCCCCAGTGAGACCTGATTTCTTCCCTCGGGTTCAGACAGACACACCAAGTGGGCGGAGTCAGGCAGATGGAGACACCCACCCAGGAGTCTAGCTGGCCTGAGGCAAAAACCAGCTCAGACAAGTCCAGGCAGAGGAAGAGAGAGGAGGTCTGCAGAGAGGCAGACGCAGACTGGGGCCCAGGTTGGAGCCTGGGTCCCTTGTGTAGCCAGTGGGGCAGACGGTAGTAGTCGTCTGAGGGAGCCAGGAAGACAGTCGTGGTGGAACCGTAGGTAGCTGGGGCTGGGCGGTGGCCCACCGGTACTGAACCGGGGAGCCAGCTGGAAACCGGAGCGCAGGAGGAGCATACACGAAGGTGAAGGAAAGGACTTACACTACCAACCTGGGGTCAGGGGAAAAACAACCGCAGCCGCCTGTGGGACCCGTCCATCCAGCCGTTTGTTTGACCAGAGACTCTGTGTGAATTACTGGCTGAGTGAGTACCACTGTGCCGTGCGGCACAGCGTTGTCCCCGCGACCCTGCACCTCACCAGGCCCCGGGACAACCAACCCCCCTACCCACGGAGGGGAGATCCAACATCCAAGCTGCTCCCTGTCATCGCTCCCGGGATCCCCGTCCAGAGCAGCGGTGGTGTGACAACCTCACCACAACCGTGGGTGGCGTCACGGACAATATCCCCCAAACCACACACCCAATCAATCCCCCTTTCACTCACGGGCGAGGAGCGCCGCTCGAGACCCCGGGATCCGGCCCACCGCTCGAGCCACGACCGAGCAGCAGCAGCAGTAGCCGGACCCGAGCAGTGGGTGAGCGCAGCGTCATCCTCCCCGCCCGCGACACCTGCATGACTCATCCTGTCTCCTATACAAGCAGGTCCCCATGACAACCCAATGGGTGGGGGGCCTGAATGAGGAGTGAAGTGCAGAGCAGACAACGTTCAACAGAACGACAGCTGTGAGAGAGCAGGACCTCAGGCTGAGGAGCTCCTGCTGAGGAGATGCCACGAGACCAGGGCTGATAACATCTAGAGGAAGGGGATAGAGCCGGGCACTGGGGATCTCTGAGAATGCTGTACCTGGTATCGGTCCTCTACTACGCGGCCGGGCAAGAGAGAGAGACAGAGAGGCGGCGAGGCCCCAAGATGCTCTATGCCACGGGGACAGCACTAACGCACACGAGAGAGAGAGACCCCAAAACACCTCACAGGACCCCCTCCTCCTACCTTCCTGGGACTGACTAGAGGCTAGAAGTGGCGAGGACCAACACCCGGATGCGATGTGGGGCAGACTGTAAATAAAGAGAAACTGGAACCCGCACTCCGTGACTGGTGTGAGTAATGCTACCGCCCTGTGCCCCCACTGTCCCTGAGGACTGTTGCCCTGGGTCTCACTAACCTCCCGGGGCTCCCCCGCTCCACCCGTGGGGAGCGATTCCATCTGGCCGCCTGTAACACCTGCCCCCGAGAGAGACTGCGCAGCGGCAGCTGAACATCTGGCCGCATACCACGGGGGGGCGCTGCTAGCATCCCCGTCCCCATCCCATACCGTTTCCTGAGGGAGAGCTGCGGCAGAGGAGGCAGAGACCTCAGTGGCCACTGCGACCGATGGCAAGCTCCCCAGGAACCCCATCACCCTCCTTCCTTCCCCCTTGTCACACCGCATTGACTGTCGGACTTTCCCTTTATTGAATCACGCCGGGGTCACGGAAGCCGGGTCGGGCCACTCACAGCTGGACCCCGAATACCACCAGCCCGGTGACTGTGCCAGCCCTGCAGGCCCCGGCGCGGGCATTTCACAAGTGCTGCTGAAAACTGCTCCAAGTAGATGAAAACACAGAGCCTGATCCTTCTCCAAAAGCCCCTGAGAGTGACCCTTATGCAATGAACAAGGCTGAGGGTGTTGCCCATAAACACAGAAGAAAGGTGACGCCCCAGAGGACTCATGACAGTGGGGTTAATAGCACATTCTGCAGAGGAAGGAATGCTGATCACTTCTCCTGTTTGTTGGACAAATAAACAGAGTAAATATTGCTCCAGATCTTGATTCATGAGCTCTGTCTGATCATTCTACTGCGGATGGAAAGCTGACGAGAGCCACAATTTGATCCCCAACAGAGAGCAGATTGTTTCCCAAAGTTCCCAATGAACTGAGGTCCCTATCAGATAAAATGTCATAGGGGACTCCATGGAGTCTGACAATCTCGCATATAAAAAGCTGGGCCAATATTTTGGCATTTGGCAAATATGGTAAGGCAACAAAGTGGGTCGATTTAGAGAACCTGTGAACCACCACTAAAATAACCATATTGCAAGCAGAGGAGGGGAGGTCCAAAATAAAATCCATAGAGATATTCATGCAGGGTAGCAAACACCCAGTCTAGAGTACGATGGTTTGGATCACGCACAGACAGTACATGCATATAAATGTACCGCCCCGTGCTCGGCTGCAGCCGAGCCACTCGGATCCGGGCTCGTGTGTCGGTGGCTCGAGCACCTCCGGACCGGGGGTCACTTCGCTCTGCAAGGGGCTGGCGCTTTGTAGGGGGGTTTTTAGATTAAAGTTCGTGACGCCACCCACGGGTTGTGGTGAATGTAGGGACCACCACTGCTGTTTACTAGGCACCCCGGGGGAGATGTGGGTGCAGCTGTTGATGTTAATCCCTCCGTGGGCAAGGGTGATGGCCCCGGGACCCATTTGATGTGATGAGATGTTGGTGCTCGGCGGGGCAGGGCAGTGCGTGGCCCGAAGGCACAGTGGTACTCATTCTGAATGATACACAGGAGTCTCTGGTAAACCAAAAACATGGTGGTTGGTGCCCGCAGCTGGCTGCTTCTGGTCCCCCAAACGGGTTGGTGGTGTCCACCTTTCTCCTGCACCTTCTGTAGCTGTGGACAGCCCGCGCATCAGCAACAGAAGTCCCGTTCCCCGACGTTGTAAGTCGGGAGAGCCCGTTTGCCCACAGGCACTGGCCCTTTGGATCTCTAGCCTGTGCGGTGGCTTTTATCCGGAATCGGTGGGCTGTTGCCTTCTTTCGGGACTTGGGTGGGAAAGGACCTAAAGTCCAGACCTCAATCAGTTAATTAACGGGGTCCGGTAGTTTCGGGACCGCATTTCAGGGTCTGAGTACCCCCACATGTGCTCTGGTTTCCAGTCGGTTCCTCGGTTCGGTACCGGCGGGCCACTACCCTGTCCCGGTTACCTACAGTTCCACCGGGCTGTCTTCCCGGCTCCTGCAGACGGCCACCACCGTCTGCCTCCTAGCCAAAGTGCCCGGGCTCCTACCCAGGGCACTGACAGATTTTACTCCTCTCACTTCCACTCCTCAACTGCTCTCTCTTCAACTAACTGTTTTTCCCACTTTGGGCCTGTGAACTCCTCGGTGGGCGTGTCAACCGCCTGGGCACGCCCCCCTGGTGTGAACATCAAACCCAGAAGGAGGTGACTAGGTTTTCTAGGTTGGCTGGTGTCACCTTTTTAGGGGATGGGTGTTGTGCAAGGGCCTACCTGTGACTACCTGGCTAGTCCAGGGCGTCACATACATAAGAAGCTACATTCTTTCAGATCTTGGGCCACCAAAACCAACGTAATAGGAGATCTAATGTACCCTTCATAATGGGTCATGTATGATGTTTATCTATGTATGTCAGTGTATATGACTGTGTCTAGATTTCCCTGTTAATAAGTATTTTTGTGAGTTTGTCTTTAAATATATATATATATATATATATATATATATATATATGTATGTACGTATGCCTGTATGTGTACGTATCTGTCTGCATGTGGATGGGGCCCAGTGAGACTCTTCTGCCCAGGGTCCACAAAAACCTGGAGCCGGCCCTGCCGGGGAGATACCCTCCAACTGCTTCCAGGCCAACCGGATCACTACCACCCTCTGTACTGGTCTCCCAGGACTTCACCGGTTGTTGCAGAGTAAAAGGAATGAGGTAAAGAAGCTGCTGTCTTTGTCCGATATTGTCCATAACCCGACCCTGCACCCTGAAGTCCATCGGGTTCCCAAAATAGACTTTCCAACGGTCGCCCCGGAGTCTGCTCTACCTGTGGGGAGCAAGATCACCTCAGCTGCGCCATCTTCACCTGCCCCGGGGAACACGCAGCGCAGCGGCGGCCCACACAGCCACAAAACCACAGGTGGCGTCACAAACATTATTCAATCTAATATATAAAGCTGAATGTGTGTATGTGTGTGTATGTGTGTGTATGTGTGTGTGTGTGTATGTGTGTGTATGTGTATGTGTGTGTGTGTGTGTGTATGTGTGTGTATGTGTATGTGTGTGTGTGTATGTGTGTATGTATGTCCGGGATTGGCATTTGCACCGTCGCAGCTACAGCCACAACATTTTGCACAGACACTCTATGTGACTCAGGGAACCCCAAAGACTATGTTTGGGTAGGAAAATTTAACCCAGCGCTTTACAGTTACTCTCCAAAAATCCTGCCTCCATTAAAGTGAATGGAGGTGGGAGCTACAAGCTATTAATAGCAACTGTCAGTGGAACAAAACAAACTGTTAGTATAAGAAACTTATGTATGAGGTAATAAGATGTTGGTGGGCAGACAGATAGAGAGAGACAAAAAGACAGACAGACACAGACAGAGACCGACGCACAGAGAAAAGAGAGACAGACAGACGGGCAAAGAGGCAGACCTGAAAGGAAAAAACAGCTGGGCAAAGAGACAGCCGGGCAAAAAGACATCCGGACAAAGAGACAGCCGGGCAAAGAGACAGCCCTGGAAAGAGACAGACGGGCAAAGAGACAGACAGGCAAAGAGACAGACGAGGAAAGAGATGGACGAGGAAAGAGACAGACAGGCACACACATAGAGACAGACACAGAGATAGAGACAGACGAGGAAAGAGACAGACGAGGAAAGAGACAGACAGGCACATACATGGAGACAGACACAGAGATAGAGACAGAAAAACACAGAGATGGAGACAGATAGACTGATACAAATACAGACAGAGACATAGCCACAGACAGACAAGGAAAGAGACAGACAGAGAGACAGACAGACAGAGAGACACAAACAGAGACTGGGACAGAGACAGAGAGACAGTTACTATCCCAGGCAACGCCCGGCCCAGCAAGTTGTAAATATAATCATCATACGCCTTATACAAAGACACTGCCAGGGTCACGGAGCCGGGCCCCGCCACCGCTGACATCCCCGTACTAGTCCGGCCCGTTTCTGAGTATCACTTAAGTCGCTGGGGCGGGCGTGTCACTAGCCTATCCCCTCACCTCCCTCATCTAATCTAGTACCAGTATTAAATCGATGGCTGGACCATATATAACAAGCTCCCTCCATCCACCTTTTGTGCCCCCCCTATTCCCCCATAGACTGTAGCTTACGAGCAGGGCCTCGCTCCTCTTGTATCTGTATTTTGTTAGTCTGTATTGTCTCATATTGTCTGTACATGTCCCCTCTGAATTGTACAGCGCTGCGGAATATGTTGGCGCTATAGAAATAAAAATTGTTGTTATTATTATTTCATCTGCTCAGAATGATGTCTTGTGTAAAGGTCTTCCTTTCCAGCCTACATGCCGGGGGATTTGTTTCAAACGATTAAAGACATTTCTTTGAACAGGATCTATCCCCAGACGTATGTGATTGAGCCAAACTGTGGAAAGAACAGGCGCAAATAGGGTCTTACCAGGTATAAAAGGGGGGCGTAGATATGGGAGAGACACTCACCTCCTCAGGTCGTGCAAGTCACCACCCCTTGACTAGTATGACAGTAACGTGGTCGGCAGCAGTCCCGTAGTGTTGAGCTGGTTTGTAGAGTAGGAGGAAAAACGGGTTTGAATACCGCGCCAAAAGCACAGATTCACCGAGAGTTTGAAAGAATCCCTTTTTATTTTCACAGGTCTACGCGTTTCAGGGACATGTCCGTCCCCTTCATCAGGACAAATTCAGGGAATAAATACCTGGTCACTGAATACTGAGGATGAAGGAAACGGGCGGTCACCGGATACTGAGAACGGAGGAGACAGGCGATCACTGAATACTGAGTATGGAGGAGACGGGCGGTCACTGAATACTGAAGACAGAGGAGACGGGCAGTCACTGAATACTGAGGACAGAGGAGACGGGCGGTCACTGGATACTGAGGACAGAGGAGACGGGCGGTCACCGGATACTGAGGACGGAGTAGACGGGCGGTCACTGAATACTGAGGATGGAGGAGACGGGCGGTCACTGGATACTGAGGACGCAGGAGACGGGCGGTCACTGAATACTGAGGATGGAGGAGACGGGCGGTCACCGGATACTGAGGACACAGGAGACAGGCGGTCACCGGATACTGAGGACAGAGGAGACAGGCGGTCACCGGATACTGAGGACAGAGGAGACGGGCGGTCACTGAATATTGAGGATAGAGGAGACGGACGGTCACCGGATACTGAGGACGCAGGAGACGGGCGGTCACTGAATACTGAGGATGGAGGAGACGGGCGGTCATCGGATACTGAGGACAGAGGAGACGGGCGGTCACTGAATACTGAGGACGGAGGAGACGGGCGGTCACTGAATACTGAGGATGGAGGAGACGGGCGGTCACTGAATACTGAGGACGGAGGAGACGGGCGGTCACTGAATACTGAGGATGGAGGAGACGGGCGGTCACTGAATACTGAGGATGGAGGAGACGGGTGGTCACTGAATACTGAGGACGGAGAAGACGGGCGGTCACTGAATACTTAGGATGGAGGAGACGGGCGGTCACTGAATACTGAGGATGGAGGAGACAGGCGGTCACCGGATACTGAGGATGGAGGAGACGGGCGGTCACCGGATACTGAGGATGGAGGAGACAGGCGGTCACCGGATACTGAGGACAGAGGAGACGGGCGGTCACTGAATACTGAGGACGGAGGAGACGGGCGGTCACCGAATACTGAGTATGGAGGAGATGGGCGGTCACTGAATACTGAGGATGGAGGAGACGGGCGGTCACCGAATACTGAGGATGGAGGAGACAGGCGGTCACTGAATACTTAGGATGGAGGAGACGGGCGGTCACTGAATACTGAGGATGGAGGAGACGGGCGGTCACCGAATACTGAGGATGGAGGAGACGGGCGCTCACTTAATACTGAGGATGGAGGAGACAGGCGGTCACTGAATACTGAGGATGGAGGAGACGGGCGGTCACTGAATACTGAGGATGGAGGAGACAGGCGGTCACCGGATACTGAGGATGGAGGAGACGGGCGGTCACCGGATACTGAGAACGGAGGAGACAGGCGATCACTGAATACTGAGGACGGAGGTGACGGGCGGTCACTGAATACTGAGAACGGAGGAGACAGGCGATCACTGAATACTGAGGACGGAGGAGACGGGCGGTCACTGAATACTGAAGACAGAGGAGACGGGCAGTCACTGAATACTGAGGACAGAGGAGACGGGCGGTCACTGGATACTGAGGACAGAGGAGACGGGCGGTCACCGGATACTGAGGACGGAGTAGACGGGCGGTCACTGAATACTGAGGATGGAGGAGACGGGCGGTCACTGGATACTGAGGACGCAGGAGACGGGCGGTCACTGAATACTGAGGATGGAGGAGACGGGCGGTCACCGGATACTGAGGACAGAGGAGACAGGCGGTCACCGGATACTGAGGACAGAGGAGACGGGCGGTCACTGAATATTGAGGATAGAGGAGACGGACGGTCACCGGATACTGAGGACGCAGGAGACGGGCGGTCACTGAATACTGAGGATGGAGGAGACGGGCGGTCATCGGATACTGAGGACAGAGGAGACGGGCGGTCACTGAATACTGAGGACGGAGGAGACGGGCGGTCACTGAATACTGAGGATGGAGGAGACGGGCGGTCACTGAATACTGAGGACGGAGGAGACGGGCGGTCACTGAATACTGAGGATGGAGGAGACGGGCGGTCACTGAATACTGAGGATGGAGGAGACGGGTGGTCACTGAATACTGAGGACGGAGGAGACGGGCGGTCACTGAATACTGAGGATGGAGGAGATGGGCGGTCACTGAATACTGAGGATGGAGGAGACAGGCGGTCACCGGATACTGAGGATGGAGGAGACGGGCGGTCACCGGATACTGAGGATGGAGGAGACAGGCGGTCACCGGATACTGAGGACAGAGGAGACGGGCGGTCACTGAATACTGAGGACGGAGGAGACGGGCGGTCACCGAATACTGAGTATGGAGGAGATGGGCGGTCACTGAATACTGAGGATGGAGGAGGCGGGCGGTCACCGAATACTGAGGATGGAGGAGACAGGCGGTCACTGAATACTTAGGATGGAGGAGACGGGCGGTCACTGAATACTGAGGATGGAGGAGACGGGCGGTCACCGAATACTGAGGATGGAGGAGACAGGCGGTCACTGAATACTGAGGATGGAGGAGACGGGCGCTCACTTAATACTGAGGATGGAGGAGACAGGCGGTCACTGAATACTGAGGATGGAGGAGACGGGCGGTCACTGAATACTGAGGATGGAGGAGACAGGCGGTCACCGGATACTGAGGATGTAGGAGACGGGCGGTCACCGGATACTGAGGATGGAGGAGACAAGCGATCACTGAATACTGAGGATGGAGGAGACGGGCGGTCACCAGATACTGAGGACAGAAGAGACAGGCGGTCACCGGATACTGAGGACGGAGGAGACGGGTGGTCACTGAATACTGAGGATGGAGGAGACGAGCGGTGACTGGATACTGAGGATGAAGGTGTAATTACACTTCCTGACAGCTTCTCTTGTGCTCCCCAGACAGTACACGGACACCTCACAGCTCTGTCCTAATGGGGCAGGTGAGTTTCCGCTGCAGGTTCTGATTTACTGAAGCCTCCGAGTCTGACTGTGTGTAATGTGGGGGAGCAGCCAGCAGAGGGAGCCAGAGGGACGTGATTTGGAATTTGAGTCCATGAGCTCATTCCCAGTGGTGGAGCGCCCCTTTAATAGTTGAAGGTGGCTTCTTCAGGGTGAATATGTCGTTTGCAATCAATGCTAAAGTTATAATTAATCACATGACTGATGCTTTCCCCTCTGCAGTGTACAGAGTCATAGTTAACCCTTTGTAAACCCTCGGTCCCGGCTCTTACAAGGTAACAGGTGCTGCTGCTACCTGTACAGCACTGCAGGGGTTAACGGCAAAGTGAAATAAAGAACAGTAACAGGAGAGTCACATTTGCTGTTTAGCTGCGGCGTCCCCCGGGGCGAGGAGCGAGCGCAGAGTATTGTTTCCATAATGACCCCGGAGAGACGGAGCTGCAGGTGACAGCGGAGAGCGGAGAGCGGAGAGTGGGGAGTGGGGTCTCCAACCATGGAAAACCTGACGGTGAGTACAGACCCCCCGAATACAGGAGGGGAACATGGATCATCACAGCAGCCGGAACATCCCCCATAACACCGCGTCATCCGCAGATCCCCCATAACAGAGCATCCTCTACAGATCCCCCATAACAGAGCGTCCTCCACAGATGCCCCATAACACAGCATCCTCCACAGATCCCCCATAACAAAGCATCATCCACAGATCCCCCATAACAGAGCATCATCCACAGATCCCCCATAACAGAGCGTCATTCACAGATCCCCCATAACAGAGCGTCCTCCACAGATCCCCCATAACAGAGCATCCTCCACAGATCCCCCATAACAGAGCGTCCTCCACAGATCCCCCATAACAGAGCGTCATACACAGATCCCCCATAACAGAGCGTCCTCCACAGATCCCCCATAACAGAGCGTCCTCCACAGATCCCCCCATAATAGAGCGTCCTCCACAGATCCCCCCCATAACAGAGCGTCCTCCACAGATCCCCCATAACAGAGCATCCTCCACAGATCCCCCATAACAGAGCATTATCCACAGATCCACCATAACAGAGCGTCCTCCACAGATCCCTCATAACAGAGCGTCCTCCACAGATCCCCCTTAACAGAGCGTCCTCCACAGATCCCCCATAACAGAGCGTCCTCCACAGATGCCCCCATAACAGAGCGTCCTCCACAGATCCCCCATAACACAGCGTCCTCCACAGATCCGCCATAACAGAGCATCATCCACAGATCCCCCATAACAGAGCATCATCCACAGATCCCCCATAACAGAGCGTCATCCACAGATCCCCCATAACAGAGCGTCATACACAGATCCCCCCATAACAGAGCGTCCTCCATAGATCCCCCATAACAGAGCGTCCTCCGCAGATCCCCCATAACAGAGCGTCCTCCACAGATCCCCCATAACAGAGCATCCTCCACAGATCCCCCATAACAGAGCGTCCTCCGCAGATCCCCCATAACAGAGCGTCCTCCACAGATCCCCATAACAGAGCGTCATCCACAGATCCCCCATAACAGAGCGTCATCCACAGATTCCCATAACAGAGCGTCATACACAGATCCCCCCATAACAGAGCGTCCTCCATAGATCCCCCATAACAGAGCGTCCTCCGCAGATCCCCCATAACAGAGCGTCCTCCACAGATCCCCCATAACAGAGCATCCTCCACAGATCCCCCATAACAGAGCGTCCTCCGCAGATCCCCCATAACAGAGCGTCCTCCACAGATCCCCATAACAGAGCGTCATCCACAGATCCCCCATAACAGAGCGTCATCCACCGATCCCTCATAACACAGCGTCCTCCACAGATCCCCCATAATAGAGCGTCCTCCACAGATCCCCCATAACACAGCGTCATCCACAGATCCCCCATAAGAGCGTCATCCACAGATCCCCAAAAAGAGATCTCTATGTGATGTATAAACACAAGACCCAGTGTTTCCAATGTGTGGTATATACAGTAGCACCGGTGTCTCCTATGTGATATATATTATATATCAGTCTCGTCTTCTAAATGATGTATTACAACAGTGTCGGTGTCTCCTATGTGATATATACACAACTCTGTGTCTTCTATGTAATGTATATACTGCAGACATAGTGTCTCCTATGTGATATATACACAACAGTCTCTGTCTCTTCTATGTAATGTATATACTGCAGACATAGTGTCTCCTATGTGATATATACACAGCAGTCTCTGTCTCTTCTATGTAATGTATATACTGCAGTCGTCTCAGTGTTCTCTATGTGATGTATACACAACAGTCTCAGTGTCTTCTATGTAATGTATATACTGCAGACAGTGTCTACTATGTGATGTATACACAACAGTCTCAGTGTCTTCTATGTAATGTATATACTGCAGACAGTGTCTACTATGTGATGTATACACAACAGTCTCAGTGTTTTCTATGTGATCTATATACAGCAGTCTATGGTGTCTCCTATGTGATGTGTATATGTGTAGCCCACCTGCAGTAGTCGCCCCAGGGACATCACTCCACCTTCAGGGACGCCACAGGGTCTCCACTTAGGGTATTTCTGGCGACAGGTACGTTGGTTCTTGTATGTACAGGAGTCGTGACGCCACTCACGGTTTGCGGTCTGGAATATGGGTGACCGCCACTGCAGGTTTAACGAGCATCTGGGGCTGATATAGTCTGCAGTCTGATGTTATGGCCTCCCGTGAGTGAGGCTGGCCCCAGGGGCTCGGGTGTGTAGAACAACAGGTCTCAGAATAACTCAGGCACAGTCCAGAATGGCTTTCAACTTGTTTACTCACTTTCAGATGTTTTCGTGAGGTAACCCGGGCGATGCTGAGATTAAACCAGGTGGAACCAGGTATCCTTCAGGCTGGTATAAGGGTAACCGTTAACTCGTCTTCCTAGCACTTCTTGTTTCGGATAACCCCTGACTTGAAGTACCGTGGGATTCATCCAGGGAAGTCGCTACTGCCTTTTCTCCCCTTTTTGGCCCGTTTGCCGGCAGCGTGGACCAAGGAAGATGGCTCTAGACTCGATCCCCCTTATGGGCCCCCTCATTGCTGCTGAGGCTCGGACTCTAGTTGGTTGGTGTGGGACTTGTGGTTCCCCTCACCGGCAGGTTTAGCCGATCAATAAATGGACATCTACTCTAGGGACCTGTTCCCCGTGCGTGCCTAGTCACTAGGAGTCCCCGTACTTGACCAGCTAACTTCCTCAGCGTCTTTCTGACTGCCTTCTGGTAATGTTCTCCCCCACTAACGTCTACTCCACGTGCAGGGTCTGACTAGCGTTTCAGCGCGTGTCTCTCTCTAGGCGACTCTCGCGCTCCGCTACTAGACTGGCTCTCTTCCTACTTTCCTGACAGCTGCTGCAACCTAGCTTCCAGCCCCTCCCCCAAACCCCTTGCTGAGATGTGGAGGCATGCCCCCTCTTGGGTCTGCCTAAGGGTCCCCTCTCAAGGTGTGGGAGACCTGGTTGCTATGTGTCTGTGCGTACACACCCTATTTCAGCCTTTATGATTACATGGAAGTACTGCCCCAGCATGGGTACAGTACTCAGTGGTGCCTGACCAGGTCAAGGGCGCCATATTCCCCCTTGGTTATCAACAGCACGTCCTCGGGCTGCAAAGACAAGAAAAATTAAATACAAACTTTTCCCACACAGAGGAGTTATTTACATATGAAACATACCAGGTACCGTACCACCACGACCCACCACCCACAAGTCCTGATCCTACCCAGAAACTTCCAGGAGGCAGGTCACCGGTCCTTTTGGTGACCAGGTCTGGGCCATCTCTATCCCAGACCTTTCCTCCAATCTTCCTCTCCTGATGAGGGTGGTGTAGGGTAGGCTCCATAAACAGGCATACTAGCTTCTGTGTGTTGGAGAGCAGGCCCCATAAACAGGCGTGTTCCCTGGTGTTGGAGAGCAGGCCCCATAAACAGGTGTGCTCTCCGGTGGTGCAGAGCCATGCCCCATAAAGAGCCATACTCTGGGGTTGGTACCTCTAGGGTAACTTTTTACAATGCGAGATTTTGTGGCTATAGCCAGTTGATAACCTGTGGTCCATTATTAAAGTGCACGTAACCTGGTGCTAAAACAAATGAATGCTCAACAGTTCACACAAAAGTTCTTGGGCACATGCTTAAATGTTACCTAATTCTCGGAAAAACATTTTTAAACAGTTTTAAACTAAACTTTTTCTATAAAGACATTTTTAAACTAGACAGATTTCTTCACAAGGGGGTGTCTGGCCTTTACACTACGCTGCCCTCTGCGGGCTGGTCTCCGCATTACCATCACCTGGTCATCAGCAGGTAACCAGGTCACATATTGTACATGCTATATGCAACCAGGTCTTCCTCCCTTCCTCCCTGGCAGGGGGTGCTGCAACCTCCTCCGGTCGTTGGGGGGACAGCAGTGCGACCTCAGGGCCTCCCTCTCTCGCAGAGGGTGCTGCGACCTCCTCCGGTCGGGCGAGTAGCAGCTCTGGGGATTAGCCTTCAGCAGCCATGTAGGACGAGGAATCCCTCTCCAGCGGAGAGGATGCTGTGACCGCTTCTGGTCGGGACTGCAGCTTGGGAATCAGATACCGCTCCACCAGGTGTGCTGGGAACCGAGCATTCAGTTTTCTTTAGCTGCCAGAGTACTGGGTCCGCTTCAGGTTGGGACGCGGGACCCGGTTCCTCTGTCAGCGACTGAGGCGCTGTGACCACCTCTGGTCGGGCAACTGGGACAGGAGGCGTTGTGGCCTGGTCTGGTCTGGCCAGGTCAGAAGGCGTTGCGGCCTGGTCTGGTCTGGCCGTGGGCGTCGCACTGAAAGTCGCATCGGGCGTTGCACCGGACGTCGCACCGGGTGTCGCACCGGATGCCGCACCAGCTTCGGATGTTGATGCCGGTGAGATCAGCATACCAGGTCGGGCAGGGGCAGTTCGGGACTCACCCGGGGTTGGGCCGGAGACTTCCAGCAGCAGGGTCGCCATTGCTGATGATGACTCCAGTTGAGTGTGGGCGGCACCTCCAGGCAGGCCTCGCTGCATCGACAACCGCAGTTTTCTAATTGCCATTATCATCTTCTTTTTCCAAGCTATCTCTCGCCTGCTCTGCTCTTCCATACCATCGGCAATTCTTCCCACTTCTACCTCCAGCTCCTCCGCAGACATGGGCCTGGTCCAACCCTGCTTTCCCTGGTCACCTGCTGCAGACGCCATCTTATCTCTGTCGTTGCTCATCAGGTTCTGGTCAAGCTTCAGTCTGTTTCATTTTTGGTTGTTCTCCCTTTGGACTGGGACGTCCCTGCAGTCCGGGGACAGATCCGCCCCCGTCTTCTGCTTTCACTGTGTCAGAGTGCTCCCTCCATGCTGGGGCAGCCACTCCTCTCCATGAGCGGTTACCTTTCTTTTTCGCGGGCTGCAGCTTCTAAAATCGCAAGCTTTTAACAGCAACAAAATGGCGGCGGTTCAAATTTTTCGATCGGATCGCTGAGGCGCACTGTCACCTGTCTAAACAGGTCTAGTCCTTGATCCTGTTTGTGATGCCAGATTTGTAGCCCACCTCCAGTAGTCGCCCCAGGGAATCCACTCCACCTTCAGGGACACCACAGGGTCTCTACTTAGGGTACTTCTGGCGACCGGTATGTTGGTTTTGTATGTGTATCAGTCATAACGCCACTCACGGTTTGCGGTCAGGGATATGGGTGACCGCTACTGCAGATTTAACGAGCGTCTGGAGCTGATGGAGTCTGCAGTCAGATGGTGTGGCCTCCCGTGAGTGAAGCTGGCCCAAGGGGCTCGGGTGTGTAGAACAACAGGTCTCACAATAACTCAGGCACAGTCCAAGATGTCTTTCAACTTGTTTACTCACTTTTGTTGTTATCGTGAGGTAACCCGGGCGATGCTGAGATAATCAGGTGGAACCAGGTATCCTTCAGGCTGGTCTAAGGGTAACCGTTAGCTCGCCTTCCTAGCACTTCTTGTTTCGGATAACCCCTGACTTGAAGTACCATGGGGTTCATCCAGGGAAGTCGCTATTGCCTTTTCTCCCCGTTTTGGACCGTTTGCCGGCAGCGTGGACCAAGGAAGATGGCTCCAGGCTCAATCCCCCTTATGGGCCCCCTCGTTGCTGCTGAGGCTCGAAGTCTAGATGTTGGTGAGGTACTTGTAGTTCCCCTAACCGGCAGGTTAAGCAGATCAATAAATGGACGTCTACTCTAGGCACCTGTTCCCTTTGCGTCCCTAGCCACCAGTAGTACCCGTACTCGATCGCCTCTCCTCAGGTGTCTTTCAGGCTGACTAGCCGGTAACCTTTCTCCCCGCTAACGGCTACTACACGTGTAGGGTCTCACTCAAGTGTCCGCGCGCGTCCCTTCCTGGCAACTTTACGCTTCACTCTCCCAGACTGGCTAGCTCCTCCTACTTTCCTAACAACCTCTGAAACCTAGCATCCAGCCCCTCCTCTACACCCCTAGATGAGATGTGGCGGCAAGCCCCCTCTTGGGTCTGCCCAAGGGTCCCCTCTAAGGTGTGGGTGACCTGGTTGCTATGTGTCTGTACGTACACACCCTATTCCAGTCTTTGGGATTACCTGAAAGTACTGCCCCAGCATGGGTGCAGTACTCAGTGGTGCCTGACCAGGTCAGGGGCGCCACATATACAGCAGTCTATGGTGTCTCCTATGTGATGTATATGCAGCAGTCTTGGTGTTTCCTATGTGATGTATATGCAGCAGTCTTGGTGTCACCTATGTGATGTATATACAGCAGTCTTGGTGTCTCCTATGTGATTTATATACAGCAGTTTCAGTGTCTCGTGTGATGTATACAACTTACTGCTCTAAATTCTTTATAAAACCTATCACAAAGAGTTGACTGCGCGCCAGGCCGAAGTAAACCTTGAAAAGCAGTTGTGAGAAACAGCATAATCAATATCACTGAACATCACAGCCGCACCAAATAGAAGCAGCTCCGGCCCCCACAATAGGGGGGGAGTTACTTGCTTGATAAACTATAGCCAGATAATTTTTAAGTTGATAATTTTATACGGCCATGATTGTTATTATAAATACAAATATTCAAATGGCCCAGAAAAAGGCTCCACCCCTTCAAGACATCATGGACTCCACGCTGGTACATTGTAACAAACAAGCAGTGGTCTCTGCAGCTTCTGCTGATGTGTTCAACTCACAATGCATTGTCTACGCCAGATACAGTTGTGTCCACTTATTAGCTGAGAGCTCAACTGAACCATCATTTATTCTTCAGTCGATATAGCCGTTTGAGGGTTTCTTTCTTGTGGTACGAGTTGAATGACCAGACCACATATTACCACCATCATGAAAGGTCACTTCTACAGCACCTTCCACATTTTTCCTCCACTTCTTCTGCACCAGAGGAACAACAAAAATAGCAATAGTAACAGCCTGGTGCTCTGCACAGTAACAGGACCTCCATTCTGTTCCCCTCACAGTTACAGTGCCCACAAAAATAAAATACATCATAGTAGTGATGCCTCCTATGTGACCCCCTCTCAGAAAAAATGCCCCCTCTGTGGCTGCCGCACATTAATAATGAGTATATCCCTTTTTGTGTCCCTTGTGCAATTCTAAAATTCCTCTTTGTGCCAGTAGTAATGTCCAGTATTTCTGTCCCCATATAGTAAGAGCATCCACCTATCGTGCCTCCATACAGTTGGAACAGCTCCTATTGTGGCTCCATCAATTAATAATCAATAAAGTATGGGGCCATAATTAGGTATATTACCAATGTCCCCATCCTGGCCACTTTCCTGTAATAATGGTCGCATCCTGTAATGTCCCCCGTCCTGGCCTCTATTGTTTAATAATATCGCTCCTATCATGTAATAATGGCTCCCGTTCTGGCCACTTTATCTAATGTCCCCCATCCTGGCCCATATTCTGTAATAATTCCCTCCATCCTGGCCCATATTCTGTAATAATTCCCTCCATCCTGGCCCATATTCTGTAATAATTCCCTCCATCCTGGCCCATATTCTGTAATAATTCCCTCCATCCTGGCCCATATTCTGTAATAATTCCCTCCATCCTGGCCCATATTCTGTAATAATGCGCTGCATCCTGGTGACTATCCTGTATTAATGTCCCCCATCCTGGCCTCTATCCTGTAATAATGTCCCCCATCCTGGCATCTTCTCCATACATTTAAAAATAAGCAATTGCTCTCACCTGTCCTGACTACCATAACGGCAGTGTCCCCCTCCTGCTCTATCCCTCGTCCTGGGCCCCATCCTGTAATTTTGTCCCTCATCCTGGCCCCATCCTGTAATATTGTCCCTCATCCTGGGCCCATCCTGTAATATTGTCCCTCATCCTGGCCCCATCCTGTAATACTGTCCCTCATCCTGGGCCCCATCCTTTAATATTAGCACCCATCCTGAGCCCCATCCTGTAATATTAGCACCCATCCTGGGCCCCATCCTGTAATATTAGCACCCATCCTGGGCCCCATCCTGTAATATTAGCACCCATCCTGGGCCCCATCCTGTAATATTGTCCCCCATCCTGGCCCCATCCTGTAATATTAGCACCCATCCTGGCCCCATCCTGTAATATTAGCACCCATCCTGGGCCCCATCCTGTAATATTGTCCCCCATCCTGGGCCCCATCCTGTAATATTGTCCCCCATCCTGGCCCCATCCTGTAATATTAGTGTGGCACCCCAGGGTTCAGTTGCCACAAATATACCTGTACCTGGGCAGGGAAGGATCTCCACATTAGGTAATCCCACATACAACATTTCCACTTCAAGCCTGGAGGGGGAGCTCTACAAGTCGAGTTCAGGTGAGGTCCCCTTTAAAGCCAGGTTTGGAGGCGGAGTCAGAGAGACAGTTGACAGTTGGAGAAAAGGAGACTGTGCGAGCAGAGAGTGAGGGAAGACATCAAAATGGAGAGGGCAGTGCTTAGCCCGCACAAGTAACTGTGTGACCGCCTGAGGGATCAAGAGTGAGGCAAAAGAGGAGTGACCGGGGAGGTGGAGCCAGACCGGTTCATCCGCAAGGAACAGCGCTGATTATCGGACACCGGCGTCCGATATTGTGAGGGATCTAATCTGCCCAGCAATAAAGACCGGGGGCCAGGGAGACTGCAGATCTCCTGGCCGCAGCAGCACCTGAAGGCAAAGCCGCTACACAGAGCTTAGGGACCGCAGTGAGTACAGCAGTGCCCCTCAGAGGAGCTCCCGCCGCCTGCCATACAGGTGAAGACAGTGAGTACAGCAGTGCCCCTTACAGAAGCTCCCGCCGCCTGCCATACAGGTGAAGACACTGAGTACAGCAGTGCCCCCTAGAGAAGCTCCCGCCGCCTGCCATACAGGTGAAGACAGTGAGAACAGCAGTGCCCCCTAGAGAAGCTCTCGCCGCCTGCCATACAGGTGAAGACAGTGAGTACAGCAGTGCCCCCTAGAGAAGCTCCCGCCGCCTGCCATACAGGTGAAGACAGTGAGTACAGCAGTGCCCCTTAGAGAAGCTCCCGCCGCCTGCCATACAGGTGAAGACAGTGAGTACAGCAGTGCCCCTTAGAGAAGCTCCCGCCGCCTGCCATACAGGTGAAGACAGTGAGTACAGCAGTGCCCCTCAGAGGAGCTCCCGCCGCCTGCCATACAGGTGAAGACAGTGAGTACAGCAGTGCCCCCTAGAGAAGCTCCCACCGCCTGCCATACAGGTGAAGACAGTGAGTACAGCAGTGCCCCCTAGAGAAGCTCCCGCCGCCTGCCATACAGGTGAAGACAGTGAGTACAGCAGTGCCCCCTAGAGAAGCTCTCGCCGCCTGCCATACAGGTGAAGACAGTGAGTACAGCAGTGCCCCCTAGAGAAGCTCTCGCCGCCTGCCATACAGGTGAAGACAGTGAGTACAGCAGTGCCCCTTAGAGAAGCTCCCGCCGCCTGCCATACAGGTGAAGACAGTGAGTACAGCAGTGCCCCTCAGAGGAGCTCCCGCCGCCTGCCATACAGGTGAAGACAGTGAGTACAGCAGTGCCCCTAGAGAAGCTCCCGCCACCTGCCATACAGGTGAAGACAGTGAGTACAGCAGTGCCCCTAGAGAAGCTCCCATCGCCTGCCGTACAGGTGAAGATAGTGAGTACAGCAGTGCCCCTTACAGAAGCTCCCGCTGCCTGCCATACAGGTGAAGACAGTGAGTACAGCAGTGCCCCTTAGAGAAGCTCCCGCCGCCTGCCATACAGGTGAAGATAGTGAGTACAGCAGTGCCCCTTAGAGAAGCTCCCGCCACCTGCCATACAGGTGAAGACAGTGAGTACAGCAGTGCCCCTTAGAGAAGCTCCCACCGCCTGCCATACAGGTGAAGACAGTGAGTACAGCAGTGCCCCTTAGAGAAGCTCCCGCCGCCTGCCATACAGGTGAAGACAGTGAGTACAGCAGTGCCCCCTAGAGAAGCTCCCGCCACCTGCCATACAGATGAAGACAGTGAGTACAGCAGTGCCCCTTAGAGAAGCTCCCGCCACCTGCCATACAGATGAAGACAGTGAGTACAGCAGTGCCCCCTAGAGAAGCTCCCGCCGCCTGCCATACAGGTGAAGACAGTGAGTACAGCAGTGCCCCCTAGAGAAGCTCCCGCCGCCTGCCATACAGGTGAAGACAGTGAGTACAGCAGTGCCCCTTAGAGAAGCTCCCGCCGCCTGCCATACAGGTGAAGACAGTGAGTACAGCAGTGCCCCCTAGAGAAGCTCCCGCCGCCTGCCATACAGGTGAAGACAGTGAGTACAGCAGTGCCCCCTAGAGAAGCTCCCGCCGCCTGCCATACAGGTGAAGACAGTGAGTACAGCAGTGCCCCTAGAGAAGCTCCCGCCACCTGCCATACAGGTGAAGACAGTGAGTACAGCAGTGCCCCTAGAGAAGCTCCCACCGCCTGCCGTACAGGTGAAGATAGTGAGTACAGCAGTGCCCCTTAGAGAAGCTCCCGCCGCCTGCCATACAGGTGAAGACAGTGAGTACAGCAGTGCCCCTAGAGAAGCTCCCGCCACCTGCCATACAGGTGAAGACAGTGAGTACAGCAGTGCCCCTTACAGAAGCTCCCGATGCCTGCCATACAGGTGAAGACAGTGAGTACAGCAGTGCCCCTTAGAGAAGCTCCCGCCACCTGCCATACAGGTGAAGACAGTGAGTACAGCAGTGCCCCTTACAGAAGCTCCCGCTGCCTGCCATACAGGTGAAGACAGTGAGTACAGCAGTGCCCCTTACAGAAGCTCCCGATGCCTGCCATACAGGTGAAGACAGTGAGTACAGCAGTGCCCCTTAGAGAAGCTCCCGCCACCTGCCATACAGGTGAAGACAGTGAGTACAGCAGTGCCCCTTACAGAAGCTCCCGATGCCTGCCATACAGGTGAAGACAGTGAGTACAGCAGTGCCCCTTAGAGAAGCTCCCGCCACCTGCCATACAGGTGAAGACAGTGAGTACAGCAGTGCCCCTAGAGAAGCTCCCGCCACCTGCCATACAGGTGAAGACAGTGAGTACAGCAGTGCCCCTAGAGAAGCTCCCGCCGCCTGCCATACAGGTGAAGACAGTGAGTACAGCAGTGCCCCTAGAGAAGCTCCCACCGCCTGCCATACAGGTGAAGACAGTGAGTACAGCAGTGCCCCTAGAGAAGCTCCCGCCACCTGCCATACAGGTGAAGACAGTGAGTACAGCAGTGCCCCTAGAGAAGCTCCCACCGCCTGCCATACAGGTGAAGACAGTGAGTACAGCAGTGCCCCTTAGAGAAGCTCCCGCCGCCTGCCATACAGGTGAAGACAGTGAGTACAGCAGTGCCCCTTAGAGAAGCTACCACCGCCTGCCATACAGGTGAAGACAGTGAGTACAGCAGTGCCCCTTAGAGAAGCTACCGCCGCCTGCCATACAGGTGAAGACAGTGAGTACAGCAGTGCACCTTAGAGAAGCTCCCGCCGCCTGCCATACAGGTGAAGACAGTGAGTACAGCAGTGCCCCTTAGAGAAGCTCCCGCCACCTGCCATACAGGTGAAGACAGTGAGTACAGCAGTGCCCCTTAGAGAAGCTCCCGCCGCCTGCCACACAGGTGAAGACAGTGAGTACAGCAGTGCCCCTTAGAGAAGCTCCCGCCGCCTGCCATACAGGTGAAGACAGTGAGTACAGCAGTGCCCCTTAGAGAAGCTCCCGCCACCTGCCATACAGGTGAAGATAGTGAGTACAGCAATGCCCCTTAGAGAAGATCCTGCCGCCTGCCATACAGGTGAAGACAGTGAGTACAGCAGTGCCCCTTAGAGAAGCTCCCGCCACCTGCCATACAGGTGAAGATAGTGAGTACAGCAATGCCCCTTAGAGAAGATCCTGCCGCCTGCCATACAGGTGAAGACAGTGAGTACAGCAATGCCCCTTAGAGAAGATCCTGCCGCCTGCCATCCAGGTGAAGAAAGTGAGTACAGCAGTGCCACCTAGAGAAGCTCCCGCCGCCTGCCATACAGGTGAAGACAGTGAGTACAGCAGTGCCCCTAGAGAAGCTCCCGCCACCTGCCATACAGGTGAAGACAGTGAGTACAGCAGTGCCCCTAGAGAAGCTCCCACCACCTGCCATACAGGTGAAGACAGTGAGTACAGCAGTGCCCCTTAGAGAAGCTCCCGCCACCTGCCATACAGGTGAAGACAGTGAGTACAGCAGTGCCCCTTAGAGAAGCTCCCGCCACCTGCCATACAGGTGAAGACAGTGAGTACAGCAGTGCCCCCTAGAGAAGCTCCCGCCGCCTGCCATACAGGTGAAGACAGTGAGTACAGCAGTGCCCCTTAGAGAAGCTCCCGCCACCTGCCATACAGGTGAAGACAGTGAGTACAGCAGTGCCCCTTAGAGAAGCTCCCGCCGCCTGCCATACAGGTGAAGACAGTGAGTACAGCAGTGCCCCTTAGAGAAGCTCCCGCCGCCTGCCATACAGGTGAAGACAGTGAGTACAGCAGTGCCCCTTAGAGAAGCTCCCGCCGCCTGCCATACAGGTGAAGACAGTGAGTACAGCAATGCCCCTTAGAGAAGCTCCCGCCTCCTGCCATACAGGTGAAGATAGTGAGTACAGCAGTGCCCCCTAGAGAAGCTCCCGCCGCCTGCCATACAGGTGAAGACAGTGAGTACAGCAGTGCCCCTTAGAGAAGCTCCCGCCGCCTGCCATACAGGTGAAGACAGTGAGTACAGCAGTGCCCCCTAGAGAAGCTCCCGCCGCCTGCCATACAGGTGAAGACAGTGAGTACAGCAGTGCCCCTTAGAGAAGCTCCCGCCGCCTGCCATACAGGTGAAGATAGTGAGTACAGCAGTGCCCCTAGAGAAGCTCCCGCCGCCTGCCATACAGGTGAAGACAGTGAGTACAGCAGTGCCCCCTAGAGAAGCTCCCGTAGCCTGCCATACAGGTGAAGACAGTGAGTACAGCAGTGCCCCTAGAGAAGCTCCCGCCACCTGCCATACAGGTGAAGACAGTGAGTACAGCAGTGCCCCTTAGAGAAGCTCCCGCCGCCTGCCATACAGGTGAAGACAGTGAGTACAGCAGTGCCCCCTAGAGAAGCTCCCGCCGCCTGCCATACAGGTGAAGACAGTGAGTACAGCAGTGCCCCTCAGAGAAGCTCCCGCCGCCTGCCATACAGGTGAAGACAGTGAGTACAGCAGTGCCCCTTAGAGAAGCTCCCGCCGCCTGCCATACAGGTGAAGACAGTGAGTACAGCAGTGCCCCTTAGAGAAGCTCCCACCGCCTGCCATACAGGTGAAGACAGTGAGTACAGCAGTGCCCCTTAGAGAAGCTCCCGCCGCCTGCCATACAGGTGAAGACAGTGAGTACAGCAGTGCCCCTTAGAGAAGCTCCCACCGCCTGCCATACAGGTGAAGATAGTGAGTACAGCAGTGCCCCTAGAGAAGCTCCCGCCGCCTGCCATACAGGTGAAGACAGGGAGTACAGCAGTGCCCCCTAGAGAAGCTCCCGTAGCCTGCCATACAGGTGAAGACAGTGAGTACAGCAGTGCCCCTAGAGAAGCTCCCGCCACCTGCCATACAGGTGAAGACAGTGAGTACAGCAGTGCCCCTTAGAGAAGCTCCCGCCGCCTGCCATACAGGTGAAGACAGTGAGTACAGCAGTGCCCCTAGAGAAGCTCCCACCGCCTGCCATACAGGTGAAGATAGTGAGTACAGCAGTGCCCCTTAGAGAAGCTCCCGCCGCCTGCCATACAGGTGAAGACAGTGAGTACAGTAGTGCCCCTTAGAGAAGCTCCCGCCGCCTGCCATACAGGTGAAGACAGTGAGTACAGCAGTGCCCCTAGAGAAGTTCCCACCGCCTGCCATACAGGTGAAGACAGTGAGTACAGCAGTGCCCCTAGAGAAGCTCCAGCCACCTGCCATACAGGTGAAGACAGTGAGTACAGCAGTGCCCCTAGAGAAGCTCCCACCGCCTGCCATACAGGTGAAGACAGTGAGTACAGCAGTGCCCCTTAGAGAAGCTCCCGCCGCCTGCCATACAGGTGAAGACAGTGAGTACAGCAGTGCCCCTTAGAGAAGCTCCCGCCACCTGCCATACAGGTGAAGACAGTGAGTACAGCAGTGCCTTTTAGAGAAGCTCCCGCCACCTGCCATACAGGTGAAGACAGTGAATACAGCAGTGCCCCTTAGAGAAGCTCCCGCCGCCTGCCATACAGGTGAAGAAAGTGAGTACAGCAGTGCCCCCTAGAGAATCTCCCGCCGCCTGCCATACAGGTGAAGACAGTGAGTACAGCAGTGCCCCTAGAGAAGCTCCCGCCGCCTGCCATACAGGTGAAGAAAGTGAGTACAGCAGTGCCCCCTAGAGAATCTCCCGCCGCCTGCCATACAGGTGAAGACAGTGAGTACAGCAGTGCCCCTAGAGAAGCTCCCGCCTCCTGCCATACAGGTGAAGATAGTGAGTACAGCAGTGCCCCTTAGAGAAGCTCCCGCCGCCTGCCATACAGGTGAAGACAGTGAGTACAGCAGTGCCCCTAGAGAAGCTCCCACCGCCTGCCATACAGGTGAAGACAGTGAGTACAGCAGTGCCCCTAGAGAAGCTCCCGCCGCCTGCCATACAGGTGAAGACAGTGAGTACAGCAGTGCCCCTAGAGAAGCTCCCACCGCCTGCCATACAGGTGAAGACAGTGAGTACAGCAGTGCCCCTAGAGAAGCTCCCACCGCCTGCCATACAGGTGAAGACAGTGAGTACAGCAGTGCCCCTTAGAGAAGCTCCCGCCACCTGCCATACAGGTGAAGACAGTGAGTACAGCAGTGCCCCTTAGAGAAGCTCCCGCCACCTGCCATACAGGTGAAGACAGTGAGTACGGCAATGCCCCCTAGAGAAGCTCCCGCCGCCTGCCATACAGGTGAAGACAGTGAGTACAGCAGTGCCCCTTAGAGAAGCTCCCGCCACCTGCCATACAGGTGAAGACAGTGAGTACAGCAGTGCCCCTTAGAGAAGCTCCCGCCACCTGCCATACAGGTGAAGACAGTGAGTACAGCAGTGCCCCTTAGAGAAGCTCCCGCCGCCTGCCATACAGGTGAAGACAGTGAGTACAGCAGTGCCCCTTAGAGAAGCTCCCGCCACCTGCCATACAGGTGAAGACAGTGAGTACAGCAGTGCCCCTTAGAGAAGCTCCCGCCACCTGCCATACAGGTGAAGACAGTGAGTACAGCAGTTCCCCTTAGAGAAGCTCCCGCCGCCTGCCATACAGGTGAAGAAAGTGAGTACAGCAGTGCCCCCTAGAGAAGCTCCCGCCACCTGCCATACAGGTGAAGACAGTGAGTACAGCAGTGCCCCTTAGAGAAGCTCCCGCCACCTGCCATACAGGTGAAGACAGTGAGTACAGCAGTGCCCCCTAGAGAAGCTCCCGCCACCTGCCATACAGGTGAAGACAGTGAGTACAGCAGTGCCCCTTAGAGAAGCTCCCGCCACCTGCCATACAGGTGAAGACAGTGAGTACAGCAGTGCCCCTTAGAGAAGCTCCCGCCGCCTGCCATACAGGTGAAGACACTGAGTACAGCAGTGCTCTTAGAGAAGCTCCCGCCACCTGCCATACAGGTGAAGACATTGAGTACAGCAGTGCCCCTTAGAGAAGCTCCCGCCACCTGCCATACAGGTGAAGACAGTGAGTACAGCAGTGCCCCTAGAGAAGCTCCCGCCACCTGCCATACAGGTGAAGACAGTGAGTACAGCAGTGCCCCCTAGAGAAGCTCCCACCGCCTGCCATACAGGTGAAGACAGTGAGTACAGCAGTGCCCCTTAGAGAAGCTCCCGCCACCTGCCATACAGGTGAAGACAGTGAGTACAGCAGTGCCCCTTAGAGAAGCTCCCGCCACCTGCCATACAGGTGAAGACAGTGAGTACAGCAGTGCCCCTTAGAGAAGCTCCCGCCGCCTGCCATACAGGTGAAGACAGTGAGTACAGCAGTGCCCCTTAGAGGAGCTCCCGCCACCTGCCATACAGGTGAAGACAGTGAGTACAGCAGTGCCCCCTAGAGAAGCTCCCGCTGCCTGCCATACAGGTGAAGACAGTGAGTACAGCAGTGCCCCCTAGAGAAGCTCCCACCGCCTGCCATACAGGTGCAGACAGTGAGTACAGCAGTGCCCCTTAGAGAAGCTCCCGCCGCCTGCCATACAGGTGAAGACAGTGAGTACAGCAGTGCCCCTAGAGAAGCTCCCACCGCCTGCCATACAGGTGAAGACAGTGAGTACAGCAGTGCCCCTAGAGAAGCTCCCGCCGCCTGCCATACAGGGGAAGACAGTGAGTACAGCAGTGCCCCTTAGAGAAGCTCCCGCCACCTGCCATACAGGTGAAGAAAGTGAGTACAGCAGTGCCCCTTAGAGAAGCTCCCGCCACCTGCCATACAGGTGAAGACAGTGAGTACAGCAGTGCCCCTTAGAGAAGCTCCCACCGCCTGCCATACAGGTGAAGACTGTGAGTACAGCAGTGCCCCTTAGAGAAGCTCCCGCCACCTGCCATACAGGTGAAGACAGTGAGTACAGCAGTGCCCCTTAGAGAAGCTCCCGCCACCTGCCATACAGGTGAAGACAGTGAGTACAGCAGTGCCCCTTAGAGAAGCTCCCGCCGCCTGCCATACAGGTGAAGACAGTGAGTACAGCAGTGCCCCTTAGAGAAGCTCCCGCCGCCTGCCATACAGGTGAAGATAGTGAGTACAGCAGTGCCCCTTAGAGAAGCTCCTGCCGCCTGCCATACAGGTGAAGACAGTGAGTACAGCAGTGCCCCTAGAGAAGCTCCCGCCACCTGCCATACAGGTGAAGACAGTGAGTACAGCAGTGCCCCCTAGAGAAGCTCCCGCCGCCTGCCATACAGGTGAAGATAGTGAGTACAGCAGTGCCCCTTAGAGAAGCTCCCGCCGCCTGCCATACAGGTGAAGACAGTGAGTACAGCAGTGCCCCTAGAGAAGCTCCCACCGCCTGCCATACAGGTGAAGACAGTGAGTACAGCAGTGCCCCTTAGAGAAGCTCCCGCTGCCTGCCATACAGGTGAAGACAGTGAGTACAGCAGTGCCCCTTAGAGAAGCTCCCGCCACCTGCCATACAGGTGAAGACAGTGAGTACAGCAGTGCCCCTCAGAGAAGCTCCTGCCACCTGCCATACAGGTGAAGACAGTGAGTACAGCAGTGCCCCCTAGAGAAGCTCCCGCTGCCTGCCATACAGGTGAAGAAAGTGAGTACAGCAGTGCCCCTAGAGAAGCTCCCGCCGCCTGCCATACAGGTGAAGACAGTGAGTACAGCAGTGCCCCCTAGAGAATCTCCCGCCGCCTGCCATACAGGTGAAGAGACTGAGTACAGCAGTGCCCCCTAGAGAAGCTCCCGCTGCCTGCCATACAGGTGAAGACAGTGAGTACAGCAGTGCCCCTTAGAGAAGCTCCCACCGCCTGCCATACAGGTGAAGATAGTGAGTACAGCAGTGCCCCTTAGAGAAGCTCCCGCCGCCTGCCATACAGGTGAAGATAGTGAGTACAGCAGTGCCCCTCAGAGAAGCTCCCACCGCCTGCCATACAGGTGAAGACAGTGAGTACAGCAGTGCCCCTTAGAGAAGCTCCCGCCACCTGCCATACAGGTGAAGACAGTGAGTACAGCAGTGCCCCTTAGAGAAGCTCCCGCCGCCTGCCATACAGGTGAAGACAGTGAGTACAGCAGTGCCCCTTAGAGAAGCTCCCGCCACCTGCCATACAGGTGAAGACAGTGAGTACAGCAGTGCCCCCTAGAGAAGCTCCCGTAGCCTGCCATACAGGTGAAGACAGTGAGTACAGCAGTGCCCCTAGAGAAGCTCCCGCCACCTGCCATACAGGTGAAGACAGTGAGTACAGCAGTGCCCCTTAGAGAAGCTCCCACCGCCTGCCATACAGGTGAAGATAGTGAGTACAGCAGTGCCCCTAGAGAAGCTCCCGCCGCCTGCCATACAGGTGAAGACAGGGAGTACAGCAGTGCCCCCTAGAGAAGCTCCCGTAGCCTGCCATACAGGTGAAGACAGTGAGTACAGCAGTGCCCCTAGAGAAGCTCCCGCCACCTGCCATACAGGTGAAGACAGTGAGTACAGCAGTGCCCCTTAGAGAAGCTCCCGCCGCCTGCCATACAGGTGAAGACAGTGAGTACAGCAGTGCCCCTAGAGAAGCTCCCACCGCCTGCCATACAGGTGAAGATAGTGAGTACAGCAGTGCCCCTTAGAGAAGCTCCCGCCGCCTGCCATACAGGTGAAGACAGTGAGTACAGCAGTGCCCCTAGAGAAGTTCCCACCGCCTGCCATACAGGTGAAGACAGTGAGTACAGCAGTGCCCCTAGAGAAGCTCCAGCCACCTGCCATACAGGTGAAGACAGTGAGTACAGCAGTGCCCCTAGAGAAGCTCCCACCGCCTGCCATACAGGTGAAGACAGTGAGTACAGCAGTGCCCCTTAGAGAAGCTCCCGCCGCCTGCCATACAGGTGAAGACAGTGAGTACAGCAGTGCCCCTTAGAGAAGCTCCCGCCACCTGCCATACAGGTGAAGACAGTGAGTACAGCAGTGCCTTTTAGAGAAGCTCCCGCCACCTGCCATACAAGTGAAGACAGTGAATACAGCAGTGCCCCTTAGAGAAGCTCCCGCCGCCTGCCATACAGGTGAAGAAAGTGAGTACAGCAGTGCCCCCTAGAGAATCTCCCGCCGCCTGCCATACAGGTGAAGACAGTGAGTACAGCAGTGCCCCTAGAGAAGCTCCCGCCGCCTGCCATACAGGTGAAGAAAGTGAGTACAGCAGTGCCCCCTAGAGAATCTCCCGCCGCCTGCCATACAGGTGAAGACAGTGAGTACAGCAGTGCCCCTAGAGAAGCTCCCGCCTCCTGCCATACAGGTGAAGATAGTGAGTACAGCAGTGCCCCTTAGAGAAGCTCCCGCCGCCTGCCATACAGGTGAAGACAGTGAGTACAGCAGTGCCCCTAGAGAAGCTCCCACCGCCTGCCATACAGGTGAAGACAGTGAGTACAGCAGTGCCCCTAGAGAAGCTCCCGCCGCCTGCCATACAGGTGAAGACAGTGAGTACAGCAGTGCCCCTAGAGAAGCTCCCACCGCCTGCCATACAGGTGAAGACAGTGAGTACAGCAGTGCCCCTAGAGAAGCTCCCACCGCCTGCCATACAGGTGAAGACAGTGAGTACAGCAGTGCCCCTTAGAGAAGCTCCCGCCACCTGCCATACAGGTGAAGACAGTGAGTACAGCAGTGCCCCTTAGAGAAGCTCCCGCCACCTGCCATACAGGTGAAGACAGTGAGTACGGCAATGCCCCCTAGAGAAGCTCCCGCCGCCTGCCATACAGGTGAAGACAGTGAGTACAGCAGTGCCCCTTAGAGAAGCTCCCGCCACCTGCCATACAGGTGAAGACAGTGAGTACAGCAGTGCCCCTTAGAGAAGCTCCCGCCACCTGCCATACAGGTGAAGACAGTGAGTACAGCAGTGCCCCTTAGAGAAGCTCCCGCCGCCTGCCATACAGGTGAAGACAGTGAGTACAGCAGTGCCCCTTAGAGAAGCTCCCGCCACCTGCCATACAGGTGAAGACAGTGAGTACAGCAGTGCCCCTTAGAGAAGCTCCCGCCACCTGCCATACAGGTGAAGACAGTGAGTACAGCAGTTCCCCTTAGAGAAGCTCCCGCCGCCTGCCATACAGGTGAAGAAAGTGAGTACAGCAGTGCCCCCTAGAGAAGCTCCCGCCACCTGCCATACAGGTGAAGACAGTGAGTACAGCAGTGCCCCTTAGAGAAGCTCCCGCCACCTGCCATACAGGTGAAGACAGTGAGTACAGCAGTGCCCCCTAGAGAAGCTCCCGCCACCTGCCATACAGGTGAAGACAGTGAGTACAGCAGTGCCCCTTAGAGAAGCTCCCGCCACCTGCCATACAGGTGAAGACAGTGAGTACAGCAGTGCCCCTTAGAGAAGCTCCCGCCGCCTGCCATACAGGTGAAGACACTGAGTACAGCAGTGCCCCTTAGAGAAGCTCCCGCCACCTGCCATACAGGTGAAGACATTGAGTACAGCAGTGCCCCTTAGAGAAGCTCCCGCCACCTGCCATACAGGTGAAGACAGTGAGTACAGCAGTGCCCCTAGAGAAGCTCCCGCCACCTGCCATACAGGTGAAGACAGTGAGTACAGCAGTGCCCCCTAGAGAAGCTCCCACCGCCTGCCATACAGGTGAAGACAGTGAGTACAGCAGTGCCCCTTAGAGAAGCTCCCGCCACCTGCCATACAGGTGAAGACAGTGAGTACAGCAGTGCCCCTTAGAGAAGCTCCCGCCACCTGCCATACAGGTGAAGACAGTGAGTACAGCAGTGCCCCTTAGAGAAGCTCCCGCCGCCTGCCATACAGGTGAAGACAGTGAGTACAGCAGTGCCCCCTAGAGAAGCTCCCGCTGCCTGCCATACAGGTGAAGACAGTGAGTACAGCAGTGCCCCCTAGAGAAGCTCCCACCGCCTGCCATACAGGTGCAGACAGTGAGTACAGCAGTGCCCCTTAGAGAAGCTCCCGCCGCCTGCCATACAGGTGAAGACAGTGAGTACAGCAGTGCCCCTAGAGAAGCTCCCACCGCCTGCCATACAGGTGAAGACAGTGAGTACAGCAGTGCCCCTAGAGAAGCTCCCGCCGCCTGCCATACAGGGGAAGACAGTGAGTACAGCAGTGCCCCTTAGAGAAGCTCCCGCCACCTGCCATACAGGTGAAGAAAGTGAGTACAGCAGTGCCCCTTAGAGAAGCTCCCGCCACCTGCCATACAGGTGAAGACAGTGAGTACAGCAGTGCCCCTTAGAGAAGCTCCCACCGCCTGCCATACAGGTGAAGACAGTGAGTACAGCAGTGCCCCTTAGAGAAGCTCCCGCCACCTGCCATACAGGTGAAGACAGTGAGTACAGCAGTGCCCCTTAGAGAAGCTCCCGCCACCTGCCATACAGGTGAAGACAGTGAGTACAGCAGTGCCCCTTAGAGAAGCTCCCGCCGCCTGCCATACAGGTGAAGACAGTGAGTACAGCAGTGCCCCTTAGAGAAGCTCCCGCCGCCTGCCATACAGGTGAAGATAGTGAGTACAGCAGTGCCCCTTAGAGAAGCTCCTGCCGCCTGCCATACAGGTGAAGACAGTGAGTACAGCAGTGCCCCTAGAGAAGCTCCCGCCACCTGCCATACAGGTGAAGACAGTGAGTACAGCAGTGCCCCTTAGAGAAGCTCCCGCCGCCTGCCATACAGGTGAAGATAGTGAGTACAGCAGTGCCCCTTAGAGAAGCTCCCGCCGCCTGCCATACAGGTGAAGACAGTGAGTACAGCAGTGCCCCTAGAGAAGCTCCCACCGCCTGCCATACAGGTGAAGACAGTGAGTACAGCAGTGCCCCTTAGAGAAGCTCCCGCTGCCTGCCATACAGGTGAAGACAGTGAGTACAGCAGTGCCCCTTAGAGAAGCTCCCGCCACCTGCCATACAGGTGAAGACAGTGAGTACAGCAGTGCCCCTCAGAGAAGCTCCTGCCACCTGCCATACAGGTGAAGACAGTGAGTACAGCAGTGCCCCCTAGAGAAGCTCCCGCTGCCTGCCATACAGGTGAAGAAAGTGAGTACAGCAGTGCCCCTAGAGAAGCTCCCGCCGCCTGCCATACAGGTGAAGACAGTGAGTACAGCAGTGCCCCCTAGAGAATCTCCCGCCGCCTGCCATACAGGTGAAGAGACTGAGTACAGCAGTGCCCCCTAGAGAAGCTCCCGCTGCCTGCCATACAGGTGAAGACAGTGAGTACAGCAGTGCCCCTTAGAGAAGCTCCCGCCACCTGCCATACAGGTGAAGATAGTGAGTACAGCAGTGCCCCTTAGAGAAGCTCCCGCCGCCTGCCATACAGGTGAAGATAGTGAGTACAGCAGTGCCCCTCAGAGAAGCTCCCACCGCCTGCCATACAGGTGAAGACAGTGAGTACAGCAGTGCCCCTTAGAGAAGCTCCCGCCGCCTGCCATACAGGTGAAGATAGTGAGTACAGCAGTGCCCCTTAGAGAAGCTCCTGCCGCCTGCCATACAGGTGAAGACAGTGAGTACAGCAGTGCCCCTTAGAGAAGCTCCCGCCGCCTGCCATACAGGTGAAGACAGTGAGTACAGCAGTGCCCCTTAGAGAAGCTCCTGCCGCCTGCCATACAGGTGAAGACAGTGAGTACAGCAGTGCCCCTTAGAGAAGCTCCCGCTGCCTGCCATACAGGTGAAGACAGTGAGTACAGCAGTGCCCCTTAGAGAAGCTCCCGCCGCCTGCCATACAGGTGAAGACAGTGAGTACAGCAGTGCCCCTTAGAGAAGCTCCCGCCGCCTGCCATACAGGTGAAGACAGTGAGTACAGCAGTGCCCCTTAGAGAAGCTCCCGCCACCTGCCATACAGGTGAAGACAGTGAGTACAGCAGTGCCCCTTAGAGAAGCTCCCGCCGCCTGCCATACAGGTGAAGACAGTGAGTACAGCAGTGCCCCTTAGAGAAGCTCCCGCCGCCTGCCATACAGGTGAAGACAGTGAGTACAGCAGTGTCCCTTAGAGAAGCTCCCGCCGCCTGCCATACAGGGGAAGACAGTGAGTACAGCAGTGCCCCTTAGAGAAGCTCCCGCCACCTGCCATACAGGTGAAGAAAGTGAGTACAGCAGTGCCCCTTAGAGAAGCTCCCGCCACCTGCCATACAGGTGAAGACAGTGAGTACAGCAGTGCCCCTTAGAGAAGCTCCCACCGCCTGCCATACAGGTGAAGACAGTGAGTACAGCAGTGCCCCTTAGAGAAGCTCCCGCCACCTGCCATACAGGTGAAGACAGTGAGTACAGCAGTGCCCCTTAGAGAAGCTCCCGCCACCTGCCATACAGGTGAAGACAGTGAGTACAGCAGTGCCCCTTAGAGAAGCTCCCGCCGCCTGCCATACAGGTGAAGACAGTGAGTACAGCAGTGCCCCTTAGAGAAGCTCCCGCCGCCTGCCATACAGGTGAAGATAGTGAGTACAGCAGTGCCCCTTAGAGAAGCTCCTGCCGCCTGCCATACAGGTGAAGACAGTGAGTACAGCAGTGCCCCTAGAGAAGCTCCCGCCACCTGCCATACAGGTGAAGACAGTGAGTACAGCAGTGCCCCTTAGAGAAGCTCCCGCCGCCTGCCATACAGGTGAAGATAGTGAGTACAGCAGTGCCCCTTAGAGAAGCTCCCGCCGCCTGCCATACAGGTGAAGACAGTGAGTACAGCAGTGCCCCTAGAGAAGCTCCCACCGCCTGCCATACAGGTGAAGACAGTGAGTACAGCAGTGCCCCTTAGAGAAGCTCCCGCTGCCTGCCATACAGGTGAAGACAGTGAGTACAGCAGTGCCCCTTAGAGAAGCTCCCGCCACCTGCCATACAGGTGAAGACAGTGAGTACAGCAGTGCCCCTCAGAGAAGCTCCTGCCACCTGCCATACAGGTGAAGACAGTGAGTACAGCAGTGCCCCCTAGAGAAGCTCCCGCTGCCTGCCATACAGGTGAAGAAAGTGAGTACAGCAGTGCCCCTAGAGAAGCTCCCGCCGCCTGCCATACAGGTGAAGACAGTGAGTACAGCAGTGCCCCCTAGAGAATCTCCCGCCGCCTGCCATACAGGTGAAGAGACTGAGTACAGCAGTGCCCCCTAGAGAAGCTCCCGCTGCCTGCCATACAGGTGAAGACAGTGAGTACAGCAGTGCCCCTTAGAGAAGCTCCCGCCACCTGCCATACAGGTGAAGATAGTGAGTACAGCAGTGCCCCTTAGAGAAGCTCCCGCCGCCTGCCATACAGGTGAAGATAGTGAGTACAGCAGTGCCCCTCAGAGAAGCTCCCACCGCCTGCCATACAGGTGAAGACAGTGAGTACAGCAGTGCCCCTTAGAGAAGCTCCCGCCGCCTGCCATACAGGTGAAGATAGTGAGTACAGCAGTGCCCCTTAGAGAAGCTCCTGCCGCCTGCCATACAGGTGAAGACAGTGAGTACAGCAGTGCCCCTTAGAGAAGCTCCCGCCGCCTGCCATACAGGTGAAGACAGTGAGTACAGCAGTGCCCCTTAGAGAAGCTCCTGCCGCCTGCCATACAGGTGAAGACAGTGAGTACAGCAGTGCCCCTTAGAGAAGCTCCCGCTGCCTGCCATACAGGTGAAGACAGTGAGTACAGCAGTGCCCCTTAGAGAAGCTCCCGCCGCCTGCCATACAGGTGAAGACAGTGAGTACAGCAGTGCCCCTTAGAGAAGCTCCCGCCGCCTGCCATACAGGTGAAGACAGTGAGTACAGCAGTGCCCCTTAGAGAAGCTCCCGCCACCTGCCATACAGGTGAAGACAGTGAGTACAGCAGTGCCCCTTAGAGAAGCTCCCGCCGCCTGCCATACAGGTGAAGACAGTGAGTACAGCAGTGCCCCTTAGAGAAGCTCCCGCCGCCTGCCATACAGGTGAAGACAGTGAGTACAGCAGTGTCCCTTAGAGAAGCTCCCGCCGCCTGCCATACAGGTGAAGACAGTGAGTACAGCAGTGCCCCTCAGAGGAGCTCCCGCCGCCTGCCATACAGGTGAAGACAGTGAGTACAGCAGTGCCCCTTAGAGAAGCTCCCGCCGCCTGCCATACAGTTGAAGACACTGAGTACAGCAGTGCCCCTTAGAGAAGCTCCCGCCACCTGCCATACAGGTGAAGACAGTGAGTACAGCAGTGCCCCTCAGAGAAGCTCCTGCCACCTGCCATACAGGTGAAGACAGTGAGTACAGCAGTGCCCCCTAGAGAAGCTCCCGCTGCCTGCCATACAGGTGAAGACAGTGAGTACAGCAGTGCCCCTAGAGAAGCTCCCGCCGCCTGCCATACAGGTGAAGACAGTGAGTACAGCAGTGCCCCTTAGAGAAGCTCCCGCCGCCTGCCATACAGGTGAAGACAGTGAGTACAGCAGTGCCCCTTAGAGAAGCTCCCGCCGCCTGCCATACAGGTGAAGACAGTGAGTACAGCAGTGCCCCTTAGAGAAGCTCCCGCCGCCTGCCATACAGGTGAAGAGACTGAGTACAGCAGTGCCCCTTAGAGAAGCTCCTGCCGCCTGCCATACAGGTGAAGACAGTGAGTACAGCAGTGCCCCCTAGAGAAGCTCCCGCTGCCTGCCATACAGGTGAAGACAGTGAGTACAGAAGTGCCCCTAGAGAAGCTCCCGCCGCCTGCCATACAGGTGAAGACACTGAGTACAGCAGTGCCCCTTAGAGAAGCTCCTGCCGCCTGCCATACAGGTGAAGACACTGAGTACAGCAGTGCCCCTTAGAGAAGCTCCCGCCGCCTGCCATACAGGTGAAGATAGTGAGTACAGCAGTGCCCCTTAGAGAAGCTCCCGCCGCCTGTCATACAGGTGAAGACAGTGAGTACAGCAGTGCCCCTAGAGAAGCTCCCGCCACCTGCCATACAGGTGAAGACAGTGAGTACAGCAGTGCCCCTAGAGAAGCTCCCGCCACCTGCCATACAGGTGAAGACAGTGAGTACAGCAGTGCCCCTTAGAGAAGCTCCCGCCGCCTGCCATACAGTTGAAGACACTGAGTACAGCAGTGCCCCTTAGAGAAGCTCCCGCCACCTGCCATACAGGTGAAGACAGTGAGTACAGCAGTGCCCCTCAGAGAAGCTCCCGCCACCTGCCATACAGGTGAAGACAGTGAGTACAGCAGTGCCCCCTAGAGAAGCTCCCGCTGCCTGCCATACAGGTGAAGACAGTGAGTACAGCAGTGCCCCTAGAGAAGCTCCCGCCGCCTGCCATACAGGTGAAGACAGTGAGTACAGCAGTGCCCCTTAGAGAAGCTCCCGCCGCCTGCCATACAGGTGAAGACAGTGAGTACAGCAGTGCCCCTTAGAGAAGCTCCCGCCGCCTGCCATACAGGTGAAGACAGTGAGTACAGCAGTGCCCCTTAGAGAAGCTCCCGCCGCCTGCCATACAGGTGAAGAGACTGAGTACAGCAGTGCCCCTTAGAGAAGCTCCTGCCGCCTGCCATACAGGTGAAGACAGTGAGTACAGCAGTGCCCCCTAGAGAAGCTCCCGCTGCCTGCCATACAGGTGAAGACAGTGAGTACAGAAGTGCCCCTAGAGAAGCTCCCGCCGCCTGCCATACAGGTGAAGACACTGAGTACAGCAGTGCCCCTTAGAGAAGCTCCTGCCGCCTGCCATACAGGTGAAGACACTGAGTACAGCAGTGCCCCTTAGAGAAGCTCCCGCCGCCTGCCATACAGGTGAAGATAGTGAGTACAGCAGTGCCCCTTAGAGAAGCTCCCGCCGCCTGTCATACAGGTGAAGACAGTGAGTACAGCAGTGCCCCTTAGAGAAGCTCCCGCCGCCTGTCATACAGGTGAAGACAGTGAGTACAGCAGTGCCCCTTAGAGAAGCTCCCGCCGCCTGTCATACAGGTGAAGATAGTGAGTACAGCAGTGCCCCCTAGAGAAGCTCCCGCCGCCTGCCATACAGGTGAAGACAGTGAGTACAGCAGTGCCCCTAGAGAAGCTCCCGCCACCTGCCATACAGGTGAAGACAGTGAGTACAGCAGTGCCCCTAGAGAAGCTCCCGCCACCTGCCATACAGGTGAAGACAGTGAGTACAGCAGTGCCCCTCAGAGGAGCTCCCGCCGCCTGCCATACAGGTGAAGACAGTGAGTACAGCAGTGCCCCTTAGAGGAGCTCCCGCCGCCTGCCATACAGGTGAAGACAGTGAGTACAGCAGTGCCCCTTAGAGAAGCTCCCGCCACCTGCCATACAGGTGAAGACAGTGAGTACAGCAGTGCCCCCTAGAGAAGCTCCCGCCACCTGCCATACAGGTGAAGACAGTGAGTACAGCAGTGCCCCTTAGAGAAGCTCCCGCCACCTGCCATACAGGTGAAGACAGTGAGTACAGCAGTGCCCCTTAGAGAAGCTCCCGCCGCCTGCCATACAGGTGAAGACAGTGAGTACAGCAGTGCCCCCTAGAGAAGCTCCCGCCACCTGCCATACAGGTGAAGACAGTGAGTACAGCAGTGCCCCTAGAGAAGCTCCCGCCGCCTGCCATACAGGTGAAGATAGTGAGTACAGCAGTGCCCCCTAGAGAAGCTCCCGCCACCTGCCATACAGGTGAAGACAGTGAGTACAGCAGTGCCCCTTAGAGAAGCTCCCGCCGCCTGCCATACAGGTGAAGATAGTGAGTACAGCAGTGCCCCCTAGAGAAGCTCCCGCCGCCTGCCATACAGGTGAAGACAGTGAGTACAGCAGTGCCCCTAGAGAAGCTCCCGCCGCCTGCCATACAGGTGAAGACAGTGAGTACAGCAGTGCCCCCTAGAGAAGCTCCCGCCGCCTGCCATACAGGTGAAGACAGTGAGTACAGCAGTGCCCCTTAGAGAAGCTCCCGCCGCCTGCCATACAGGTGAAGACAGTGAGTACAGCAGTGCCCCTTAGAGAAGCTCCCGCCGCCTGCCATACAGGTGAAGACATTGAGTACAGCAGTGCCCCCTAGAGAAGCTCCCGCCGCCTGCCATACAGGTGAAGACAGTGAGTACAGCAGTGCCCCTCAGAGAAGCTCCCGCCGCCTGCCATACAGGTGAAGACAGTGAGTACAGCAGTGCCCCCTAGAGACGCTCCCGCCGCCTGCCATACAGGTGAAGACAGTGAGTACAGCAGTGCCCCTTAGAGAAGCTCCCGCCGCCTGCCATACAGGTGAAGACAGTGAGTACAGCAGTGCCCCCTAGAGACGCTCCCGCCGCCTGCCATACAGGTGAAGACAGTGAGTACAGCAGTGCCCCCTAGAGAAGCTCCTGCCGCCTGCCATACAGGTGAAGACAGTGAGTACAGCAGTGCCCCTAGAGAAGCTCCCGCCGCCTGCCATACAGGTAAAGATAGTGAGTACAGCAGTGCCCCTAGAGAAGCTCCCGCCGCCTGCCATACAGGTGAAGACAGTGAGTACAGCAGTGCCCCCTAGAGACGCTCCCGCCGCCTGCCATACAGGTGAAGACAGTGAGTACAGCAGTGCCCCCTAGAGAAGCTCCTGCCGCCTGCCATACAGGTGAAGACAGTGAGTACAGCAGTGCCCCTTAGAGAAGCTCCCGCCGCCTGCCATACAGGTGAAGACAGTGAGTACAGCAGTGCCCCTTAGAGAAGCTCCCGCCGCCTGCCATACAGGTGAAGACAGTGAGTACAGCAGTGCCCCTTAGAGAAGCTCCCGCCGCCTGCCATACAGGTGAAGACAGTGAGTACAGCAGTGCCCCTTAGAGAAGCTCCCGCCGCCTGCCATACAGGTGAAGACAGTGAGTACAGCAGTGCCCCTTAGAGAAGCTCCCGCCGCCTGCCATACAGGTGAAGACAGTGAGTACAGCAGTGCCCCTTAGAGAAGCTCCCGCCGCCTGCCATACAGGTGAAGACAGTGAGTACAGCAGTGCCCCCTAGAGAAGCTCCTGCCGCCTGCCATACAGGTGAAGACAGTGAGTACAGCAGTGCCCCTAGAGAAGCTCCCGCCGCCTGCCATACAGGTAAAGATAGTGAGTACAGCAGTGCCCCTAGAGAAGCTCCCGCCGCCTGCCATACAGGTAAAGATAGTGAGTACAGCAGTGCCCCTAGAGAAGCTCCCGCCGCCTGCCATACAGGTAAAGATAGTGAGTACAGCAGTGCCCCCTAGAGAAGCTCCCACCGCCTGCCATACAGGTGAAGACAGTGAGTACAGCAGTGCCCCTTAGAGAAGCTCCCGCCGCCTGCCATACAGGTGAAGACAGTGAGTACAGCAGTGCCCCCTAGAGAAGCTCCTGCCGCCTGCCATACAGGTGAAGACAGTGAGTACAGCAGTGCCCCCTAGAGAAGCTCCCGCTGCCTGCCATACAGGTGAAGACAGTGAGTACAGCAGTGCCCCCTAGAGAAGCTCCCGCTGCCTGCCATACAGGTGAAGACAGTGAGTACAGCAGTGCCCCTTAGAGAAGCTCCCGCTGCCTGCCATACAGGTGAAGACAGTGAGTACAGCAGTGCCCCTAGAGAAGCTCCCGCCGCCTGCCATACAGGTGCAGACAGTGAGTACAGCAGTGCCCCCTAGAGAAGCTCCCGCCGCCTGCCATACAGGTGAAGACAGTGAGAGAGGGACAAGGTATGGCTCCAGGCAGCCTAGGACCAAGGAGAGACACAGCGCAGCAGGGAGGCCACACAACTGACCTGGTGCAGAGATCCTGAACTGTTCCCAGATCACCCAAAAACTGTCACATCAGAAACTGAACCCCTTTAATAACACCTGCAAGTAACACCTGGCCAGAGGTAATGAATTGGTGTGACGCACTTTATTTCTTCATCTGAGGAGCCATAGGCTGCTGCACTAAAGTGACAGTGAAAAGGCTGTGAGGAAAAACCGCCATATCTGTGTACTACTAAACTGCCCTGGGGACCCCGCTTCACCTATGGGAAGCGTAAACAACTGGCTGCCTAACCATCACCCCAGAGGTCTGACCTGCAGCCCCAGTAACCATACTGGAACCGTAGGTGGCGTCACAAAATACTTTTATTTATTTATTTATTTTTTTATTTTTTTTTTTATTTGTATTATTTATTGCCTTTCAGCGACCACCAGGGCCACGGAACCGGGCACAGGCCCCCGTGACATAATCCCATTAACCAACACCCGGAACCGAGTACCCCACGGCCCTGGGGCGGGTCAGCTTTTGGCGTCACGAACAGGATCTGGACAAGGCCCAGTAACCCTGGGTAACGTGTGCCTTGAAAACTGTTTAATAATAACTGAACTTTGCCGCCATTTTGAGCATTTGAAAAACTAACTGCGCCACAGCGAGGATGGAGATGCAAGGCGATGCTGATGCCGCTGGAGCAGCTGCAGCACCTGAAGCTGGAGCCCCGATCATGCCGCTTGCTCTGCCGTATGTCCCGGGGGCAGCATGGATACCGCAATATGCTGGGGAGCCCAATACCCCAGCTGAATTTCCTGGATATAAATGTGGCGCCCCTGACCTGGTCAGGCACCACTGAGTACTGCACCCATGCTGGGGACAGTACAATACAGGTAATCCAGAAGGCTGACAGGGGTGTGGAACACAGGCGCATAGTGATCAGGTCTCACACATGTACCTATGAGAGGACCCCTGGGGATCCCAGGAGGGGGCAAGCCTTCACCTTCACTGGAATAGTGGAGGGGGCCAAAAGCCTCCATCTCCTCTCAAGGGGTGTGGTGGAGAGTCTGGTTGCTAGGTGGCGTAGGCAAGAACAGGAGAGGAGGAGCAGTGAGCCAGTTCAGTGTAGAGTCCAGGGAGCTCAAGTGAGGAGCAGATCCCTGGAGCTGTGCAATCTGACAGCGTCCGCGCAGTGGCTACAGACGGGAGAGAACGGTCAACTAGGAGTGCTACCTGAAAGCCAGCTTCAGCTAGGGAGTGCAACGGAGTGGGAAGTAAGGAGACTGCTAGAGAGCACCAGGCCCAACCGGGCGGCAGATCCCGAAGCGAAGATAGATCCAGCTTTCTTCTGCTAAACCTGCCGGTGTGGGGCTCTCAAAGCCCACACCACAACACCACAAAAGCCGCAGCCACGTAACCACAGTGAGGGCCCATAGGTCACAGGAGGCAAGAAGCTGGAGTGGCCTGGTCCGGGGAACAAACAAACGGCAAACAAAAAGGGGAGAGAGGCTGCAGCATCTTCCCTGGGTGACCCCCATAGGGACTAAAAGTCGGGGTCACCCCAAACCACCAAGGGCTAAGGAAGGCGAGTCAGTAGTCACCCTCATAAAGTCAGCCTGAAGGATACCTGGTTCCCACCTGGTTCATCTCAGCTACGCCCGGGCTACTCACCCTGCCATCAAATGTGAGTAAAGCCCTTGAAAGACAATTCTGCCTGTGTGGAGTTATTCTGCGCCTTGTGGTACTACAAACTTACACCGGGCCCTGGGGCTTGCCTCACTCTCAGGAGGCTATTCCAACTAACTGCACACACCATCAGCCCCAGGCGTCTCCTAACCTGCAGTGGCGGTCCCCACTGACCGCAATACTGAGAGTGGCGTCACGATCAAAACAGAAGATTTCCTACCAGTGACGGAGATCCAGCAACGTGGAGTCCCTGAAGGTAACGCACCGACACCGACACACCACCTGTGGGGCTTCACATCTGGCGTCACGAACAGGATAAGGACTAGACCTGTTCAGACAGGTGACCATGTGCCTGGGCGGTCCGCTTGAAAAATTGGAAGCGCCGCCATATTGCCACCATGAAAAGCGCGCTGAAAAACAACAGCAGCCCGCGCTGGAAGAAGTTACCGCCCACGAAGAGGTGTGGCTACCCAGAGATCCTCTGCAGAGTCCTGACCTCGCTGATGAAGAAAGCGGAAGCGTCCAGAGACGGCGGAGCAGAAGAGAAGCCAGCAGCTTGTTAGAGAAAATGGAGTCCAGACGCGGATACCCAGAACCAGGCACTGCTGCCTGGTGGTGCCGGGAGCTTGCCATCTTCTGCGACCGGCTGGAGGCCGGGATTGTGCGACAGCTTAGGGAAGAACGCACGGAGCTCCTGGAGATGGCTGCGGCGGTGCGGACCTACGAGGAGGGAGCCGCGCGACGCATGTCAGACCGAGCGGCGACGACGCAGACCCCGATGCTGCCACAGATGGGTGAGTCGAGTGATGCCCCGGCCAGCACAAGTGCCCCGACCCCTGCTGCCACGCCCGCGGTCCCGGAAGAGGCGCCCGGCGCGGCGCCACCGAACCAGGCCGCAGCCACGCTAGATGCGGCCCGCCAAATCCAGGCCGCCGCAGCCATGCCCCGCCTGGCCCGCAAAGGTCCGACTACCACTGCGATACTGATCCGTGCCGCAGGTGTGACACTGACCCAGGCTGCCACCCTGCTGAGCCCAGTCCGCCAAGACCCCACCGCAGCAGCGACACTCGTCCGCGCCGCAAGTGAGATGCTGAACCAGGCCGCAGCCCCGCCGGGTGCGGCCCGCCAAGCTCCGATCGCTGCAGCGACGTCCAGCCCAGCCTGCACAGAGCCCCCTGCAACAGCGACACTGATCCAGGCCGCCGCCATGCCGGGCGCGGCCCGCCAAGACCAGGCCGCCGCCATGCCAGGCGCGGCCCGCCAAGACCAGGCCGCCGCCATGCCAGGCGCGGCCCGCCAAGACCAGGCCGCCGCCATACAGGGCGCGGCCCGCCAAGAGATTGCATCACTATTTTCCCCGGCCTGCAAGGCCAGAGCAGACACCGCTCCCCAGTCCAGAGAGGTCCCTGCTAGGAAGACCCTGATAGGAGAGGACCCTGAATACTGGAAGCTGAAGGCTGACCTAGAGGCCCAGTTCCCACAAGAGATGGTGGATCGGTATCTGCTCCCTCCGCATACCCCCAAGGAGATTCAGGCAACCCCTGCAGCCGCGCCAGAGAGTCCACCGCCCAGACCAGCTGAAGAAAGCCCATCCCCAGCACTGCCACCAAAGGAGTGCCAAGAAGAACTAAGGGGGAGAGGAGGCCAGGAAGCTGAGGAGCTGACTCCGGAGCCACCAGCAGTGGACCTATACTCAGAGCCAGAGATGCTGCCCTATTCTCGCTGGGATGAGGAAGACCTGACCCCGTCTGCTGACGAAGATCAGCCCAAAGACCTCACCTGGGAGCCCGCAGGCATGAACCCAGCCCGCAAGACACGGCGCAGCAGAGCAAAGTATCCTCCAACACCACAGTCTCCAGAGCAGAGAGAGGTCACAGCCAGAGACCTGCAGGAGAAAAGATTACTGAGAAGGTCTAGAGTCCAGGTCAGAGGACCCCTTTACAGAGGAGTTGTGGAGGACTTCAATTTGAAAAGCGGATACGGCTTTATTGTAGCAAGAGGAATAAAAGAGGGCATATTTGTGAATCGGAGAGATGTTCAAGCCCACCTGCCCAGAGGACATTCAGGCAGAAATTTGAAAATTGGAGACGTAGTACAGTTCACCTTGCATCAAGGAGAAAGGGGCTACTATGCCTTAGACGTAGCACCATGTCCCAAAGAAGAAAGACAAGACAGAGATAAAGAAACAGATGCAGAAAAGGAAACAGATGAAGATCAAGAAAGAAAAGACAAAGAGCCTACAGATGAAACTACCTCAGAGGATGACAAGGAGCAAGAAAGCAGCAGGTGCCGCAGCCCAATAGGCCAAAGCCCTGGTAAAGAGGAGTAAAGTAAAGAAAGAAGTACCGAAAGTTTGACCAGTTTGACAAGTTGAAAAGTTTGCAACGTTATTGTTTAAGCATGTGCCCACAAAAACTATTGTGAGAAATAAACTTTAAGGCTATGAACTTGCTATAGCCACAAACTCTCGCAGTGTAAATAGTTACACCAGTGGCACCACCACCAGGGCCAGCCTGTTTAGGGGCTTGGCTCGTCTGCAACCAGGAGCGGCCCGTCCGTATATAGGGCCTTGGCTCACTTGCGACCAGAGAGCATGCCTGTTTATGGGGCCTTGGCTCACCACCACAAAGAGGGTACCTGGTCAGCACCAACTGTGGAGGCCGCCTCTACATCCTGCCAGAAGAGGCTGACGGCGCGGATCCACCAGGCCAGGTATACCCTGAAACCACCAGCCCATGAAAGCCGCCTCTACATCCTGCCAGAAGTGGCTGAAGTCGCGGCCAACGGGAGAGGAAGATTGGAGGAAAGGTCTGGGGAAGTAGATGGCCCAGATCTGGTTACCAAAAGGACCGGTGACCTGCCTCCTGAGAGGGTTTTGGGTGGGTTAACGGACTTGTGGGTGGAGGGTGGTGATGTATGATACCTGGTGGTTTTAAAAATGTTTTACATGTTTTAATGTTTTATGCATTTTAAAATGTTGTCTTGCAGCCCGAGGACGTGCTGGTGATAACTAAGGGGGAATGTGGCGCCCCTGACCTGGTCAGGCACCACTGAGTACTGCACCCATGCTGGGGACAGTACAATACAGGTAATCCAGAAGGCTGACCGGGGTGTGGAACACAGGCGCATAGTGATCAGGTCTCACACATGTACCCATGAGAGGACCCCTGGGGATCCCAGGAGGGGGCAAGCCTTCACCTTCACTGGAATAGTGGAGGGGGTAGAGCCTCCATCTCCTCTCAAGGGGTGTGGTGGAGAGTCTGGTTGCTAGGTGGCGTAGGCAAGAACAGGAGAGGAGGAGCAGTGAGCCAGTTCAGTGTAGAGTCCAGGGAGCTCAAGTGAGGAGCAGATCCCTGGAGCTGTGCAATCTGACAGCGTCCGCGCAGTGGCTACAGACGGGGGAGAACGGTCAACTAGGAGTGCTACCTGAAAGCCAGCTTCAGCTAGGGAGTGCAACGGAGTGGGAAGTAAGGAGACTGCTAGAGAGCACCAGGCCCAACCGGGCGGCAGATCCCGAAGCGAAGATAGATCCAGCTTTCTTCTGCTAAACCTGCCGGTGTGGGGCTCTCAAAGCCCACACCACAACACCACAAAAGCCGCAGCCACGTAACCACAGTGAGGGCCCATAGGTCACAGGAGGCAAGAAGCTGGAGTGGCCTGGTCCGGGGAACAAGCAAACGGCAAACAAAAAGGGGAGAGAGGCTGCAGCATCTTCCCTGGGTGACCCCCATAGGGACTAAAAGTCGGGGTCACCCCAAACCACCAAGGGCTAAGGAAGGCGAGTCAGTAGTCACCCTCATAAAGTCAGCCTGAAGGATACCTGGTTCCCACCTGGTTCATCTCAGCTACGCCCAGGCTACTCACCCTGCCATCAAATGTGAGTAAAGCCCTTGAAAGACAATTCTGCCTGTGTGGAGTTATTCTGCGCCTTGTGGTACTACAAACTTACACCGGGCCCTGGGGCTTGCCTCACTCTCAGGAGGCTATTCCAACTAACTGCACACACCATCAGCCCCAGGCGTCCCCTAACCTGCAGTGGCGGTCCCCACTGACCGCAATACTGAGAGTGGCGTCACGATCAAAACAGAAGATTTCCTACCAGTGACGGAGATCCAGCAACGTGGAGTCCCTGAAGGTAACGCACCGACACCGACACACCACCTGTGGGGCTTCACATATACTCTATGACTGACAAGCAAAAAGTGTCTGTTTTGCTGGGGCAGCTGACGGGTGCAGCAGAGCGAGAGGTTAAATCCTGGCTGAATACAGATAAAAGGACAATAACCCAGATATTTGCTAATTTAAAAGCTGCTTTTGAAACTCATACTGTAGCTGAGCTAAGAATGAGGTTTTACAACTGCAAACAAAGACCGCAGGATAGCATACGCATTATAGCATACGCAGGATAGCATACGCATTATAGCATACGCAGGATAGCATACGCAGGATAGCATACGCAGGATAGCATACGCATTATAGCATACGCATTATAGCATACGCAGGATAGCATACGCAGGATAGCATACGCATTATAGCATACGCAGGATAGCATACACATTATAGCATACGCAGGATAGCATACGCAGGATAGCATACGCATTATAGCATACGCAGGATAGCATACGCAGGATAGCATACGCAGGATAGCATATGCAGGATAGCATACGCATTATAGCATACGCAGGATAGCATACGCAGGATAGCATACGGAGGATAGCATACGCAGGATAGCATACGCATTATAGCATACGCAGGATAGCATACACATTATAGCATACGCATTATAGCATACGCAGGATAGCATACGCAGGATAGCATACGCATTATAGCATACGCAGGATAGCATACGCAGGATAGCATACGCAGGATAGCATACGCAGGATAGCATACGCATTATAGCATACGCAGGATAGCATACGCATTATAGCATACGCAGGATAGCATACGCATTATAGCATACGCAGGATAGCATACGCAGGATAGCATACGCATTATAGCATACGCAGGATAGCATACGCAGGATAGCATACGCAGGATAGCATACGCATTATAGCATACGCAGGATAGCATACGCATTATAGCATACGCATTATAGCATACGCAGGATAGCATACGCAGGATAGCATACGCATTATAGCATACGCATTATAGCATACGCAGGATAGCATACGCAGGATAGCATACGCATTATAGCATACGCAGGATAGCATACGCAGGATAGCATACGCATTATAGCATACGCAGGATAGCATACGCAGGATAGCATACGCAGGATAGCATACGCATTATAGCATACGCAGGATAGCATACGCAGGATAGCATACGCAGGATAGCATACGCACATTATAGCATACGCAGGATATCATACGCAGGATAGCATACGGAATTATGCATTGAACCTTCAGGAGGCGCTGCAGGCTGTAAAGCAGGTAGACCCTGAAAGTGCACGAGAGGAAGATAAAATGTTAATTGAACAGTTTCTTGAGGAGCTACATTCACCAATTCATCAAACACAGCTGCGCCTATGGGTCATGGAGCATCCGAGTCTAAGGCTATGTGCACACGTTGCGTAAATACATGCAGTTACGCTGCGCTTTGTAGCGCAGCGTAACTGCATGCGTCCTGCGTCCCCTGCACAGTCTATGGAGATTGTGCAGGGGCCGTGCGCACGTGGCGTTTTAGAGCGCAGCGCTTCGGCTACTGCGTAAAAAGAAGTGACATGTCACTTCTTCCGTGCGCTTTGCCGGCTGCTCCTGCTCTGTCTATGGGAGGAGCTGCAGGCAGAGCGCATGGAATCGGCTTCACTACGGACATTTCTGCAGCGATTTAAAGCGCACATGTGCTCTTCAGATCGCTGCAGAAATTTCTGCAGTGAACTGTACGCAACGTGCGCACATAGCCTAAGGCTATGTGCGCACGTTGCTTTTTTTTCAGCGCGGAAAAAAACGCACCCTCTGGCAGAGGGGAGAATTGTAAACAATACTTTTTGAGAAAAACGCATCGAAAACGCATGCGTTTTTCATGCTTTTTTCATGCTTTTTTCATGTGTTTTTCATGCGTTTTTTTAGGTGCGTTTTTAAGACTTGTCAGTGTTAATAAAGTTGGCTGAACACAGACCTTTGGAAAAAAAAACCTGTGATGTCATTTCCTTCTCCACATTCTGTTTGGATAAATGGGAGGGCTTGGAATGGAAGGAGCACCATTTGAATTTTGTAAAAGTTGAAATAAACTTCGCGCACCATGTCACATTTGCAGGGCCCCTTGGGTACCTATACGTCAGAAAACCCCCACAAGTGACCCCATTTTGGAATCTGCACCCCTCAAGGATTTTATTCAGGAGTACAGTAAGTATTTTGAATCCACAGCTACTTCACCCAAAATGTTGCTGTACCAACAATATTCTCATTTTTACGCTATGTGGCCATGATCCAGCGACACGGCGTCTAGTACACAGTGTCACCTTCCTGCAGAGATGTGAGTGTTGACCACGGGAGAACGCAGCTGGCCATGCCCACGATTTGGGTTCAGGCTGCTGTGGAGCTCTATGCTACCTGCAGAGAGCACTCTCGTCTCCACAGCATAAATTGACATGCTGAGGCTCGGGAAGCCACGCCACAGGTCAGTTTATGCTGCGGAGAAAAGAAGCACAGTGGGCATGGTATCTCCAAAAATCCTTCCACTGTGCTTCTACTGCACAACGCAATGTTATGGACGCAGGGAAAACACTCAGCGCCCAAAACGCTGCAAACCCTGATTGTGGGCACACAGCCAAAAAAGCGTCAATGGATGAATGGATGTCAAATATATATAACGTCCCACCCCCGCCTGCATATTCTAAGCTGGCACCTTTAGTACCTTTCATGTGGCACTAAAGGGTGCCTAGCTTAGTATTTATCCCAAAAAAAAAAAATGAAAAAAATGGCGTGGGGTCCCCCCTATTTTTGATAGCCAGTCAGGGTAAAGCAGACAGCTGTAGCCTGCAAACCACAGCTGGCAGCTTCATCTTGGCTGGTGATCAATTTGGAGGGCTCCCCAGGCTTTTTTTTTTTATTTATAAATAAAGAATTAAAAAAAAAATAACGTGGGGTCCCCCCAAATTAGATCACCAGCCAAGGTGAAGCTGACAGCTGGGGTCTGGTATTCTCAGGATGGGAAGAGCCATGGTTATTGGACTTTTCCCAGCCTAAAAATAGCAGGCCGCAGCCGCCCCAGAAGTGGCGCATCCATTAGATGCGCCAATCCTGGCGCTTCTCCCCAACTCATCCCGCGCCCTGGTGCGTTGGCAAATGGGGTAATAAATGAGGTTGATACCAGATGTGTAATGTCACCTGGCATCAAGCCCAGCAATTAGTGATGTCACGGCGTCTATCAGATACCAGACATAACTAATTGACAGTAAACAAAAGCAAAAAAAAATGACAAAAAAATTTTTATTAGAAAAAACACTCCCCAAATCATTCCCTCGTTCACCAATTTAATCAAAAAATTTGAAAAAAATGGGTCCACAGAAATCCATTTGGACGTCCCACGTCGGCTCTGGACCTTCTAGAATATGGGGGCACGTTCAGGGAACGTATCCGCCATTTTCTAGGAGGGCAGACCCTCCATTTGAGGAGAGTGGGTGCCAAAAATCTGCACCCACTCTCCCCGAGTCACAGCTGCAGAGTGCGAGCAGCCAGCACAGCTCTCTGAACACAGTGCTGGCTGTCAGCTGCTCTGCTCATGTGACCGCACTGACCGGCGTCTGCTGTGAAGGAGGAGGGGGCCGCGGGGGATCAGCGCTGCGACCGGACAGGTAAGGGGGAATACCGGGGGAATAGGGGGTGACCGGGCAGGGCCTGGGGGGCATTTTTCTGTCGCATGTCTCAAGGCACATGCGACAGAAATCATAGGAGTAGGTTGTGGCCGGTGCGCTACTGTGCGCGCGGCCATGTTGGATTTTCGGGAAGGGGGTCGGGGCGGGCACTTTGGCGACACCGGGGGCTTTCCAGGACTTTGCCAGGAAGTGAGGTCAACAGGAAACCTCTTGACCTCACTTCCAGGTAAATGCCTGCGTTCTGGCATGCCGACAAAGCCCGCGGACCGCAACAAAAAAGCAGCGAACTGCGGTGTAGCTGTGTTCTGACCCACATCATTGATTCAATGGGGGAGAGAACGCAGCCACACCGCACAAAAGAAGTGACATGCTGCTTTTCTTTCCGCACCGATTTTTGGCATCCAAAACGCTGCGTTTAGAAACGCAGTGTGTGCACTGATTTTTCGGCTTTCTCATACACTTTGCTGGGAAAGCTGAACGCATGCAATTTGCCACTGAAACGCTGCGGTTCTAAACGCAGCGTTTCCGCGGTAAAAAACGCAACGTGTGCACACAGCCTCAACTTTGTAACTCTGAAGAACCGGGCCATTAGAGCACTGCGAGTCCCTGTGACTACAGACCCCGCACCTCAACCGCGGCAAGCCATCACCTCTCCCTCAGAGGTGGCGTCCCTTTCCTTAACTCCAGCAGAAATCAGTGGACAGACTGTAATACCTGGTGCCTCTGATGACTTGTGTTCCCAGGTACAGCAGCTGACAAAAGATGTGGCCATGCTCCTAAAGGCCATGCAACTCCAGCAGAAACCACAGTCGTCGGAGAGGATCCAGTTGGCTGACAGCCCTGAGGAAATCCCATGGATGCAAGGAAGGAGGAACCAACCGCCCAGAGGAAGACCCAACGACCGCTACGACTCGTCAGGACAACCTATCTGCCACCGTTGTAACGAGGCGGGCCACTTTGCCAGGTCATGTCCTTTAAACCAGCGACTCCTGGGGCAGCAGGCCGGCCACCAGGAATAAAACAACCAGGCCCATCGAACTGGCGCGATAGATATGTGGGAGGACGACCATTCCTATCTATCGTGCTAGATGGCATTCCCACACTTGCTCTATTGGACACTGGCTCACAGGTGACGACGATCCCGCATATCCTTTACAAAAGATTTTGGGCCGATTCTGAGCTCACTCGCCCAGACCCAGACCTTACTATATATGCTGCTAATGGACAGCCGGTATCACAAGTAGGGTACAAGGAGGTGACGATAAAGGTGGGGAGGGAGGAGCTAAAGGGCCAAGGACTTATTGTGGTGGATACTGATTGTCGTGAAAGAAATCCAACAATGATATTAGGTACTAATGTTGTTGAAAATTGTCTAGGAGAAGTTCTTTTCTTGCTCCAGCAGGTTGCAGAAACTGCCAGCATCGGGCAGCAGAGGGTCCTACAGAAAGAAATCAAAGCCCTTCTGCAGAGACAACAGGTAGAGTTGTCTGGTGGAGAAATCGGCAGTGTACGGGTAAGCGACCCATTCCCCATTGTGTTACCCCCAAGAAGTGAAATGATGATTTGGTGTCGGGCAGCTATAGGCCTCAGAGGGCAGGATTACCAGGCAATGGTAGAGCCCATGTACTCAGATAGTAGGCCCACAGTCCTGACAGTCAGGGGGATAGTTGATGTACGCAAAGGGAGGGTACCTGTACGAGTTTTAAACTGTGGAGAGGAAGAGGTCAAGCTACCCAGATATGCTACTGTTGCCAAGTTGTTCACTGTCAACAACTCAATTCAGGCAGTGGAACCCTTGACCCCGTCCGACCAGGCAAAGGACAACAGATCCAAGGGACAGCTGGAGGACTGGTGTCAGAAGCTGCATGTCGGCACTGATTCCACCCCTTCTTACCAAAGGCACGGAGTTTATCGGGTGGTGAAGGAATATGAACGGGTTTTCAGTAAGCATCCATTAGACTTTGGGCGGATAAAAGGGGTACACCATCGCATACCCACGGGAGACCATCCACCTATAAAAGAGAGATACAGGCCTATACCACCAGCTCACTATCAGTGTGCTAAAGATATGTTACGGGAAATGAAGGAAGCTGGGGTTATTAGAGATAGTTGTAGCCCCTGGTCAGCTCCACTTGTCCTGGTAAGAAAGAAAGATGGCACAATGAGGATGTGCATTGACTATAGGCAGATAAACCGCATAACACACAAGGATGCTTACCCGTTGCCCCGTATTGAGGAATCACTTGCTGCACTGAAAGCTGCTAATTTCTTTTCCACCTTAGATCTTACCAGTGGGTATTGGTAGGTTTCCATGGCAGAAGAAGATCGAGAGAAGACCGCATTCACGACGCTGATGGGTCTGTGTGAGTTCAACAGCATGCCGTTTGGACTCTGCAATGCACCCGGCACGTTCCAAAGGCTGATGGAGTGTTGCCTGGGGCACCGAAACTTCGAGACTGTACTGATATATCTTGATGACGTCATCGTGTATTCCAAGACGTATGAGGAACATCTGAAGCACCTGGCCGAGGTGTTTGAAGCATTGTCAAAGTTTGGTATGAAACTAAAGCCTTCAAAATGCCATTTTCTGAAGCCGAAGGTTCAGTATCTTGGGCATGTGGTCAGTGCGGATGGTGTGGCACCAGACCCTGAAAAGGTCACTGCTATCAGAGACTGGCCAAAGCCAACAACCGTCAAAGAGGTGTGTCAGTTCTTGGGGCTGGTAGGATACTACAGGAGGTTCATAAAGGACATCACGAAAATAGCGGCGCCTTTGCAAGATCTCCTGGTAGGCCAGACCAAAAAGGGCAAGACTTCCGGCCCTCCGTTTGAATGGGGTGAGAAAGAAGAAGACTCCTTCAAGCACATGAAGTGGGCCCTGACCGGTGAGGAAATCCTGGCCTACCCTGATTATAATCTGCCATTCGTGCTGTACACAGATGCCAGTAATGTGGGATTGGGAGCTGTGCTGTCGCAGGTGCAGAATGGCAAAGAACGTGTAATTGCCTTTGCAAGCAGGAAGCTCCGTCCTACTGAGAGAAACCCAGAAAACTACAGTTCGTTCAAGCTGGAATTCCTGGCCTTAGTCTGGGCCATCACTGAACGGTTCAAGCACTACCTGGCGGCTGCGAAGTTTACCATATTTACGGATAACAACCTGCTTACTCACTTGGACTCCGCAAAGCTAGGTGCACTAGAGCAGCGATGGATGGCCCGTTTGTCAAACTATGACTTCACCATCAAATATCGGGCAGGCCGCAAAAACGCTAACGCTGATGCATTGTCGAGAATGCCCCATTTACCAGATGCAGGAGATGACTCGGATGAGCTAGAAGAGATAGAGCTGCCGGCTTTTCACCGCAACAGTGCATCCCAGTGTAACCAAGGTGTTAAAGGCAAACGCCAAGAGGCCACGCTGAACCCGTTACCTTACCATGGGTGGGAGGAAACGCAAGACAGCGATCCGGCTGTTCACCTAGTTAAAGAGCTAATAATCCAACCAGACTCAAGTCTTAGCCCAGATGCCCCACTGGAAGCGCAGCACCTGTGGAAGGAAAGAGCAGATTGTTTATCTACAGGGGTAGGCTATGCAGACATTACATCAACCCCCGAACCTATGAGAGGGTGTGGCAAATAGTGGTACCGAAGAGAGATGTTCAGATGGTGCTGGAGGCGTACCATGACGGAGCAGGACACTTCGGGTGGAAGAAGCTTGAGATACTGTTACGCAACAGATTCTATTGGGTTGGCATGAGAACTACCATTGAGAACTGGTGCCGAAACTGTGGCCCATGCAACCTGAGAAGAAAGGATCGTGACAGTCAAAGAGCTCCACTACAACCAATTGTCACCAAACAGCCGCTGGAACTTGTAGCCTTGGACCATGTGAAATTAACACCCAGTAGATCCGGTTATACGTATGCCCTCACTATGGTGGACAACTATTCCCGGTTTCTGGTGGTTGTACCTGTAAAGGACTTGACAGCAAGAACCGCAGCGATAACCTTTCAAGCCTACTTCTGCAGACCACATGGCTACCCGGAACAGGTGTTGACGGATCAAGGTTCTGTGTTCGAAGCTGAAGTCTTCTAGGAGTTTTGCAACCTGTATGGATGTAAGAAAATCCGAACCACACCGAATCACCCACAGACAAACGGCATGTGTGAGAAAATGAACCAGGTTGTTATAAACATGTTAAAAACCTTGCCCTTGGAAGAAAGAAGCATGTGGCCAGAGAAGTTGCCTGATTTAGTGGACATGTACAACAACATCCCTGTGAGTTCCACCAATTGCACGCCAGCATACTTGATGAGAGCAAGACCCGGGAAGTTACCAGTTGACTTAGAAATGGGAATTGTTATTCCTGAAACCAGTTCACCTAAAGCTGATTGGGACACTAAGCGCCAAGAGCAGTACAAAAAGGTACAGGAGTGCGTAGAAAGAAGCCTAGACCAAATTAGAGAAAGGCAAGAGAAAGATTATAACAAGAATGCACCAGCTGCTCCTTTAATACCTGGAGAGATGGTTCTAAAAAGAAAAAGAAAGACCCATAAGCTTGATGACCAGTGGGAAGCAGAACCATACACAGTATTGCCCTCTAAATTTGACAACAAGAAAATCTGCTTAATCAGCAAGGATAAGGGAAAAACGTCAGCAGCAGTTTCTAGAGACCACCTTAAAAAATGTCCTGAACAGTTGAAGCAAAAAGAAGTAATCCCCTGTATACCTCAACCTAAAGAGGAAAAGAAAGAGAAGATGATAAGAACAGTACTTGGTGATTTTCCTGAAAGTTGGCCTCAGTACAATGGAGCCATAATTATACCATTATTGACTGGCGCTCAACCAGTAGAAGTCCCAGAAAGACTGGAAGAACCGGTCAACATTTCAGAAGAACTACCTGTCGCAGTAGAACCAGAGAACCCTGCTATTGGTGAACCTGCCAGTCCTATGGTAAGACTAAGACAGCATTCACGCATACCAATATTGCATAGATCCTCATGCAGACTAGTAGATAGTGCACGCATAGCACCAGCACTAGGTACCAGTACACTGCACCGACCAGTTGTGACACAGGCATTACGTAGGTCTAGCCGTAGCAACTTTGGTCAGCCCCCATCCCGTTATATAGAAGAATATTAAATAGAAAGTGTAGTAGTTAGTAAAATGTAAAAATATTTTATTTATTTGTTTATTGCAACTAAGTAAATCCATAATCGTCAAGCGTGTTGAGCCTGCAGGACTTTTTGCATGAACTTTTGCATCTTCTTGAACTTTTATGGACCACAGAACTGGTAGTGGTCAAAAACTTTCTTATATATACCATACTCACATTTTGCAGCGGAAGGACTGCATTTTTTCTGTTTTATTGGTTTTTGTCATTTTTATTTTTTTAAGAATTTGTACTACTCTTTATTGTTGCTATTGTTTTATAAGTTTGTGTTTCCAGTCCAGGAGTACTGAATTTAACTAAGGGGGAATGTGGCACCCCAGGGTTCAGTTGCCACAAATATACCTGTACCTGGGCAGGGAAGGATCTCCACATTAGGTAATCCCACATACAACATTTCCACTTCAAGCCTGGAGGGGGAGCTCTACAAGTCGAGTTCAGGTGAGGTCCCCTTTAAAGCCAGGTTTGGAGGCGGAGTCAGAGAGACAGTTGACAGTTGGAGAAAAAGAGACTGTGCGAGCAGAGAGTGAGGGAAGACATCAAAATGGAGAGGGCAGTGCTTAGCCCACACAAGTAACTGTGTGACTGCCTGAGGGATCAAGAGCGAGGCAAAAGAGGAGTGACCGGGGAGGTGGAGCCAGACCGGTTCATCCCCAAGGAACAGCGCTGATTTTCGGACACCGGCATACGAGATTGTGAGGGATCTAATCTGCCCAGCAATAAAGACCGGGGGCCAGGGAGACTGCAGATCTCCTGGCCGCAGCAGCACCTGAAAGCAAAGCCGCTACACAGAGCTTAGGGACCGCAGTGAGTACAGCAGTGCCCCTTAGAGAAGCTCCCGCCGCCTGCCATACAGGTGAAGACAGTGAGTACAGCAGTGCCCCTTAGAGAAGCTCCCGCCGCCTGCCATACAGGTGAAGACAGTGAGTACAGCAGTGCCCCTTAGAGAAGCTCCCGCCGCCTGCCATACAGGTGAAGACAGTGAGTACAGCAGTGCCCCTTAGAGAAGCTCCCGCCGCCTGCCATACAGGTGAAGACAGTGAGTACAGCAGTGCCCCCTAGAGAAGCTCCCGCCACCTGCCATACAGGTGAAGACAGTGAGTACAGCAGTGCCCCTAGAGAAGCTCCCGCCACCTGCCATACAGGTGAAGACAGTGAGTACAGCAGTGCCCCTTAGAGAAGCTCCCGCCGCCTGCCATACAGGTGAAGACAGTGAGTACAGCAGTGCCCCTTAGAGAAGCTACCGCCGCCTGCCATACAGGTGAAGACAGTGAGTACAGCAGTGCCCCTTAGAGAAGCTCCCGCCACCTGCCATACAGGTGAAGACAGTGAGTACAGCAGTGCCCCTTAGAGAAGCTCCCGCCGCCTGCCATACAGGTGAAGACAGTGAGTACAGCAGTGCCCCTTAGAGAAGCTCCCGCCGCCTGCCATACAGGTGAAGACAGTGAGTACAGCAGTGCCCCCTAGAGAAGCTCCCGCCGCCTGCCATACAGGTGAAGACAGTGAGAGAGGGACAAGGTATGGCTCCAGGCAGCCTAGGACCAAGGAGAGACACCGCGCAGCAGGGAGGCCACACAACTGACCTGGTGCAGAGATCCTGAACTGTTCCCAGATCACCCAAAAACTGTCACATCAGAAACTGAACCCCTTTAATAACACCTGCAAGTAACACCTGGTCAGAGGTAATGAATTGGTGTGACGCACTTTATTTCTTCATCTGAGGAGCCATAGGCTGCTGCACTAAAGTGACAGTGAAAAGGCTGTGAGGAAAAACCGCCATATCTGTGTACTACTAAACTGCCCTGGGGACCCCGCTTCACCTACGGGAAGCGTAAACAACTGGCTGCCTAACCATCACCCCAGAGGTCTGACCTGCAGCCCCAGTAACCATACTGGAACCGTAGGTGGCGTCACAAAATACTTTTATTTATTTATTTTTTTTTTATTTTATTTTTATTATTTATTGACTTTCAGCGACCACCAGGGCCACGGAACCGGGCACAGGCCCCCGTGACATAATCCCATTAACCAACACCCGGACCCGAGTACCCCACGGCCCTGGGGCGGGTCATTAGCACCCATCCTGGGCCCCATCCTGTAATATTAGCACCCATCCTGGGCCCCATCCTGTAATATTAGCACCCATCCTGGGCCCCATCCTGTAATATTGTCCCCCATCCTGGCCTCTATCCTGTAATATTGTCCCCCATCCTGGCCTCTATCCTGTAATATTGTCCCCCGTCCTGGCCCCATCCTGTAATATTGTCCCCCGTCCTGGGCCCCATCCTGTAATATTGTCCCCTGTCCTGGGCCCCATCCTGTAATATTGTCCCCCATCCTGTAATATTGTCCCCCATCCTGGCCTCTATCCTGTAATATTGTCCCCCATCCTGGCCCCATCCTGTAATATTGTCCCCCGTCCTGGGCCCCATCCTGTAATATTGTCCCCCATCCTGGGCCCCATCCTGTAATATTGTCCCCCGTCCTGGGCCCCATCCTGTAATATTGTCCCCCATCCTGGGCCCCATCCTGTAATATTGTCCCCCGTCCTGGGCCCCATCCTGTAATATTGTCCCCCATCCTGGCCCTATCCTGTAATATTATCCCCTGTCCTGGGCCCCATCCTGTAATATTGTCCCCCATCCTGGCCTCTATCCTGTAATATTGTCCCCCATCCTGGCCTCTATCCTGTAATATTGTCCCCCATCCTGGCCCCATCCTGTAATATTGTCCCCCGTCCTGGGCCCCATCCTGTAATATTGTCCCCTGTCCTGGGCCCTATCCTGTAATATTGTCCCCCATCCTGGGCCCCATCCTGTAATATTGTCCCCTGTCCTGGGCCCCATCCTGTAATATTGTCCCCCGTCCTGGGCCCCATCCTGTAATATTGTCCCCCGTCCTGGGCCCCATCCTGTAATATTGTCCCCCCGTCCTGGCCCCATCCTGTAATATTGTCCCCCGTCCTGGGCCCCATCCTGTAATATTGTCCCCCCGTCCTGGCCCCATCCTGTAATATTGTCCCCCGTCCTGGGCCCCATCCTGTAATATTGTCCCCCTTCCTGGCATCTTCTCCAAACATTTAAAAAATAAGCGATTCCCCTCACCTGTCCTCACTACCATAACGGCAGTGTCCTCCTCCTGCTCTACAGCCGGCACATGGGGGTGGCATATGGCTGTGATGTCACGCGTCACTTGCGTCGGGTGCGCTGATGTCACTTGCGTCGAGCGTGCTGATGTCACCTGCTGACCCTTGATTGGCCATTTGTCTGTATAGCTTTAGCGTTCTGGGAGCCGGTTGCTCTCTGCTCCACAATGCATTTAAATTGAATGTTCATTCAGGGACATATTCTGCTGAGACGGGCATTGATGGGCCTCTTCCTCCACAGGCCCCGAGCGGAGCGTTACCCCCTGTGCGCAGAGGTCATTGTGCAGAGCGTTACCCCCTGTGCGCAGAGGTCATTGTGCAGAGCGTTACCCCCTGTGCGCAGAGGTCATTGTGCAGAGCGTTACCCCCTGTGCGCAGAGGTCATTGTGCAGAGTGTTACCCCCTGTGTGCAGTAGTCATTGTGCAGAGTGTTACCCCCTGTGTGCAGAGGTCATTGTGCAGAGCGTTAGCCCCTGTGCACAGAGGTCATTGTGCAGAGTGTTACCCCCTGTGCGCAGAGGTCATTGTGCAGAGTGTTACCCCCTGTGCGCAGAGGTCATTGTGCAGAGTGTTACCCCCTGTGCGCAGAGGTTATTGTGCAGAGCGTTACCCCCTGTGCGCAGAGGTCATTGTGCAGAGCGTTACCCCCTGTGCGCAGAGGTCATTGTGCAGAGTGTTACCCCCTGTGTGCAGAGGTTATTGTGCAGAGTGTTACCCCCTGTGCACAGAGGTCATTGTGCAGAGTGTTACCCCCTGTGCGCAGAGGTCATTGTGCAGAGTGTTACCCCCTGTGTGCAGAGGTCATTGTGCAGAGTGTTACCCCCTGTGTGCAGAGGTCATTGTGCAGAGCGTTACCCCCTGTGCGCAGAGGTCATTGTGCAGAGCGTTACCCCCTGTGCGCAGAGTTCATTGTGCAGAGCGTTACCCCCTGTGCGCAGAGGTCATTGTGCAGAGTGTTACCCCCTGTGCGCAGAGGTTATTGTGCAGAGCGTTACCCCCTGTGCACAGAGGTCATTGTGCAGAGTGTTACCCCCTGTGCGCAGAGGTCATTGTGCAGAGTGTTACCCCCTGTGCGCAGAGGTCATTGTGCAGAGCGTTACCCCCTGTGCGCAGAGTTCATTGTGCAGAGCGTTACCCCCTGTGCGCAGAGGTCATTGTGCAGAGTGTTACCCCCTGTGCGCAGAGGTCATTGTACAGAGTGTTACCCCCTGTGCGCAGAGGTCATTGTACAGAGTGTTACCCCCTGTGCGCAGAGGTCATTGTGCAGAGTGTTACCCCCTGTGTGCAGAGGTCATTGTGCAGAGCGTTACCCTCTGTGCGCAGAGGTTATTGTGCAGAGTGTTACCCCCTGTGCGCAGAGGTCATTGTGCAGAGTGTTACCCCCTGTGTGCAGAGGTCATTGTGCAGAGCGTTACCCTCTGTGCGCAGAGGTTATTGTGCAGAGTGTTACCCCCTGTGCGCAGAGGTCATTGTGCAGAGTGTTACCCCCTGTGTGCAGAGGTCATTGTACAGAGTGTTACCCCCTGTGTGCAGAGGTCATTGTGCAGGGTGGAGCTGTTTTATCACCATTATGAATGGCGGCTCTTGTGTTATCTCTGGATGTATCTTCTTTGTTGTCCTGCCTGTGATGATAATGAGATGACTGCAAAGAGGGGATGGAAGCGGAGGTGTCAGCCGAACATGGAGCTCAGCGCCAGAGGGAAAACTGCAACATTCAAAGCATATATAAGCCGTATTCCAAAAATAAACCCTAGTTAGTCAGGGCCGGTGTTAGGGGGAGTGAAACGGGGTGTGAAAACTTTTTCAAAGCACTGTATACAAAACACTTCCATTACAGCCCAACCCCACAGAAAAACGAATGCGAGTGCAGCGCCGAAAGATGAAAAAGTTACCGGAAAGTCTCAGAATATGATATTTTATTTTTAGGTAGTAGTAAATCATAAAGTAGCGGTATACATATATACAGTTAGGTCCAGAAATCTTTGGACAGTGACACAATTTTGGCGAGTTGGGCTCTGCATGCCACCACATTGGATTTGAAATGAAACCTCTACAACAGAATTCAAGTGCAGATTGTAACGTTTAATTTGAAGGTTTGAACAAAAATATCTGATAGAAATTGTAGGAATTGTCACATTTCTTTACAAACACTCCACATTTTAGGAGGTCAAAAGTAATTGGACAAATAAACCAAACCCAAACAAAATATTTTTATTTTCAATATTTTGTTGCGAATCCTTTGGAGGCAATCACTGCCTTAAGTCTGGAACCCATGGACATCACCAAACGCTGGGTTTCCTCCTTCTTAATGCTTTGCCAGGCCTTTACAGCCGCAGCCTTCAGGTCTTGCTTGTTTGTGGGTCTTTCCGTCTTAAGTCTGGATTTGAGCAAGTGAAATGCATGCTCAATTGGGTTAAGATCTGGTGATTGACTTGGCCATTGCAGAATGTTCCACTTTTTTGCACTCATGAACTCCTGGGTAGCTTTGGCTGTATGCTTGGGGTCATTGTCCATCTGTACTATGAAGCGCCGTCCGATCAACTTTGCGGCATTTGGCTGAATCAGGGCTGAAAGTATATCCCGGTACACTTCAGAATTCATCCGGCTACTCTTGTCTGCTGTTATGTCATCAATAAACACAAGTGACCCAGTGCCATTGAAAGCCATGCATGCCCATGCCATCACGTTGCCTCCACCATGTTTTACAGAGCATGTGGTGTGCCTTGGATCATGTGCCGTTCCCTTTCTTCTCCACACTTTTTTCTTCCCATCATTCTGGTACAGGTTGATCTTGGTCTCATCTGTCCATAGAATACTTTTCCAGAACTGAGCCGGCTTCATGAGGTGTTTTTCAGCAAATGTAACTCTGGCCTGTCTATTTTTGGAATTGATGAATGGTTTGCATCTAGATGTGAACCCTTTGTATTTACTTTCATGGAGTCTTCTCTTTACTGTTGACTTAGAGACAGATACACCTACTTCCCTGAGAGTGTTCTGGACTTCAGTTGATGTTGTGAACGGGTTCTTCTTCACCAAAGAAAGTATGCGGCGATCATCCACCACTGTTGTCATCCGTGGACGCCCAGGCCTTTTTGAGTTCCCAAGCTCACCAGTCAATTCCTTTTTTCTCAGAATGTACCCGACTGTTGATTTTGCTACTCCAAGCATGTCTGCTATCTCTCTGATGGATTTTTTCTTTTTTTTCAGCCTCAGGATGTTCTGCTTCACCTAAATTGAGAGTTCCTTAGACCGCATGTTGTCTGGTCACAGCAACAGCTTCCAAATGCAAAACCACACACCTGTAATCAACCCCAGACCTTTTAACCACTTCATTGATTACAGGTTAACGAGGGAGACACCTTCAGAGTTAATTGCAGCCCTTAGAGTCCCTTGTCCATTTACTTTTGGTCCCTTGAAAAAGAGGAGGCTATGCATTACAGAGCTATGATTCCTAAACCCTTTCTCCGATTTGGATGTGAAAACTCTCATATTGCAGCTGGGAGTGTGCACTTTCAGCCCATATTATATATATAATTGTATTTCTGAACATGTTTTTGTAAACAGCTAAAATAACAAAACTTGTGTCACTGTCCAAATATTTCTGGACCTAACTGTATATGTTTGTGCCGCTGTGATTGGACCGCGCTGTGGTATACACCGATCATGTGAGGACGTTTTCTCCATTGCACCTAACAATGAAGTTTCTTGCGGTTTTTCCGGACATTATATGGTAAAGTGAACGGCGCCATTAACAACGAAAACTAAAGACAAGTCGTCAGACGCTGGAGTCAGCGGAAGAAGGGGAGGAAGAAACAAGAAAGGGGGAAGGGGGTAAACTCTATGAGAATGAAATGTTTCCAGATGCAGGCGGTGGAATACTCCGGGGCCACGTCCGGG